>NW_022900933.1:35458978-35466706 GCF_012274545.1 Fukomys damarensis | reverse complement strand
ACTTGGCATTGTACAGAAATGGACAACCATATTGGTCTAGAAATATTAATTTATTTTTTTTCCATGTGTACAGGGGTAACACATCATACTAAATATGTAAGGTCATATCTATGTGGGTTTGATTACAGAAACTAATAAAGTATTCTCTAAATAATGAAAAAAAGAATAAGATAAGACTATAAGAGCGAGAAGCAATTTAAATATGTTCAGGGACCATTTTCATCTCCAGAATTAAGGATTATTTTGATGTTACATCATTGCCTTTTCTCTTTCACTTTCATTTTTAGTTTTATTTTAGGATTCCCTATTTTTAATGTTCATACAGAGATTTCTTTAACTGAAATACCGAATAGTTTCTTTGGTGTGAAAAAGTATAATAGTACACAGGATCCTAATGAGACAATTAATAATGTGAAATAGGAAGTAAAGGGCTAAAGTTGTAAGGAAAGTGGGAAGGGTGGGGGAAAGGTAATAAGGGAGAGGAAAAAAATATGAGAAACTGAAAAAATGGAAACAATGTGTTTGTAAATGGGGAGGGGAAGAGGGGGTGAAGGGCAGGGACAAGGGGAAAAAATGAGAATCAAGGCCTATTATGTAAAAGTACAGAATCCCAATGATGAATGTAACTGTATTTGTATACCTAGATTGTACCAATATCCTCAATAAAAAAGAAAAAAAAAAAAAGAATTCCGGAATAGTGGAACACAAAAGATCTAACCCAATGCGAGGTGCCAGCGTGCCAATAAGCAAATGCCCAAGGGCTCATTTTCACCAAGCAGGTCAGAAAGCACTCAGGAGTCCCCGCCTGCTAGGCAAGAGATTGGGGAGCCAGATCTGGGAGCTACTGATGGCTATAAATGGGCACTAGAGTCCGTTCCTGGATCCACAAAGTTCAGAGCCAGATGGTCACGTTTGAACACCAGGTCACCTTCCCTGCCGGTGACCACACGTGCACAGAGCCCGCCTCTGTTACAGCTGTCACCACCCACACCCCATCATCATGTCTGCCACCTGACCTACAATTATAGCTTGCGGCATTTTTCCATGAAAAGCCTTTATTTGACATTGTAGGAGCTTCTCTGAAACCACTGGTTTTATTAAGGAGGGAACATAGTTCTGGACTCTAGGTGATGGCAGAAAATCACATTAGCACTTGCCACCACTCTGAAGTGTCTTCTTCTTACAAATACCAAGTGCATGGAGGGTTAGGCCTGTCTTGTGGGTGGGAAAGTCTGCGTCTTAGCAAGTGGCACAGCCTGGGGCTCTGTCTTTGGCTCCTCCCCACCTTGTAGTCCTGACACCCTCTCTCCCCCAGCAAGCACCCAACGGCCCTCTGGAGCAGAAGAAGTTCTGAAATACAGCCTGAACATCTCTGAACCCACCACCCACAGCCTGAATGCTCCAAAGCCTGGAACTTTTTGAGTTCCATTGTGCCACACTAAGTCCGATGATAAAAACTTTGTTACACGCACAAAATTACTAACAATACTGGATAAAAGTATTTTATCTGGCTGTGTGTGGAAGATGTATGCAAAACATTAATGGATTTCACTTTTACATTTGGGCCCCAACTCCAAGATATCTCTTGTGCATCCACAGACATTCCTAAACGCAAAAATATCTGGAATCCAAAACACTTCTGGTCCAAGGATTTCAGATAAGGGATCCTCAACCTGCAATGGGATGCTTTTCTTGCTTGGTTTCAGGATGTTGCATCAGAAAAAGTAACGTGGAGGCCAAATGAGACAGAATTCCTTTGGAATTTAGTCCCTGATGGAGGAACCATCCTCTGCACTCCCGCAGGGCCCAAAGGCAGTGATTTAAATGCCAGGACGCCCTCCTTGCCCCTGGGTGCAGATGCCACTGGCCTGTCAGTCATCCTGATGTCCCCTGAAGCCATTGGTCACATCACGGATCCCAGATTGCTGAATTTTAGTTTTGTAGAAAAGCAATCTGGAAATGTCGGCAGTGATGACAAAAGTGTTTCGAAATCGATACACGCCTATTAATTGTCAAAGGAGGTTTTCTGAGCGACGCAGAGGGTCCCGGCTTTCTCCAGCCTGACTCGAGCAGCATGTCACTCTGCCCAGAAAACGGGCGCCGCAGCCAAGGCCCGAAACACCATCATACTGAGTGTCGGGAAGAGAGAGAGGAGGGAAAGGAGGGAGGGAGAGGAGAAGAGAGGGAGGAGAAGGGAGGTGAAGAAAAAAGGAAAGAAGGGTGGGAAAGAGGGTTATGAGGACAGAAATCACAAGAAAGGGAGGGAAGGCAGATCAGCTCTAAAATATTCTAATGTTAAAGTCCCATGGCCTAGCTTCCTGTACCATCACACTTAAGCTAGTTTTCTCCACTCCCATTCAGGCAGCCTGTAATTCTATACACATTTTAAACAGCCTCCAGGGGGGTCCCCTGCTGTCTGTGTGACCACCCCAGGGTCATCCCTAAGGGCCTTTTCCTTCTATTACCATAACTCTTGGGAAGCAAGGCCTTTGTGATTGGGGCAGTGTGGTTATTCCCTCAATGAGTCATTTAAATACAGTATTTACATTTAAAAGCTGCTGCTCTAGAACTATTTGGAAAGGGGAGGTACTGAGCCATCAGCCCTAGGAATTTCGGAACAGCCACATCAGCTGGGCCAACCACTGCAAGGGGGCTCTGAGTTCCTGGTTTTGCCGCTGTGACCTCCAGGTGCCACCTGAAGCCAAGGGATGGAAGGGAAGGGAGACGCACTGCTGTCACTCTGGGTGTGGCTTCTCCTCCGCAGCCCCAGCTGGGTTTCTGCTTGATTTGTCATTTTGGCGCATCAGCATCCTGTCTGTCCGAGGGTCTCATCTTCTCCTTCACGGGCACTCTCCCAGAAGCTCTCAACCAAGGCTGCTGCGTTGAGCATTCTGGCAGGGCTGGGCTGTGACCCCGACTTGCAGGTGCAATGAACAAAATTCTCACCCCACAGCCAGAGTCCTGGAAGAAGACCGAGTCCAGGGCAGGTGAAGGGGCCTCTGGTACCCTTAGCCGTGGAGCCTGCATCCTTTCTGGGGCCACAGAGCAGAAACTGATCCTTACAGTCCACAATCAGCAGGACCACCGGGGAGAATCCTCCCTTCTCCCTCCATCCCTGGGGACCCACATGGTCCTGAGCTTGTGGCTGCTCCACCCCCACCTGCTCTGGCTTAGCGGGGCTGTCTTCTCCATTTCCTTTCTTAGAAGCACCAGTCTTTGGATTCAGGCCCAATCCAAATCCCAAATGAGCTCATCCCCAGATCTTTTAGGAATCAGGCCAATGATGACTTCTTTCCAAGCAAAGTTCCATTTGAAGCTTCTGCGGTGACAGGAATCGGGCCGAGGACCCTGTCACCCACTACGTGCCCCAGGACCATGGTTTGTGATCTTAGTGAGGGATTGGGGAGGCCTCCCTCACACCCAGAAGGTCCCCCATCAGAGACGATAGTCATGACAGCCAAAACTAGTGGCAATGACCCACAGGCCATGTGCCACCAATGCCCCTGGGAGGGAAGCAGAGAGGCCCAGGCTGCATGGGTACCCAGCACCGGCCCCTTCCCATGCAGACGCTGTGCCTGAGCCCTTCAGCCTCTCCTTCCTTTAGATGAATCTGTGCTCACTCGCCCAGCACCACCAGAAACCCTTCCACAGGGAGACTCCGCAATGCCTCAAACCAGATCTGACAAGGCGTTCATCTTTCACCTGTACAGTGCACCTTTCTTTTGCAGGTCGCTTGCTTTGCACGGCACCATATGATTTCTGATAAATTCTCAAAATCTGCAACCTCCATCGAGATGGAGGGGAAAGCCCAGAGGGTGCAGGGGAGGGGAGGGGGCCAGAGGCACAGTGGGCTCCAAAGAACACGGATTGAGCCTGGAAGTGGCCGCTCTGAAAGGGGGCACCTGCATCTCCACCAGGTCTCCTGCTTCCGGGTCCAGGATGTCTGCGGTGCCTCTCTAGCTCCCCCTTCACTGCGCCCCGAATTACAGCCCTGAAACAGGAACAAACCGCCAAGCCGCCCTTGCGCCCTCTCCCAGATGAGCCTTCTATGTGGAAAGATGAGACCCTCGTTGCCTGCCAGCCGGGGAGAACATTCGGGGGTCGTCTTCATAAAGCCCCTGCCTATAATTGCTGTTAATTCCTCCCAGGGATGATACAGGTCCCGAATCCAATATTCAGTTTCCAAGTAAGCTTCAGGATGAAAAAAATCAGATTGCAACATTAACATTCAATTGATAAAAACTTTGCTGAGATATATATGTATGTGTATACACACACACACACACACACACATATATATAAAATATATGCACATGTGTGGGTGCATGGGTGTGCACAGACAAATACATACATATATGGGGAAGTAATTCTAAATCCTCCCCACCGTACACCAATGTCACATTTTAATGTAATATCATGTCCGATGCATATTCATGACTTAGAATCTTGGCAATGGCACAAGAAAAGTGGGATGAAGTGTGTTTGGCGGAGTGAGTCACGTTTCCAGGCCAGCGGATTTTTTTATTAAAGTCCCTTATCCGTTTTATCATGCATATCCACTCTCTGATTAAAGTGATCTGGGGCTGACACTCACAATGTCAGTATGCACTGAGACCCTTCACACAAAACATGGTTGGAATTTATATCCTTAAAAAAAAAACAGAAAAGAGCCTGCACACCCGACAACAGAACGGAAACAGGTCCGCACTGGCTGAAATCTGTTTCCATCAGAGACTCTGTGTCACTGGTACAGAGTTCAAAGGGGTCAAACCCAGAATAGCAATCAGAGTCCGACTTCAGATGCTAAATTTTATTTTTTTCTTTTTTTAAGTTAAGTTGATTTTTTTTTTTTTTCCCTGATTTGTTGAGCTTTGTAGCAAATGTTTCGGCTTGGGAAAACACAGCCAGGAACTCCCAATGCGGAATCTAAATAATGCATTTCCCCAGACTCCGACCTTTCCCACACCGTGCAAGTCAGCACGTCCCACGCCCTGTCAGGCTGCTTCGCGGAGGGTGGCCCTACCGACAGCGGGGCACAGAGGCACCAGGACCACCGCCCACGTCTCTGCCCCAGGCAGGGAAACACCGAGGTCCCACCCGAGCTCGCACAACCCTCAAAGTCGAGGTTGCCTAGGTCAGGGCCCTGCAGTGGCTGGAGACCCTCTCAGAGCCACGGACAGCCATGCGAGAGGCAGAGGAGTAGTGGCCGAAGGACAGGGCAGCCTTCCCAGAGCAGGCCAGGTACAAGCTGAACCCTGAGGTCACCTGGCAATGGAGGCCGGGTGGCTCAGACAAGTCCTTGAGTGTGTCTGAGTTGCCAAGGCCTCTTCTGGAGCAGAGAGGATATGACAGTGCCTACCTTGCAGATCTGCCATGCAGCTCAGATGAAATCACATCTGGGAACTCGATCTCACAAATGGGGATGGGTGTTCTAGACACAGGATCCTGTTTTTACAACCCTAAGGGAAGATGTGATCATTTTCTGCTCTGAAAAAGCTCTTCCTGTTGCCTCAAGAAATCACACATCTGTGTTTGAAATTCCAGGCTCCCCAGAATTCATTCTTCTGGTCCTGTCAACATCTCCCCACAAAGCTAGGGTGTCTCCTGTAACTTCCACTTGTGCCCCAGGAGGGTGATCCAAGTTGGTGAGATGCCACCTGCCCTGCACATGCTCCTGAGGCCCTGTGGCTTCCCCACAGGGAGGAGCCAGGCTACCTGCTTATCGCCTCCCTTGATAGATTGAAGCCTGAGGGAAAGACTGCCCTGGCTCACTGCTGTGCCAATGAATGGATGAATGAAAGGACCAGTGAACCTGCACTCCATGAGTCGGGTGCCTCTGCTGTGCCACATCCTGGGTTGGCCCTTCCCACTCTCTCAGGGTGCCAGTCTGGGAGCTGGGATGACTAAGTCTACTCACTGACAAGCAAAGGAGACTCAGAGTGGCAGCCCCCTCACATGGTCACCCATCTAGGAAGGGGCAGAGCAGGGACACAAGTGCCCCTGAGATGCTCAGCAGCTTCCGGAAGGAGTTAGGAGCCTCCACTCTGAATGAGTGAGAGCAGAGTGAATGAATGGGAAGTGGGTGCATGAATGGGGTAACCGGAGAATAGTATCCAAACCTGTGGATGCCACAGAGAAGTTTAAAATGAAGGGGGTGAAGGACGGATGGACAGATAGAAGAATTATCATTGAATTTTCTAGCTTTGTATTTGGCCCAAACTTAACACAATGGCCAGTACCATCTTTTCTCACTCTCACTCTATAAAAGAAAGGACTTTTCACATCAAAATTCCAAGGCAGGCACAAATGCCGCTCAGATAATGTAGATGTTGGCCATATGAACTCTCTTTCTTCGACCTTCTTTCGCCTGGCCTGCCCTGGGCCTGTGACCATTATGGGGGCATGGGGAGCAACTCTGGGTCCTCACCCCACCCTGGCTAGGAGCACAGGTGACCCTCCAGCGCTCATCTGTTTCCTTGTCCGGGACAAAGCACAGAAGTGGAGGGAAGACATCGCTCTCCCCTCTGAAATCCAGACAGAACTGCAGGGAGGCACTGTGAGGTCCATACTGTTGTGCCGCGCTCCGTGCCACGCGTGTGGCACCTACTGGCTGTGTGGCCTGGGAAGGGTTCATTGTCTTTCTGAGCCACCCCAAGCTTCCTTGCCTGGAGAAAGAGAAGAAGCGTCCCTGACTCAGCTGCCTGCTGTGGGACCATGTGGGGATCCCCATGTGACTCTGAGCCCCCACGTCATTTTCAAGAACCACCCCAGAACTGACAGCCTATCCAGCCTTGGTGCTCCGTAGCACAGCCCGGCCTCTCAGCAAATAAGGCGCCCCAGGAATGCGGCTCCTCTCAGGGGCTTCTCTTCTGCTTCCCAGTGAGCAGGGCTGGTCCTGTCCTCCTTCTGGAAAACATGCAAATGCCCCTTTTTTGTGCATGGGTGGGGGAGGCTTCTCCCTACATCAGCAGGGTCAGCCATGTTGGGAATCCCTCTGAGAGCCCAGTAAGGTGGTTCCCGTCAGTCCTGTGTGCAGATAACCACGCGGGGGCTCTGAGTGATCACATGACTTGGCCAGGAGAAGAGTCGCTAGGAGAAGGCAGAGCAGTCCCGAGAAGTCTGCATTCAGCACTTAACGATCCCCCTCCTCCCTGCATGCTCCTCTCGCGAGACCACACATTAGTCTAATGCAAGGAAGGAAGAGAGGGAGGGAGGGCAGGGAAATGACCCTTCCCTGAAGTTAAAACTGGGAGAAATCACGCATTTGCAGGCTGAGAGTTAGGACAGATAGCAGGTCAGGAAGTGTCCCCGGAGGGAGCCTGGGCCTAAGCACTTACATCACTGCTCCCCTAGCAGAAACAGAAGGAACTGGAGATGGCAGGACTGAAGAGTACGCTGGGGGGTTAGGGCCTGTCCTTTACAGAGCAGCATTTAGTTTCAGTATTTGGAAACTGTACTGATATTTTAATCCTTTTCTAATTTGATCTTTTCTCTTTCCCACACCCACGCAGAACCCCACTGAGATCTGTCTTCCGTATCCTCCAACTTTAACCTTGGCTTTAACGGCATCCTTCTGAAGAGGAGGGGGCTGGGTGAGGAGAGAGCCTGGAGGAGTGGGGGAGGGAGGCAGGACTTTGAGCCCCTTCCAGGGCCATGTGGCCCTCAACAGTAGCCCCTCCCTGCCCAGCACCCCGCTGCACGCCCATCCCCACCCCACTCCCCCCGCCC
>NW_022900933.1:35452295-35458624 GCF_012274545.1 Fukomys damarensis | reverse complement strand
GGTATGCCTTACTCCTCTCACCCCCACAAATGCCAGTTTCAGCATCCCTCATCCTGACTGCTTTTCTTCTCTGCCCACTGATGTCCTTGTCCACAGCTGGGTCAAGCCTCCGGGTGGAAACCACGCCCACACCTGTGACCACCAAGAGCATCTCCAGCTGGGCCGGGCCCCTCAGTGGTCGGCACAGGCCTGCTGACCCTGCTGCCAGTGGAGGCAGCAAACAAAGGCGTTAGGTTGAAAGATGGACTTACAGGTAGGTACCTTTGAGGTCCAGGTGAGGAAGCTGGGCTGGGGAAGAGGAGATGGGTCATGCTGAGTCCTCTACGTGGCAGGCATAGGCTCCACCTTTTATATCAGCCCCATTTTACAGATGGGGAACTGACACCCCACGACCTTGGTGAAGGTCACAGGACAACAAGCCATCCCCATGTCCGCTCATCAGCTCTAGAGCTTTCTGTGTCCACATCTCACCTCCTCCAAGATGCCCCTCAGGTTGGTCCACACAGCGATCCTCCCACGGTTCTCTGGGTACAAACAGTATTGGAGAAATCACTGTGCATATTCAAGTTCAGGTCTCATTAAGAAGCTGTGGAAATTGCACTTTCTACTGATGCCTGTGATACTGCTGGCTGCTGTATTTTCCTAATGTGATTTGGATGGCAAGAACTCAGGAGTTCTGAGCGCTGTGTGGGAACTTAGAAATCCTCCCTAATCTACCTCATCATGTGCAGGCAGCGTGTCTTTGTCCCCTCGCTCACTCACTAAGTGTGCATCAAGTCACACCAGCAACGAAGACTTGTAACTGTGGTCAAAGGACCATAGAGTAGTGAGGTCAGCGCACACAGCACAGAGAAGGCCAGGCACGTGGGAAGAGACAGTGATGACCCAGAGTCCTGGGTTTGAACTCTGGTGATGACCTTGAAAGCTTTGTGGTCTTGGACAAATCATGCTGTGAGGCTCAGTTTCCTTTGAGTGCAGTAAGGAGAGAAAACTGTCCGTGCACAGTTTGGGTGCTGCAGAGACCGACAACAAGAACTGCAAACAGGTAGAGACCAGAGGTCTCATGTCCTGGCTGTCTCCCAGGCAGAGACAAGAGAAACAGACAGAGAGACAGAGAGAAAAACAGAGAATAGACCAAGCAGGGGTAAGGGCAAACTCAGAAACAGAGAGTCATGTGTGAGCAGAAAGAGCCCAACGTGGTGGTAGAGAGAAGGGGAACAGGGTGGGACTTCAACAATCACAGCCACAGGGAGGCCCCTGATAGCAGCCACCGCTTCTTGTGCAGGCCATCTGCCAGTGGCTCTGTGAGTCCCACCTCTTCCTCTGCCAGCCACTGTGGCCGCTTCTCAACCCCCCATTCACAGATAAGTAAATGAAGGCCCTGAAGGACAGTCCCTTTCCTCGACTCTCCCAGCTAGGAAGTGCAGCACCCTGAGAATTTAAACTCAGGCCTGCAGTCCAGGGCAGGAGTGACTGGACTCCACACCCCATTATGGGCCACTCTGGAAACACGATCTAGTTAGGAGACGTCACTCTTGTCTGTTGTAACTTCTTCTGGGTTCCCAGGAACTTCAGCCCTGTCCTAACAGGAAACGGGGGAAAAGGGGGTTCTTGTCACATGCACACAGGGTCTAGCTTTTGCACCTTTTTTGACATTTGCATTGCTTAATTAAAGAGGCACCTACGCGGCTGCCACTCCAGGGCCTTTGTTTATTCTACAGCAGTGGAATGTTCACAGTGTCCTTAAGAGGCCCAGCAGTGTTTGCTCCAAGAGGCCAGAACCAGAGCTGCCTGGGCAGTGGGAGCTTGGGGACTCACCCAGTGTGTACCGTACCTTCCATGCAAAGTCTTTGGCCCCTACAGCCACACTACAATCACCCTGAGAGGGCCATTGCTGTCACCAGCCTTGAAGGGGAGAGGCCAGGGGACACCCTGAGGGCATGTCTGCAAAGCCCTTCTCGAATTGCCCGACCTGGGACTATGTTTAAGGCTCCAAAGGGTTTGGCAGGGGCCAGAGGTTGCGGGGGCAGACAAAACAAATCCCATACGCTGTGCAACTTGGACAACAGACATTTATATCTTTACAGTGCTGGAGGCTGGAAACCGAGCTCATGGTATCAGCAGGAGTGCTTGTCTCTTTGGCTTCTCTCCCGAGTCCTGACCTCCTCTTCTGTCGAGGCCACAATCAGGGAGGGTGACACATGTGGCCTCCTTCAACCTCCACTGCCCCTTTACACACTGGTTAGGGCTGCAGCTCATGAAGAGGGATGGGGCACAGCATCCAGAAGCTCCTGATTCCCAGTTCCTCTGTGTCAGCTTAGCTGTCCACAACAGATCTAAGGCATCAAATTCTTCCAGGGCTCCTGAGAGAAGGTTCTAGCATTGCCCCTGCTTTATAACTGCAGAGCCAGAACCGCAGTGAGAATGGGTGGCAGCTCCACCCAGCACTCTGGTCCCTAGCCCAGAACACCTTTGGTTGGGAGGTTCTTGCTCCAGCCATCTGGTTGACCCGCGACTGTGGAGCACCTCTGTACTGAACTTTTATGGAGCTTACATAAAGGCACAGAACAGCAGGACCTCGAGGGGGGAACAGCAGAAACTCCACATTGTGGACATGAACATGACAATCAGATGGATCATAAAGGGAACAATGATTCTGGATAACATTGACTTCAGAAGGGTCCCACAAGGAGGAAACATTTTAGTGAAGACCAAAAGGAGACAAAAGAGATGGTGCAAAGGCCCTGGGGTGCCCTGATAGGAGCTGATGTTGGAGGTGGGCAGCTCACACATAACCTTATAGATTTTATTCTAAATTTAGTAGAAAGAAAAACTTATACCTGAACTAAGAAAATGAGAACTATTTGTTTGATGATGCTCACAGTGGAGATAGGGCAGACCTCTATTATAGGAGATGGGGGTGGGGCTTGATACTTCTTTGGGGTGTGTACTGTCGCTAAAGTTTAGGCACCATGAGCCCAGGGGATAAAGACAGCAGGAGCATAAGGAGGCCCCCCGCACACTCAAGGGGTTTCTGAGGACACTACACTGTCAAGTCCATGGGGACCCATGTTAACCTCCATCTCCCCCACTCCAGGTGCCACTGAGGACTGAATCAGGACAGCCAGTTGCCTCTGGAGAAGCTGAGGACAGTGCAGAAGCAGGGACAGGAAGCTGGGTGCCCTGGAGGAAGGAAGGTAGGCAACCTGCTCCTGGCCCATCCTGCTGCTCCAGCACCCCAAGTTCCATCTCACTGTAGAGAGAGTAGAAGCCTCCCAGTCCTTGGGACCCCACAGCTGTGCTCTGATGGACTCCAGGACCCAGAAGCCCAAGGCTGCCTTCAAGGGGGTAGGAGCAAAATTGTTGTCACTAAACTAATAGATACTCAGCCAAATGGGATTTAAAATGTGATTTATCCACTTTGCACTGACCACACTACAATGCTCACCACGTCACCTCAGATTCCTCCTAAAGGGCCAGGAGTGGCTCAGGCTACAAAACAGCCCACTTCAGTGTCTTTGAGTGCCCTGTGGCATCATAACTTGTCCCAAACATCCCTTTGGGAAGCCCTCCTCACAGGGGCCGGGCACGTCATACAGGTTTTATTCATTCACAGGCACTGTTGCTCTGCACAGTACCAAAATCTGCTGGTGGTGAGGGGCCAAATGTTTGGTTTTTGCCCTTGGGGTGTTGAGTGTCCCAGCCAAGCATGGCCAGCTGGTCTGTGAGCTGAATTTCATCTATTACCTATCTTCTCATGGTGATCTGAGAATGGTCTTCCATTTGAAGACATCATAGGGTAACATTTCATGCCTCATGACAATGATATGAAATTCAGATTTCAAGAGCTACAAATAAAGTTTTATTAGTACACAGCCAGACCCATGTATCTACATCTTCTTTTCAGTTGTTTTCCAGCTAAAGAGTAGAGCAGTACAGGTGGGACAGAGGCCATCATGGCTCATGGAGCATAAAATATTTACCCTCTGACCATTTAAAGAAGAAGTTGGTGAACACATGGCTGGTGGAAGCAGTGATTCAGAAAGGGAAATGGGCTGGGCATGATGGAACACTCCCATAATCCCAGCACTTTGGGAGGCTGAGGCAGGAAGACCGAAAGTTTGAGCATAGCCTGAGCAATTAAGTGACTTGGTGAGACCCTGTCTCCTAATCAAAAATAAGTAAATAAAAAGGGCTGGGAATGTAGCTAAGTGTGAAGGTCCTGATCAGTGCCAGTGTCACACACAAATACACAAAAGTAACTAAATAGAAATGAGGGGTAACCCACAATTCCTGAGAGTAGGCATCTTAGGAGCATCGGGTCATTTAATTGTTACCTCCAGACTATTTTTCCCACTTGACAAAGGAGGAGACCAGAGTTCACAAATATCAGCAACATGGGGTGGTTAATTTCAAGTACGGACTCACCGGGCTGCCGTTCTCTGATTTGTCATCTAACCCGAGTCCACCTGTTGTTGCAAGGGTAATTTTAATGCAATTAGCACTTAAGTCAGCAGACACTGGGTAAAGCAGATGGCTCTCCAAAATACTGCAGGCCTCATCCAATCAACTGAAGGCTTTAAGAGAAAAAGACTGAGGTCCACCAGGGGGAGAAGATCCAGCCAGCAGCCAGTCTGTGGACTGCAGCCTGCTGGGCTGCCTTGGAGGATGGGGATTTGCCAGACCCCACAGTGACATGAGCTAGTTTCTTAAACTGGATCTCCACCTCTTAAATCTCTGCATGGAGATGAAGATAGAGAAGGAGTGACGTGGAGAAGGAGGTGGAGAAGGAGATGGAGCAGAAGATTGAGGAGATGGGGAGGGAGAAAGATTCTACTGTCCTCTTGGTCCTGTCTTCCTGGAGAACTGTGCCTGATTTCAGCAAAGCCACAGCCAGAGCCAGCTTCGGCACTGGGTCCAGTGCTCTTCAGACTCGAGCCTGGTGTTTAACCGGTTCTGCCATGGGTCAGCCTGAGGTCATAAATCATCGGCCTGGCAGTGATGTCGTGAGGACTTTAGGAGTAGGACACACCGGCCGCACTCAGAGTGGGGCCAGCATCGCCTGAGGAGTCACGTGAGTCCCTGACGCTGGCTCGGCCCACTCAGTGGCCCGTGGACGGGCTCTGTATCTCGCTTGGCTGTCAGGTGCCCACTCTCATTCCCTCCTTCAAAACACTTTGCTGACTGTTTAAACCCTTCTCTCTCCATGTACAGGTGTAAGAAATAGTTAAATGTTTCCTATTGTTGTATCAGTGAACCAGTTCAGAGATTGCCAACTCAATTCAATCAAAATTAGTGACAAGAAAGCAATTTTCCCATTCCGTTCAGCATGGAGAGCTTTTTGTTTTGCTTTGTTTTATTGGAGGTGATTCTGTGTCTTTCCTGGAGGTAAGCTGAGGAGCTCCGCCGGCTTCGTGTCTCCTTTTGTCTAGATAAGTGTTATCCAGTAAAATGAACACAATGAGACTATGTTTACCTTAATGCTGTTTAAAAATCACATCGCAATAAGAGATCAATAGCTCTCCACAACAATTTACCAAAGACCCGGCTGGGGAAGAGAAATTCAAATTGTATTGATTCTTTTTTATACAAGTGAGTGTGTGTGTGTAAAATAGTCCATGAGCAGGAGTGTGGACAGCGTGGCACACGAGCACAGAATTGCAAACACAAGGCAGAAGGCGGGAGAGGAGGATGGGAATGGCTGGGGCTGTCACCCAGCACCCGGAAGACAGGTCCCCCAGGTCACAGCCCTGAGAACAGAAGTCCAAAGAAGACCTGCAGAGGGACCGAGCCGAATCATTGATTTTGTGCCGCTGGGGCTGGGGAACCAGGGCTACAGGGTGCCTGGCACCAAGGCGTAGACCCAGTCTGGATCTGCAAAGGCAGAGGCCCCACCCACCTATCCTGGACCCTGGCACACAGTAGGTGCTCAGAAATGTGTGCTGAGTAGTTAAGCGTGAGTCACAGTGGGAAGGGAGGCGCGGATGGGTAGAACTGACCCAACTGGGCTCTGCCGCCCATTAGCACAGGACCTTGGGCACACCGGATCCCTGTCCCAAGACCTTTTACAAGGGGGCTGTGGGGAGTGAACAGACGTGTGCCAGGCACATTCCCCAGCATGCAGTAGGTGCACAATGAATAACAAAATAGGGTCAAGGTGGAGGTTGCCCCTGCTGACCCCCGCATCATTGGGGTCCCTCGGGAGAGGACCACCCGCCCTGTGACAGGAGAGGCAGGTGCTGCGCCTGTGGCTTCCTGCAAGCCCCACACTCCTGCTCCGACCACTTTGAAATAAGCTTTGCAAGAAGTCAAAAATTAAAAAAAAAAAA
>NW_022900933.1:35429851-35451996 GCF_012274545.1 Fukomys damarensis | reverse complement strand
AAAAAAAAAAAAAAAAGGAGAGGAGAGGAGAGGCGAGGAGGGAGGGGGAAAGCATGTAAGTGGAGAAATTATTGGAACTGGAGAGAGGTTTTAATGGCAGCCTTGGCATCCTGCAATTTCACACATTAAAACATATTTTTAAAGAAACGACTACAGTGCTGATTGTATAAGGGCGAAGCTTTCCACTCTTCAGACTATTAATAAGGGCTTCCCATAGAGAAGACAAATACATGCTTGATGCATTTTTAATCCTTTGCCAATACATTTGACTAAAGCTGTTTGCTGTTTCAATGACAGGATTTAACTTGCCCTTCTGTATTCAATGTTCCTGATTATTAATGACATTTAGGAAACACAAGCTAGGAAGTTACATTTCTGGACGAATTGCAGCCTGTCCTTTGCACCCCGAGGAAGGGAACTTGCATCCCAGTGGGGTGTGGTGGGGAGCCTTATTCCAAAGGAAGCTGGAGCTGGGGTCCTAGGCAGAGGGGCATCCACAGGGCTGGGCCGCCCCGAGTCCTCTCTGAGCAGGAGCCCCTCCTGGGTCAGCCCCGGGCAGGAACGCCCCTCACCCCAGCTCCTTCTGTTGCTTCTCCTCCTCGTGCTGTGACCTTGACAGCCACTTCTGCCAGAACTACTCAGAGCAATCGGGCCACAGGTCTTGGAGATATTAAACCAAATTCATGGAGGGTATTTAGATTTCTCAGCCTCCCCCTCATTCAAATGCCAATGATAAAATCTTCCAGGAAGAAGAGGCGGCCAGGAGCCTGAATAACTTGGAAAAAAAAAAACGACCAAGGGATCAAGAGAAAGCTCTCCGATCATAATAGAATACAAGCAGAGGGGGAAAATCCCTACCAGACACAGCTGATTATTTTGTGCTTTTTTTTATTATTTTAAGAAACAAATTAATGCTCAGGTTAAAATGAAATTACATATGCTGATGCCCTCCAGGCCCTCTGGAATCCGCTGGGTTTTGGTATGTTAATAAGAGTGGTAACCAAGGAGCAGCGCCTACCCAGACCGGCAGGAATGGAGCAAGCAGCAACAGTATTGGGGGGGGGGGGTCAAACCTGCAGGTCACACCCAAAGGGGAGGGAAAGAGAGGTGGGGGTCCCTGACAGGTTCCACAGCGGACCCCCATCATACTGTCCGCGAAGAGTCCTTCGCACCGAAGCCCTTCAGCCTCCCCATGTTATGTGCTCGGCCCTGACCCCCTCTTGTAATGAAAAGCAGATCCCCCTATGAATCACAGAAAATCAATACTGCATTTTACTAAGTTTGCGTTCATTTTACACCTTTCATCCTCCAGATGGGAATTATTGCTGCAAAGATGAGAATTCCCCCTCTTCTCCCCGCACCCTACAGCCGTCTGGGCTTCAGGTCTGGAACACCCTATCACTATTTGTAAAGGAGGGGAAAAAACAGATGATGAAGAAGAAGAAGGAGAGAGAGAGAGAGAGAGAGAGAGAGAGAGAGAGAGAGAGGGAGAGAGAAGGAGAGAGAGAGAGAGAGAGGAAGGAAGGAAGAACGGGGGGCTGGAGCTTGAGAGATTTTAATAGCTAATAATAGGAGACAGCAGAAAAGCACAGACCCAATTTAAGCATCAGAGCCCCTGTGTACGTGTTGTTGTCAGTCTTGGGGTGTACTGTACGGGGCCGGCTCCTGAGCACGCCGGCCCAGAAATATAAAGTCCAGATTTAATTCTGATACAGAGAAATACAATTTCAAAACCGGACGTCTTATCATCGGCATGTCCCACTGGAGAACTCATTTCCCTAGCAAAAGGCTGTCAATGCCATTATGTTGTACAAGGAGCCAATTTACCACTACAGCTAAACAGGGCGGCCGGGGCTGTGGGAACTTAAGCATTTGAAGTTATCGCTCCGAAAAAAATGGCATTTCAAATGTCAGTGAAATGGGAAGGAATAATTGAAAAGTATCAATCAGAGAAGCAAAGGGGCTTCGAAGGCTGACGGCAGCGACTCCCGGGCTCTGCTCCTTTGCTTTTTCTCCTGCCCTTCCCTCCCCTGCCCACCTCGCCTCCCACCACTGCCCCCAGCCCCGCAGCCTCCCCAGACAAGTTCAACTTCAACTCCGGAAAAGCAAGGACTGTGGCTAGGTCCTGCTGCTGTCTCAGACACAACAGGCAATGGCTCGGCCTCCCTGAGACTCCAGAAGCTTCTCCTGCCAGGTCCTGAGGCACCATTGGGCTCCAGATCCTTGGGGGGTCCCACTTCCAGGACCTGAGACATTGCACATTTTCAGGCCCTTCTCATGGAGATGGAGAATGTTTTGATAAGGTATTGGAGGTGGCAGTGCACTCCTGCGATCCTGGCACTCTGGGAGGCTGAGGCAAGAGGATCGCAAGTACAAGTGCAGCCTGGGCAGCTTAGCAACTTATGGAGCGCCTGTCTTAAAATTTAAAAAATTAAAAAGAACTGGAGATGTAGCTCAACGCAGAGGTGCTGAGTTCAATCCCCAGTACTGTAAAACGTAAAAATATAAAGCTTGGGTTGTGAAGAGCCTAGAGCTGGCTTTCTGCCTTGGATCTATGCATTGAGGGCCCTGCTCTGCCCGACCACTAGGTTCCACTCTGCAGCTCAGTGTTCTTACCTACAAACCCGGGTAAAAGATCCACCCTGCAAGGTGGTGAGGGGACAAATGCACGGGTACAGAGAGCAGCTCTCAGTATCACTCTCACCCAAGTCCCTCGAGGGAGATGCCCCTTTCCCGTGTCCTAAAGGTCCGAGGGACCACTCACCTCTGGGAACTCACAGACCACCCCTCTCTCCAGTCTCCCTTCTTTCTTCCAACACTCCTAGCTCCTTCCCACCTTCCCACCTGCACCTCTCTCTCCCTCCCCCTCCTTTCTCTCCCTCTCTCTCTCTCTCCTTCTCTCTCTCTGGAATGCTATCCCCAGAGCTGCTGCTTCTCATTCCATTCTCAATACCAGTCATCCAGGCATCCTCCCTGGCCAACTACCAAGGACCACACCAACAACCAGCTACTGCTCTTCTGTTGGGCTGTTTTCCTTAGGGCATCGATCTGTGAAAGTGCTGTCTGCCTTTCCCACTGGTATTTAAACCCGACAAAAATGTGGCCTTGGCTGTCCTCTCTACTGAATCCCTTCTGCTGAAATCAGGCGCCAGGCACAAAGAAAGTCCATAGGCCCTCCTTCCACAAGGGGATACATCCATGAACATAGTGGGTACCTGGAACTTTAGATCATACCCAACTCCACATATGCCATGGATTTCCCCATAGGTGTATGCTTATGAAGAAGTTTAATTTATAAATGAAGCACCGGAAGAGATTAACAATAATCATCATTAAACAATTATAATGATGTACTGTAATAAAAGTCATGTGAATATGGGAGTTCTCTCTCTCTCCTGCTACAGGGAGGGTAGCCTATATTGTGTGGATACACTGTGCCCATATAACCTGGATGCACTGGGTAAATTCACATCCCAAGAGGGACAGAGAAAGATGGTGTGAGATTTCATCATGCTGCCTTACACCCCAATTTAAAACTTAAGAATTGTTTATTTCGGGAATTTTCCATTAATTTTTCAGAACAAAATTTGACACTGAGTAACCAAAACCTTAGAAAGGGGAAATGTGGATAAGGGAGGACAAATGTTCTATAAATACAGCCACTTGGTGGATGACGGAAGGAGGGAATGGAAGCCAGGCTCACCGAGGTGGAACCTGATGTTGATGGACAGAGTCTGGGAGGCAGCCTCTCTAGCTGAGTCGCTACACCTGTTCACAGTTGTGTTAAAGATGATGGGGGGCACTCCAGGTGACCTGGGTGCAGGTAGACACACTCATGTAGAAACACCTGTCCCGTCTTCCTGAAGCCCATCAGCGTGAGGCTCAGGCCCTGGCTCCCCAGCCTCCCCCAAGGCCATCTGTCCTGTGGCTCTCCTTGACCTCTGTCCCCATGTCCCTTGGTCCCAGTCACCCCAACATGTTTCCCGATCCTGTCACACCCCCGCCCCACCTCTGACTGGGCCAGAAAAGCCCTCCCCATGTCCGCCCTCCCCTTCCTCCTCTTCCTTCCCTGCTGTAGGCTGGTTCTCCTCAGGAGGCCTCCTCCAGGGCTCTGGAACAACTGTCACCTGGTGCTCCTGTGTCCTCCCCTGATTTGCCTTTGCTTCAGCACTAACCCCCCCACTGGTGGGGAGGCTCCTGGAACCAGGGCCTTTGCCTCTCGGCTGTGTCTCTATCCACCATGCTGAGGGCACGGCAGAGGCCGACTGAGGGCGACAGGCGCACCTGGCCCTGCGAGGGACACTCTGAGCGTCACCCGAGCCTGGGCACAAGGCCGTCATCCCCGTTTAGAGGCAAGGAGACTGAGGCTCTGCTCAGCTGTTCTTAACACCGCTGCGTACAAACTCAGTAAAACAGAATAAAATTTTAAAAGTTAACTATTGCTCCCTGCTCTAATTCTTCTGTTCAAAAATACACATTGCTTCACATTTTAAGATTTTTGAAATTCAGATGCACCCTACAATCGATGTGAATATTTAACACGGGAATGTTTCTCTATTCTAGAAAATCTGTTGTTCCGTCTGACAGTGGCTGGCACTTCGGGGCTGGGAAGACAGGGTTGTGTGAACTCAGTGACCCTGGCCACTGCTGCCAGGGCCCAGCTGCTTGTGTCCCAGACAGGCTCTCAAGGCTCCCCCAGGGAAGGGCGAGGTAGGGACATCTGCAAGTGGCAGCTGTCCCCTCCCTTCCATGTGTGTGACTTTTAAAGTCACCCAGCCCTGCTCCCACTTGATGCCACCTCCTGTTGACACTGCTGCCCCCCTCTGCTCTTCTTTATTTGATCAGAGAAGTCTCAGCTGTCCCCTGACCTCGGCTGTCCCTTCTGCCTTCCCACGCCTCTGTCTTGAAGCCCTGGGAAGCAGCCTTGTTCCATCAGTGGAATTTCTGCACAAGAGGTGACACTGAACATTCTACATAGAGGTACAAAGTGGCGACCTTGGGGGCATCGACGCTGGTCTCCATGTGCTGTTCCTGTTGGCTTTGCCACTTCCCCCAGATGTTGAGCAGAAGAATTAGACCAAGAAACAGGATTGCCAAGCAAATATCACATCCCCTGTCCCTTGACACACAAAGCAAAGCATTGCTCCCTCCTCGATCAGAGCTGCTTCACACTGAATAGCCAAGGCGGCCTCTGCATGGTGACCAAGGAGAGAGCTTCCATGGCTAGGTCCCCAGCCCTGCAGACAGCCATGTGGGAGGAAGGGGCTCATGACAGGGTCTCTGTTCTAAACGCCCCTCGCCCATGCCACGTCTCACTGCTCCAGCCGTCACAAGTCACACTGCTGACACCAGCACCAGAGCACCAGCGTGAAGGCCAGGATCAATGTGAGCGTCATGTACCAAATGCCAACCAGAAAGGAAGTAAAGGGACAACACAGTGTCCCAACGCAGGAAGAGTGGCCGGCACTGTCACAAGCTCCGGTCCCCAGTCCTTCCAAAGGTCTTCCCCAGGGGGCCTGACTATCCCACGCTAGAGGGAAACACACTGAGGCTCACAGAAGTTACACAACATTCTCAAGATCCCCACACAAATCTGGGGAGCCAAAACCCAGAATGCCTAGCCCCAGGCCCTGTATTCTTAGCTGAGCCCCCACCCTGCTTGTCCCCTCACATTCCACCTCACAGGCTGTCACACAGGATGCATGCCCCCCTCATATTAGCCAAAGAGAGGAGAGCCCAATGCAAGACACCCCAGTCCCGAAAAGATGGAAAGCAGTGTGGCTTTTGCCGCCAGAGCTGTGCTCATAGCAGGCTCTCCCTAAGTATTTGTTGTGTGAATGAGTGATCTACTTGAAGAATACCATTCCTCAGTCTTGTTATTAGTGAAAACTGAGACATCTGAAATATATCAGCATCAGAGTTGGAGCTCTTAGAAAGAACTTCAGAGAGCCAGAGGCTTCCTGATAACCTGCCAATCTCAGAGACAAGTCTGCTGGCCAACTGCAAGCTCTCTCAATGCCTTCCAAAGACCAGTGAGCCTTCTTTTCTTCTTTACATTATCCCTATGTAAGAATCATGGAGCACTTAGAAGTAAAATCAAATGAACTGAAATAGAAGAACAGAGGAAGGGAGCGAAGGAGGGAAAGAGAGAAGAAAAGAAAGAGTGAAAGAATGAAAAATAAGGAAGAGAGAAACCAGAGGAAGGGGAGAGGAAGGGAAGGAAAGAAGAAAGATGATGGGAAAGAAAAGGAAGGAAGAGAAAAAAGAAAAGAAACAAACTTCAAACAATCTTCTCTTTTGGAGAGCCGAAGGCCTGGCTCGTGTTTGGGAAACTGTTCTAGAATGCCACCTTCAAAATTCGGCATTTTAATGGATGCTAGCGGTTCTCACATCCATCCACACAATAAACTGATGTAACTACATTAATAAAAGCAAGAAAGAAAATGTTAATGATCTACTTCTTCAAACAGAAGTTCTCATGCCGGAAGCAAAGTCGTACCCTAGGACTGAGGCTGGGGACCTGGGACCTAACTCAGCTTGGCTACTTGGGGAAGGAGGAGGACAGATCAGCTTGACCTGGGATAAGTTCCATGCCCCCATTGGGGGGGCGGCTCACAACACACGTCTGTGCCTCTTCTAGAACAGCCCACCTCAGTCAATCCTTCTAGGGGAAAGTTGGGGTTTTTCTCTTCACTGTTCCCGGCAACCGAGATAGAGCTGCCTTGACAGTGTCTGTTTTGATAAACCACCATCACCGTCATGAATCTGCGGGCCAGTGGGTGGAGTGGAGAGTGAGACACCCCTCCTCTCGTTCTGCCGGATATGCCATTATCAACACCACTGTTAGAACTAGAATGTCAAAAGTCACATAGGTCAACTCTAAGACCTCCTTCCTACGAATTGCTTTTCACTTGAGCTCTTCAATAAGACATGTGACTTGGCTAGCTACCCTTAAAATAAATGGCACAAACCCAATCTAGCAATGAACAGGGGGATTTGACTGAATTAGAATAAAGCGGCAACTGAGGCAGTGTGTCTGGAAAGTGCAGGCAGCAGGGTGCAGTAGGGAAGGCCACAAACTCTCTCAGTGAAGTCCATGCGGTAGGCTTTGCTGGCCATCCAGTCTCAGCCCCTGCCACTCCGCTGTGCCCCTGCAGCGCAAAAACAGCCACAGAGAATCACATAACACAAGGGCATGGCTGTGACACTGCACCATACTTCCATGGACGCTGTATTTGAATCTTGTATCATCCTCGTGTCTTTTGATTTTTTTTCACCCCTGCCATTTAAAAATCTAAAAACTGTTCTGAGCTTGCAGGCCACCAAAACAAGTGGCAGGCCAGAGTGGGCCCCAAATCTGCACTTTGTGAAGGCAGTCTTGGAGAAGAATCTTCATGACCTGACTTCTAGTCCCAGCACAGCACTGACAGCTGCTATGGTAACTCACAGAAAGTCTCCAGCAAGACACTTCTGGCCCAAGCCCTTGCTCCTGCCTCAGTGAGGTGAAGCCTGCGACACACAGCCTCCGGGGTCTCTGCCACCTCACCTCGGTAGAGGCCAGCTGCAGGGTGACAAACCAAGGACCATCACATGCTCCTAATCGTCTAGCCCAGCCCAAGGATGCTTCAAAACACCTCATTCCCTTGTCACATTGTTCCCACCCACCCAGGAAGCCTCTCTCGATTTTTTAAGGAGAGAAAAATAATTGATAGAACTTTTCCATGAAAGATGTTTACCTAAACTCTGCCATCTCCAGCCTACTCAAAAGGAAGCGATAGGGCTGGGGGCGGATCTTGGAAACATCCAGACAGAATGAAAGAGCAAGAAAGATAGATGGATGCTTTTCTGCACAGAAGCTGCAAGGTTCACAGAAAATACAAATAAAGGCTATCAATGCAGCCCCCGAAGCCGCAGTGTCCTACTTGCTGTTTCCAATAAAGAAAATCCAGGCTTTTCTTCAAATTGCACTAAAACAGCAGGATTAATATTGATGCAGAAGGGGGAAAAGCAAACAGACAGGCAGGGACAAGACTGCACCCAGCCTCCTCCGAAACACATGTAAAGTTGGAGCTAAAATGTCACATGCATATGTAATTTATATGCAAAACTCTCCTATCACAGAGCCACGGGCTGCCAAGACGCCTTTCGCTACCTCCCCGAAACCCACTGAAACTCCCTAATTTCATGTCATCCATCCCCCACCGCAGGCAAGTGTGTCTGAGGAGAACACAGAAACTTTCTCCAGGCCGGCGTATTAAATGCTTCTCGCCAGTCGCTTTCCTGGTCGCCCAGCAGGTTGCGGCAGGAAGACCTATTTTTTGCTCCTGTGCGGGCTCTGTCCCTGGCAATGCCTGACTGGAGCAGACTGCAGGCGACTCTGCCAAGAATCTGAGGCTCTGATGATGTGAGCCAACCTCAGACTAATAATTTTATATCTCAATATAAGCAAAAGAGCTCCATAAAAATAGACCGTTTTTAACAGGATGGTGTTCTGTGCAGAGAGGACTGGAGTACGCCGGGCACCGCACAAGCATCCTTCCCCTCTCTGTGATACCTAACTTTAGCAACTTCCATATGTCTATTTGTCTGATCGCTGAACTTGAGGAGAGAATGTTGAATGAAATGTGACTCTTCAAACTCCAGCGCCCGGACTCCTTCGGAGGTGAAATACCTATTGGCGTGTAGATAACACTCCTTCTTTCGAGTTCCCAGGAGACAGAAAACAAACAAGCCCAAGGCTCAACAATCAGGAATCCTCATCCAATGTCTCCTTGTTGGAGAGCATGCGAGTTTTGTATCTGCTTGTAAATTAACAAGGAAAATATCAATGTCGCGGGGGGGGGCAGGTTTAGGGATGGGCCAGTCACTCTAAAGGATATTTTATTTTCAATGTGCAAAGTTTGAAGGTACTGGGATGGCTTAGACAGCCTAGTGTCCCTGTGCACCCTGATTCAGTTGTTTCTCCACCAAGATTCCTGGGGTGAGGGGTCAGAGGTCCATCTCTCCATGGAGCTCCAGGACTGGCTGGTGCCCAGGGAGAGTCAGAAGCCAAAAGGGACCCCAGCTTCCACATCGGGACACAAATCTGCTTGAAGGGAGTAAGGAGGGCTTAAAGGGATGGGGCGAGGTCTTTGGAAACTTTTCATGTGGGTGAGGGTTGCTCAGAGAAGCAGAAGCAGAATAGGTAGAACAAGAGACTGCTCTGAAGCAGGTGGCTCGCAGCATCAAACGCTCATGGGAACTGGCAAGCCATGCTCTGAGGTCAAGCCTGCAGGCTGGAAGCTCCTCAAACACGAATATCATAACCTTGAGTCCAGAACAGCAGGGCAAGTGATTGGCTGCAAATTCAGACAGAAGTTGGTGCAGCAGTGCTGGGGCAGAATTTCCAATTCTTCCAGAAACTTCTGGAAACTTCTCTCTTCCAACAGGTTGGCTGAGACCCAAACACATCTCCTAATACAAAAGAAGCCACTACCTTCTATGGGACTCCTAGACTTGTATGAGATGTTTAAACACATATTTAACATCTCATATAAATTTTTCACACAGTACTTTGGTGTTTTATGAAGGAGCATGTGTCTTTCCCCCCCTGCTGTAGAAGTGTGTGTGTGTGTGTGTGCGTGTGTGTGTGTGTGATTTGTGGGGGCCCTGGCCAAGCAGATACTTAGAAATCACTTCCACATCTCACAGGAAGAAATTCAATTAGACATAGCCAGAGCAAGGATCCACTCAGCCAGGAGGAAACAAGTACACCTCGATGCTCTCTGAGACACAAGCCAAGGACCAGTCCAGAACACCTGAGCTGGGCCCCTCCCATGTGTCAAGGGTGGTGCCCGACCAGTTAGAGTTGGCTCTTCCGGTGTACAAGCCTCAGGCAAGCTGAGCAAAGTCTGCGACTGGCTGGGCTCACCCAGGTATCTCCATCCACCTTTGTGTACCTTTGAGCAGAGGGGAAAGACACATGCTCTTTTGGTCTAGGTGACGAACAGAGGGAAAGGGCTGGCATTTTACAGGAAGGGAGTAGAGGTCACTTGGGGACCTTGGGAAAGCCCTCAGCATCCACATCTTTATGGAGACCAAGGGCATCCACATCTTTATGGAGACCATTCACCAAGGGCATCAAAAAGACCCATAAACAGTTTCCTAAAACACAAAAGTACTGTGTGATGCATTTATGTGAGATGTTAAATACGATGCTTAGGGCTGGGGAGTGGTTCCGGCGCCTGCCTCACAAGCACAAAGACCTGAGTTCTATCCCCGGTACCAAATAAATAAATAAATATGATGCTTAAACATCTCATAAATCTAGGAGAACTGTGAAAGGCGTAGCTTTCTCTGCTTTAGACAAGAGAGAAAAGAACCCACTGATGCTCGTCTTTCCTTTTCCCCTTCCTCCTCCTTTTCCTACTCCTCCTCCTCCTCTTCTTTCTTCTTCTCCTCTCCCTCCCTCTTCTTAGGCTACATATTGTCCCTTTCTATGATTTCATTAGCTCCTCAACACTTAGTTACACCTCACAATGTGGGGTTTGGGGGGCCAAATGTGATCTTAACAATTTTTTCTGAGACTCCTTAAGAATGGGCCCTATCTCCCTGTGAATTATCTCACAAGTGAGCACAACTCACAGGGCAATGACAGCAGGAGGTCCGGGTGTGACTTCCAGCTGTGCCGAGGTGACTACAGTCCCCTGGGGAAGACACTGACCTGAAGGGCATGGGGCCAATGGTCCATGGGAGAAGCTCAGGAGCCACTGCCTGTGCTCATGTCCCGGTGTCTCTTGTAGGCTGTGACTTCCAACACACTACTGCCTGCACCTTGATTCTTTATTCAACAGGGAAGATGGTACTTGCGGTCATTGTGAACCCTACGATGGCCCATTCAGAGCACTTAAGACAGCACCCAGCATGCTTAGTGGCTTCTCCGTTTGACATCTTTAAATGAAAAAAAGTGATAACAACATCTGTAATGCCTATTTCCCAGACTTAATATGATCCACAATAGAAGTGAGGCTTGAATAAATGCATTATGCTAGCAGGTGTCTGTTGTCCTATAGATGGCGCTCATTGAGTTGAGCTCTGAGACCACTTCAGCCACTTTCTCACATGGCATGGTCTCTGGGCTGGTGTCTCCAAGCAGTGTGTGGCCCTGAAAAAGCCAGTTTCCCAGCCAGAGCTTCTGTGTTCACATTTAATCCTTGGTAGTGGTTCTCAAGCCTGTGTCTGGGTGGGACAAGAAGGTTTGGAGAACAGAGCAAGGGTTTCTGATAATACGGAGGGAGGGGGTGTATGAGACATGATCAAAATATATGGTGAGTGTTAAAATTTTTAAAATCACTGCAATAAAAGACATATTGTGGCTCTGGAAGTCTTATTTCCAAGGTGTGAGCAAAACTATGATGAATATTGCTGCCAAGTGACAGCCCACAGAAAGGCAGGCTCTAAGGAAACAACAAAAAAACAAAAAGCATATCTCCATCCACCTAATTCACTAGATCCACTTCTGGATCTTCCCCAAAGTCAAAATGACCATGAAGGGTCACGTCTTGAATCAACTAAGGACACTGAAGTAGCCACAACAGTACAACTAAAGACACTCATGAAAGAGGACCCCCAGAACTGCTTCAGGAAGTATCAAAAAGGATGGGATGAGTATGTTTGAGATGAAGGGGAGAATTTTTTTTAATTAAGTTTATTGGTACATTTAAGCTAAACAGTACAGTTACATTCATCATTGGGATCTTGTACCTTTACATGTTGTATCTTGGTTCTTATTTTTTCCTGAAGGGGAGGATTTTGAGCAGTATTAATTTCAATGTGACTTTTACTATAATAAAATGTTTTATAAATTTACACATTCACTGCATTTGTTTATCATACCTCTTATTCAGAATGATATGCAGAGAGAAAAGGAGAGGAAACTTTTTTAATCCTAAGTGATCTGCACAAAAGTATCAACTGATCTAATATCTGTATATTTGGAGACTACAAAAGAGAAAAGAGATTGGGATAGAAACAATATTTTTTAGTAAAAGAAAGATTTATATGATCTGAAGAGAAACCAAAGTATATAAAATAATGAGCCAAAGTTTGCGAAATTGGTGCAATTATCAACTCATGTTCCAAGAAGTTCTCCAAGCAGGATAAACCAACAACAACAACTCCACACAAAATTGCACACATTGCTAAGGCACATCATGTCAAATTGTTGAAAATGAAAGATAAAGCAAAAATCTTAAAACCAGCCAGGAAAACAAACCAATTACACAGAAGAATAGTGGTAAGAGTGATACCATCCTCATCAGAAATAATGTCCACTTCAGAAAGGAACAATGCATTTACATGCTGAGGATAGGAGTTGTGTATCATATCCAGCAAAAATATTCTTCCAAATAAAAACATTTTCAGATAAATAGAAGCTGAGATAATTTACTAGTAGCAGACCTACAGTCTAAGAAAGGTTAAAGGGAATTCATTTTAAAGAACAATGATACCAGAAGGAAACTTGAATCTACAAAGGAATAAATAGCCTCCCCAATGTGGGAATTCTGTGTATAAAATAAAAAAAAAATCGTTTTCTCTTGTTTCTTCATTTAAAAGATAATTCATGTTTTTAAAGTTAATAGCAATGTATTTTGCAGCTGATAGCACACAAGGGAATACACTGTATGACTGACTATCAGGTACAGAAAGGACCGATGGAAGCTTAAGGTTATAAAGTTCTTACAGTACAGGTGACAGTGTAATATTCATTAAGGATAAAGTGAAAACACATATTGCAATTCCCAGGACACTATTTTTTTTAAATTCAGCAGTATAGCAAAAGAGCCAATGTAAGAGGTAAAATCAAATACAAAGAAGACAGAGAAGTAGAAGGAAGAGGAACAGAAAGGGGAAGAGGGGGAAGGAGGATGAAGAGAAAAGAAAGAAGAGTAGGAGAAGGAGGAGGAAAGAAGAGGGACAAAAGTCCTATGAGACAAATGAAAAATAAAAATGGAAGACTTAACACCCAGTACAACAGCAATTATATTAAGTATAAGTAGACTAAATATTCCAATTAAAAAGCAGAGAATTTTCAGTCCACACTAACGACAGTATGACCCAACTGTATACTTTTGACAAACCATGTAGTTTTTATAGAAAAGAAGAACATGCCCTGAGCTCAGAAGTTCCTGGGAGACAAACAGGGATGCAGAAACCCACACCAACACAGCCACCCCAAGACAATCATTGGATTCTGGGAGATTCAATTAAGGGGATGAAGTCAGAACATGAAACAATGCAGAGACAAGGGAGAGCCCACAGATGTCATGGCCAGTCCATTCTCGGAAAGACTCCAGCAAGTGGTGAAGGTGAGGAGGACATAGCTCAGAGTGAGCTCAGCCCTGGCTCTGGGGCAGAGGGGTGAGCAAAACTGTAGTGTAGCAGTGTGACCTGGCTGGCGCCATGATAATGAAAGTCCCAGAGCCAGTAAGACCTATCCAGGGCATCCAAGGGCCTATCTGAGGATTGTGAGCCCCAGGGAGGGAGGAAGCAGGGCTTTGGCTTGGATCCTTCTTGGCACCCAAAACTCTCCTAGTCTATCCAACTCTGGTTATGGCTGGAAACCCAGGTTTTTATTTATTCAGTTTCTGTGCTGTTTTATAATGAATTTGGGGCAATGTATAAAAATATACTCAGCACTAAAGAAGAAAATATGTTTTGAGGAACTCGGGCTGAGGGAGGAAAGAGAAACAGAATCATAAACACCAGGGTCTGCGATACTGAGCAGGCTCGTGAGATGTTTGCAAATGCTTCCAAGACTGGGCAGAACCACGACAGATACAGACAAGCACAGCAAGGCCCTTGAGGTAGCAGGATGGGCACAACCGGATCAGCTCATCAGCCCAACATCTGTAAGGAGTCAAACAGAAAACTGCCAGGAGGCTGATATTTGGCAAACACTGGAGCATTTCCTTTAAGAAGTTGTCATAGAGTTCACTCTAGGTGCCAGGCACCAAGCTAACTAAACACGAGAGGAATTGTTGGAGTAAATCAGGAGATCCCTGCCCTGTGCTATGCAGCTAGACAATGTTCAAGCTGCTGGGTTATAGCAATGAAAAAGCAAGCAGATAAATAAATAGAACAGGCGTCCTATGGGGACGGTGCAGAAAATCCTGGGCCTGCGACCTTGAACCGGGGACCTGACCAGGCTCCGAGGAAGACTGGAAATCAGGGAAATGAGAAGTGACATTTGAACTGAGCTTAGAGGAAGAGAAAAAGGATGAGTCAGGGAAAAGTGGACGTCGGACTGGATTAGGAGGCCACCTGTGTATGAGGAACAAGAGCTGGGATCTGAAGGTGGCTGTGAAGGTGGAGAGAGAGGGCCAGAGATGGGGGGACCCGGATCCCCCAAGCAAGGGCGATGGCTGGAAGAGACGATGCAGTCAGATCTGTATCTCTGCAGGACCGTTCTGGGCCTCTGCGTGGGGCACAGGCTGGAGGGAAGTGGTGTAGACACGGGAGGACAAAGAGGAGGCTCCGTGGGGACCTAAGCAGGACGCTGCAGCAGCTCAACACCCCACCCCACCCTCGGCAGAGCTGGGCTGAGGAAGCAGAAGAGAGGGCTGCAGTCTGTGGAGCAGGACCCTCCAGTGGTTGGTGGCTGCCTAGTGATCCCGGGGCATCCTGGGCCGGAGGTGGAGGACAGAGCCTGCAACCCATCGCACTGACTGCCCCTCCTGTTCTTCCCCGGATGACCACGCAGTACAGTCCCTCCCCTGCTCAAAATGATCGCCTCCCACCCACCTGAGCTCCCATCTAAAAATGCAAAGTACACCTGACCACTGCACTCCTCAGGGTCCCCCCGTTGCCCTTCCCTGATTTACTTCTTTCTACCACGCTCTCCGTGTTCTCTAAAATCCACTTATTTTTGTGTGCTCCGTTCAATTGAACGCTCTGTGCAAAGCAGGAGTTTGCTTCTGTGTGAGTTCGTCTCTGTCTCTACAGCGCATGACGCATAGCAGGCGTTCAAGCACGGTTCTTCAAGGGGTGAGGATTCGCATCTGCGAAGCACATAGCCTGCGTCGACTGCTGGAAAAACGAAAGCCACCAGCCTTGCAACAACACCAGCACTCACTGAAATGTAAAGCCTCACTCCCAGTGCCCCCTGCAAATTGGGCGTCTGGAACTGTTTCTTTCCGTGTAGCAACTACTTGTTTCAGCATTTGTAAGAAGGAAATGGCTCGTAGTTAAAATCACGGCCTGACTTCTCCAATGAAGCATCCAGAACCCCAGCACCCTGGGTCCACGGAAGGAACATAGGCAAAGCCTTTTCTTCCTCCCCGCTTTCTGCCAAAGCCAGAGGGTAAGAGACTGCCTTGGCCGCTCAGCAGTGTGCTGTATATTTATCTACATCGCTGCTTCGTGGCAGGAGTTGGAATTGGAAAAAAAGGTAAATAGGACATCTTGATACTGAGTCGAATTTTCCCACAGCACAATCGAAACCCCATTCGTTCTATTCTTACTGCATTGATCGGTAATTTTCATTTTCTAATTTCAAATAAAACCTCTCGCTGCAGTCAAAGTGGTCGGCTCCTGGATGTAACTTCGCGGCTCATTTTAGCTTCATGACTTAAAGACACTCTGTTACCATCAGTCTTAAGTGGTAATTCTACTTTTCCAATTAGACTGTGGGAACGAACCAGATAAATGGACTCTTCTCCCCCAAGCCGTAATCTCAACCTTGCCACAGAGCCGGGACGATGAATAACGCAGCCATTCCCCGTCACTCTGCTCCAGAGCCAAACCCTGCAGCCCCTGCCAAGCGGGCCACCCTGGGAAGTACAGAGCACTGCGGAAAGTTGACTCCAGTGCCAAGCACTGAGTTGGAACAGTAACTCCGGCCCTGCAGAGCCAGACTGAGGGCCCACATCAGAAGAGATGCTGCAGTCACCATCCCTCGCCCCTGTCCCCAGTGGGCACCGTGGGCCCATTCAGGGGACACAGCACAGTCTCAAATGCTTCGTCTGGGAAGCAGGGGCCAAGGAGAACTCAGCATTCTCACCAGCTGTTCCCGTATCGCCAACCCCCAGCCAGGCACCACTGGAAAATAGTAAGTGAAAATTTTCAGAAGTGAACAAATCACAGGTTTTTAATAACTTTTATTACAGTATGTTGTTATCACTGTTCTATTGTATTATCAGTTGTTGCTCATCTCACACCATGCTTAACGTATACATTAAACTTTTACATCAAAAAGCAGTCTGGGCCAGGCTCTGTGTTACCCATGGTCTGGGAATGTGTCCCCGTGGGTAAGGAAACGCTGTACTCTCAGCCTCTGGATTTGGAAGGGCTCCCAAGGCCAAGCCGCAGCCAGCCAGAGCAGCAGGAGGGGCAGCGCCTCTCCCTGCCTGCTGCGGTGCCTGGGTCACAGCCTGGGGACAGCAGAGGCTCAGCAGATGCTCACACGGCAGGCACCGTGCTCACCAGCTGCCATGCCAACCACAGGAAGACAGGATCTGGGCACACCTCCCTGGGGGGCAGACGCACAGGAGCCGGTGCCTCTCAGCTGCCAGGAACTGACACCCTTAGGGGGCAACAAGGTGGCCCGCACCTCCTGGGCCTTGAGAAGGGTGGCACGGGAGCTGATGTGTGATGATGGGAGATGGCTGTGGACCCACACTGGGTTCCGGTGTGGCCGAGCCTGAAGAAGTCATCTTGAATTGCATACTGGGGCTGCGCTGACACTCCCCAAGCCCAGCCAGGGACCCAGAGGCAGGGAGTGTCCCACACAGCTCTGTGGAGACACAGGGACACACACCAGGCCTGCAGAATAGTCTTGAGGTGCCTTCTCCTAGGTGTGGGCACCAGCCACACACATGTGGGAATGGCAGCCAGGGAGCCCCAACTCCAAGAGCTCAACCCCAGCAGCATCCTTGAGGCAACTTCTGGCCCCCCAGAAAGGAGGTCAGTGTCGCTTTGCCATGACACGCTCACCAGCTCGCTGAACTCACCTGTGTGCATGTGTGTGTTTGCGTGTCTCCCGCATCTGCCCCACCTTGGCCCTGGTAAGAACCAGTCTCCTTTCTGTCCCCGTGGCTTTGTCTGTTCTGGGCATTTCCTATAAACGGAATCAGACAACACGTGGCGGCCTTCCGTGCCTGACGTTATTCACTGGGCACACTGTTTTCTCCAGGGTCAACTACATTAGAGAACATATCGGTGTTCCGTCCCATTTCATAGCCAAGTAATATTTCATTGTTTGCATATGTCACATTTTTACATATTCAGGGGTATGGGAGGGGCTACCCTTTCCTTAATGGTGAATTTTCACCAGCAAGTGTTTGTTTGCACACCTGATTTCATTTGGGGGGAGTCATAGCTGGGGGACAGGATGGCTGGGTCATATGATAACTCTATTTAACTCCATAAACTGTTTCCTTCAGCTGAGGCTCACTACTTCTGTCTTTCCAGTCCCTCTGACAATTCTACTGTGTCCTTACAATTGAGCACCAGGACTTCCAAGCAAGCACTGCCTCCCTAGTACGCTCATTGGTTTGTTTGTCAAATGTTTACTGAGAGCATACTATAGGCCAGGCCAAGTGTAGGTGCAGGAACTGCCAGCATAGACAAAAGTATGAGTGCCCGGTGGGTGGTATTCATGGGAGAAAGGAGGGAGCCCTCACTCTGCACTGCTTTCATGGCCTTTGCCCTGTGGCCCCCATGCTATCCTCCCTCCTCCCAACTCTCATCCAAGGCATTTCTGGGAGCAAGAGTTTGCAGGGATTGGATGCAACTATTGGCCTCCCGGATGCAACAGGGAGATGACACCTCTCTCAACACAGTGCTTGAGCCCCCTGGGCCAAGGAAACTAGAAGCCCTCATGATGAAACCAGGTCACCCCCAAAAAGACATGATTACTTCCTGATCAGGGTTCTCTAAGGAGCAGAACCAATAGAATCCATGTGTGCGGATGGACATATGATAGGTAGATATAAAATTATAGAAGGAGTTTATTAGGTTGGCTTAGAGCAGTGACGGCAAACCTTTCAGAGCTTCCAGTGATGACAAATAGCCACCTCTGGCTTAGAGGATGAGTCACTCTGCACTGGCTGTCTGCATCCTTGAGAGCTGGGGGACCCAGTAGTTGCTCAGTCCAAGAAGCTGGAAGCCTCAGAACAAAGAAGACCAAAGACGAAGCCCTAGCCCAAGGCTGAAGCTCTGAAGCTCCCTAGAGAGGCCCTGGTGTGAGCCCACTGGAAGGGTAAAGCAGGGGAGTCTCACGCTCCCGGGCGATGGCAGTGCTGACTGGCTCCCTCCTTCTTCATCTGTTGCTTCTCCTTCTATCTTCCCCGCCCTTTCCACTGGCCCATGTGCCACGTGTCTCTGAAAACACCCTTTGGACACACTTGGAAGTGTCCTTCACTAACCTCTCAAGCCAGTCAAATCCAAATGAATTCTGACCATCACACCTCTCTCGCCCCACTCCCAAATATATGCCAAATGGCATCCCCTGGAATCAGTGGTTCACTGTCTCTCCAGGAAGTGGTAGCGGGACGAGCTCCAGTGTTCCTTCAGGGGCAGAAACAGGACCCAGGCCCTTCACCTGCTGTGGGCAGTAACTGTGAGCACCACTGCTGCCCAGTGCCTCCCCTGTGCCAGGCACTGTGCCCACTGGGCATGGCATGCCTGAAGCCATTCCATCCTCACCTAGGCAGCCCCTTCTACAGTTGAGAAAAAGCAAATCAGAGAAAGCTCATGTGACAGGGACAGATTCCACTGAGAAGCCAGGTTGTCCTGGGCCGGGGCAGATGCATTTTGTGCCATGCTGTTTGGAATTTTCACAGCAGGGTCCCCTCCCTTCCCGGAGGGTGTGCACCTACTGATCTTTGAGTTCCTGGCTCCTTGCACTCTGTCTGACCACATACAGGTGGACTAACTGTCGTCTGAAGGTAACTAGCACTCACCAGGTTGATGACCAGCTATTCACTGGGTGTTTGCTCAGTGCCCACCTCTGTCACCAGCCTGTAAACGCACGAGGGCAGATGATGGCCCTGCTTTCTGCAGCTCGTGTCTCCAGTGCCCGCCCATGAGGCCCTTCAGTAAGGAGGCTGGGCAGACAGATACACGTGGCTCCAGATTACAGAGCCAGGGCACCATCAACATCTGCTAACTGGCTCCATCACAGCCTTCAGACCGCAGTAGACATCTGAGGTTGCAGAAGAACAGGAAGCTACACCAGGGACCAGGTGGAGACTCCAAGAGGAGCCAGGCAGCTAGGGAAGGAAGAAGGGCGGAGGCGGAGGGGCTCTGCCCACAGCTCAGCAACACACCTGGGCAGCGATGGGAGTGAGGCGTGAAGTTCACCATGCACAGCTTCTGCTCAAGACTGAGCAGTACTCATGGGCTGGGCTGTGCACCCCTGCTCTGTGGTCAGGATGTACCATGTGTGTGTGTGTGTGTGTGTGTGTGTGTGTGTGTGTGTACATGTGTGTGTGTGTGTGTTGAAAGTCATACTCAAATCCACCAGGGGGAAGACAAAGGCACTAAGCAATGAGCACCCTCTTGCTGTGCTTTGCATGGAGATCACAGGTGCATGACCCTTCCCCCTGCACAGCTGTTGCCATGGGAACTACACAGGATGTCAACTTGACAACAAGTGACGTTCAAACCAAGAGGGACCCTCACCTACCCCCCTCGGCCCTCACACCCTGCTCTAGTGCTGAGGGATAAGACACACAAGAGAGCCCTTGCCCTTTCATGTCCATCGGATGAAGATGACAAAGAAGTAACTTTCCTTCCAGAGGTGGAGAAAAAGACCTGGAGAGGAAGGGGTGTCACTGCTGGAAGCCCCCTTTGTTCCCCACCAGCCTGAGGTAGAGAGAATATAGTCATCCCTGTCATTAGCATGGGGCAGGGCAGGTAAAGGGGCATCTCCCTTTAAAGGAGGCCACCCCTAATCAATAAGGAACCAGGAGAAGAGCTCATGCTCAGAAGACAGGCCACTGAGATTTCACTCCCATTACCCAGGCCAACATGCAGGCAGGGAGGTCCTGGGAACCCACAAGGTATGCATGGGGGAGCTCAGAATGAGTTTTGCCATGTGTGAAAAAGAATCAAAAGAACATTTTGTGACACCTGAAAATGACGGGAAATTCACATTTCTGTGTCCCCCACCAAGCATAGGTTGAACCACCAAGGCCCTGCCTTTTCTGCATCAGCCAAAGCCAGTGGGCCACATGCCCCCTGAGCACCAGGCACTATGCCTACAGCCTAACTTACATTTAGGGGTTTGCAAGGATGTGTCAATGTTACCGTATTTTGAAATCAGACCAAAAACATAACTATAATAGTAATGAATCCAACCCAGCTTGGGCTATCTTCATCTTCATGGTAAAATATCATTTGTAATATTATCTTTTCTTTCTTTATTTTATTTTAATTTTTGATACTAGGGATTGAATCCAAAGCTTTCTCTCTTAGCCCTTCTACTCCAGCCCTTCTTTATTTTTATTTTGAGACAGGATCTTGCTAAGTTGTCCAGACTGATCTTGAACTTGTGATCCTCCAGTCTCAGACCCGGCCTCTCACAGTGCTGGGATTGTGGATGTGTGCCTCCACACTTGGCTCCTAATACTTTCTTGGGGAAAAACAATTCAAGCATGAAAAAGTGCCCAGGGCCCCTGAAATCATGACTTGGCCCTGCCAGGATGCAGGGTTAAGTCTGGCCCTTCAGAAAAGAGAAGATAACAGACTAAGTCCTAGCTTGGCTGGGACACAGGAAATGGTAATGCCAGTCCTTGCAGAGGACACACTGACTAACCTGAATGATCCCCTCTCTGCTCAGCTCTCGGGCTCATCCCTGTCCCTCCAGCCTCAGGGCAGTGACACTGGCCAGGTGACTTGATCGCCTCTCAGAGCATTCCAAAAATGCAGGCAAGGACACCCCCACTGTACAGGTGCAAGGCTGGGGTCAGATGAGTACCTCAGCCCAGGCCTGGGACTTGGCGCTTACAAAGCAGGCCATTGGGGTAGACAAGGAGAGTGCCGAGCCTGTGGTAGGTGAGGGACACAGTCCCAGACCTCACATCCCACTGCAAACCCTGCCTCGCAAAGGGATCAGGCTGAAGAAGTGTTTCCACGTGGAAGGAGAGGCCCAGGAAGTCCCACACTGTGCCACAGGTTCAAGGGGACCTTGCTGGGCACCCCGGAGAGCCCTCCCCATGGTGCCACTGCTGCCAGGACACGCACCGGCCATCCTGCTGGGTCTGGAAGCTGCTGCCTGGTAATCTCTATGTAACCTTTGTGAGGTGCCTGCATATTTCACCCTTCCAGGCGAGCACTCCCATTTTTTTGTCATTCCAATTTCATTTCCTGGGCTGTGTGGACTGCGGGCTCAGCAGTCGCTGGGTCTGAAGTGACTCCTGGGACCTCCTCACTGTTCTATATGCAAATGGCCTTGCACCTGGGCAGCCGAGCAGGCTGGAAGACAGTTTAGTTATGCAAATCTGATTGATCAAGAGCATATTGCAGGAAGGCTCATGGCCCGGGACACTGGCAGCTATATTTCACTGGCTAAATTCCTGAAGAAGAGGGGGGGATTAAATGCCAGGCATTTGATGCATATTTCCTCTCTACCCCTGTAGTGCAATGGTGTTTTATTTCTGAATGTGTTCAGCACTCGGGTTAGACACTGCTAATGCAATTTTTGCGCACAGGGTGTGTTATTGCTGAATTAACAGAAGGCTTGTTTTCCGTGTAAAAAGCCAGTTGCTGTGATGTCACAAGCACAATAGGTCTGTCAGTTGATTTGAAATAATTCCCCAGGCAAATGCAGTAAAGGCAGTGTTAAAAAATAATTAGGTCCTTCGGCCTGGAAACGCTCCACACAAGTGAAGGGAGTTGTGTAAGTTACCCCGACTTCATTCTCTTCCACGACAAAAGGTAACGGAAACCTCAGGGACTCTGATTACACATTGTTGTCCTGGGTGGAAAGCACTTGTCTGTTTCCCAAACACAGGGTTTCACCTTGGAGAAAACACATTTTTAAAAGATGAAGAAGAAGAAAAGAGAAGAAGAAGAAGAAGAAGAAGAAGAAGAAGAAGAAGAAGAAGAAGAAGAAGAAGAAGAAGAAGAAGAAGAAGAAGAAGAAGAAGAAGAGGAGGAGGAGG
>NW_022900933.1:35412490-35429769 GCF_012274545.1 Fukomys damarensis | reverse complement strand
TAAAATAATAAATTCCACACCAGACAATGATACTCATGCATGCTGAGGGCCAGCGATCCAGAAGCTCTGGAAGCTTGGCTATGGTGCCTCCTCCTTTACTGATTTATAATCACAGATAAATAAGATACGATATGTCTACACGGCAGGTGGTGACTGCAGTTGGAAAAAAAGGAAAGATATTTTGGCCCATGCCTTTCTCTGCCACCCCACCACCATGAATCAAAACCAAAACCAAATCAATGCTTTGCGACCGAGGGGAAGGTGACACGGGACTTTCAACCATCGGACACGAGGCTGCAAAAAAAAAAAAAAAACAGGTCTTGAAACCGGAAAAGAGCAGACAGTGGGGTGTGCCACTCTGACAGCTGAATGACAATGAAGTCAAAGTTGTCAAACACAAGCAGGCATCCGCTCTGGCTGGTGTCATTAATGACATCGTTCGCATGCATCTGGCAGACCTGGGAGCCATGCAGGTGTGTTTGCGTGGGCACACTCTGCACACCCACCGATGCTGCTCCTCTAAACGCCTGGCTGGCTGAAGAGAACAGGGAAGGCCTGAGGCTGAACGGACGTCTTCAGCCAGACTTGGCCCCGAGTGCCACGGCACGGACCCTTTGTTTACCCCAATTTCTGCTTCCCCGCTGCCTGCCCCCACCCCTGTGCTCACACACATGTGTGTGTATGTGCATAGATCTCCACACAGGGGCAGGCAGGCAGTGGACACGCATTCACAGCAGCTTCTGTGCAAACCGTTCTACACACGCATGTGCCCAGAAACACACAGGCACATACCTTAAAAAAAAAATGGCCATCTGACAAGCAGAGCCCAGCCAGAGGGTCAGGAATAAGATCCTGGCAAAGGTCAAATCTAATCTCTCCCCATGATGGCCCAGCGCACCCCTCCCACCGCTGGCTAACAAAAGGGCCGCGGCACTTTGACTGACAGAATTCTTAATTGTATCCACTCATTCATGACAATTTGATTAAAATATTACGCCAAAGTCTCACCCCCTGTTTGCTTCGATCCTCCAAATCTAATTTTGAATTTTCAGAAAGGAGATTACCTCCACAAGCATGACCGGGATGCTATTAACTTCTACTTAATCTTTATTACTGATGTGAATTTAACATATGTACCGCTTCGCTCTGCTCCTGTTGTTTGCCTCGCAAAAGTAACGTCGAGGCAATATATAAGCGTGGGCATTAATCTCCACTTTGATATTCTGTCGGAGTCCAGCTCGTGCGTGTCTGTGGGCAAGGACAGGAAGCACCGTCCCTGATCAGGACACAGGCCCCGCCCCCGCTTCCCCCCACCGCACCCCCAGACCCCGCCCCCCCCCGCTCCCCCCCACCGCACCCCCAGGAGTCGCCTCCGGAACTCAAGGTTGGGGGGATTTGGATCCAGGAGGCCTGCGGCAGAGCCCACTGTGAACCACAGCAAAGCCATGCAAGAATCAAGAGGTGGCCTTTTTTGGAGCTTCGTGTTTGAAAGGGTTTCTCTTTCCCTTGAGGCTTGAGGCTTGCCTTTGTTCTTGGTTGTCTTTCTTCTCACACAGGCGTGTGTGGGGTTGCATCGTCCCGCGTGGGGGTTCCATAACCCTAGTTCCCCAAGTATCGGTGGCAGCAGTTTCCGGCTGGCGGGGAAGCAGGAGACAAAGGCACAGGGCTGAAGGAGTGTCCTGCTAGTACATCTCCTGCTCGCTGCCTGTTTAGGACTGGATTTTTCCCCCACCCCAAGTTCATATGTTGAACCCCAGTAACTCAGAATGTGATCTTTTTGGGGGACAGAGTCTTTATCGGCATGGTTAGGATGAGGTGTTTATGGTGGATCTTAGTCCAGTGGGACTGGTGACCTCACAAAAGGGGAAATTTGGAGGCACACCCACACACACAGCAGGCTGCAGGCAGAATAGAGCTCTCTGCCACAAGCTAGGAGCTACAGAAAGCTTGGACCTGGACCCTGCCCAGTGACCTCAGAGCAAGTCCACCCTTCTGGAAATTTGATCTTGACTTCCGGCCCCCACCAGACCTGAGAGCCACAAATTTTTATCCTGAAAGCCACTCCATGTGTGCTACTTTTGAAACCTTTTTTTTGTTGTTGTTGTTAGTAATGGGGATTGAACCCTGGGCCATTACACTGCGCTACATCCCTGGCCCATTTGTAATTGTTTTTATTTTGAGACAGGGTCTCCTCAATTGCCAAGTTGCTCAGGCTAGACTTAAACTTCCGATCCTCCTGCCTCAGCCTCCCAGAGTGCTAAGATAACAAATGTGTGTCACTGCGACCAGCCAAAATCTCTTTAAAACAGCATGCATGTTCTGATTCCCTTAAATTATGAATCCAAGTGAGTCTTTCACCCAAATCAAATCAGGAGGCCTCGGCTGGGGAACTGGGTCTTCAGTGAAGGGTCTGAAGTCACTTTGGACCTGCCTCTGCCAGGTGGAGACACAGGAAGCTGTTCATCTTCCTTCTGCTCTGTTCTGTCCTGGACACCATGTGCACACCTTGTCCTGCCTTTCTTGCTGGCCACTACCCAGATGACCAGGTGCCACCAAGAATTCCAGTCCTTCACCATTAATGCTCTGCCCATGGGCTCCAGCAGACTGCACTGACGCCAGACTGTTGGACGCCAGGGGCTACAGGAACCAAGGCTTGGGGAGGGCTCAGGGCAGTCCCATTTGTCCCCTTTGCCCATAAAGAGCTCTCAGCTTGGGGACCAAATGGGACCCTGAATGACTCAGCACACAGAAGAGTCACGGGACTCCGTGGGCACCTGTGCCAGAAGCGGGACTGGGTCTCTTTCACCAAAGAGGAAGATGGGCCCTGGGGTGAGGGTCAGAGGGAGACAGCTGTGTCCAGACGGGGGACAGAGGGCAGAGAGGAGGGCAGTGGGAGAGGAGGTGCAGCATCCCTGTGTCCCATCGAGATGCAAGGGGCTGGGAGGTGGGACCAGGAGCCCGGGGTCTGGCGTGGCTCAGTCACTGCTGGGTCCTTGGCACCTAGAACAGACCTGCCATAGAGTTGGGGTTCACAGCATCTGCTGGGTCAGTGAACGAAAGAAAAAATGAATGAGCTCAGAGCTGGAGCCACAGTCAGGGATCAAATCCCCAGAGCTGGATGCTTTGGAGATGACCTTCCGCTCTGTCACCAGGCACAGGGAGCTGCAGGAAGGGGCTGGTCTCAGTTTGAGTCTCGGTAGAAAACCACTAGACACCTAAATTGAGAACATAGCCAAGAGACTCTTTAAAAAAGTGTGGGCAGGATGTAGAGACTCTTTAAGGGGCAATGCAGAGTTCAGGGCTGGGACAAGTTCCAGGAGGACAACTAGAGAGGACACCCCGAGCTGAGGCATTGAAGTGGCTGGCAAGCCCTTTGCACCCCAGAGGTGCACAGACACACGGCCCCTCGCCTCCCTCCCTCTTCCTCCAGGGCTTCCACAGGTCAAACTCAACCAGAGCCAGAGGGGAAGGGGAGGAGGCCCCTGTGGAAGTTCATGGCCAAGTCCACGTGGCACAGTCAGAGCCAGGGAGGAGGGTGGACAGAGGGTCCGAGGTGGCAAAGGAGGCACATGGAGAACTTGAGAGGGGCTGGAAATGACAATGCACCTCCAAGATGCCTTCCAGGGCACCCGCCTAAGGCTGCATCCCTTTCTTTGAGTGCTCTTCTCATTGCACCGACCAAGCAGTGCCATCGGGTGACCTAGCCGCCTTCCTCCCTTTTCCCCACTGGGACATCAGCCAAGGGCAGAGATGAGGCTGAGTTGGCGGTGGCTGCAGCCCCAGGGATCAGGGCAGCGAAGGCAGGTTGCTGAACTCTGATGGACATGTGCTGAGTGACCGGAACAGTCAACTCTGCAGGGCCTCTCTGGGCACCAGTGAGACGGCGGAGTGCATCATGTTGCGTCCCTAGACCTCTAGCCATAGGGTTCACCTCTGAGCACATCTCTGAGATTCTACCAGATGCCAGGCAGCTGAGTGGCTTCTGACAGCTGCCATTCCTTACAGCCCACACATTCCTGCCACGTGGCCTCACTGTCCGATCTTTAACCCCTCCATAACTCACTTTCTCCACCAGCAAAACCCTCGTGGTGTTGACCTGTGTAAAAAACATAGAACAAAGACAACCTTATCCCATGCATAGTTCATGAACATTTGGCTTCTGATAGTATTACTTGATTTTTTTTCCAGTACTGAGGGTTGGGTGCTTCGCCACTGAGCTGCACCTCCAGCCCTTCCTATTTTTTTTTTTAACTTCTGTGACAGGGTCTCATTAAGTCCCCCAGGCTAGGCTTAAATAAAAGGTCCTCCTGCCTCAGCCTCCCGAGAAGCTGGGATTACATGTATGGACCACCATGCCCAGCCCTGAATGTTTTTAAGGCTATTTTTTGCTGCACAACGTGGGGAATGGATTGAGGAGGGCGGGCCCGGCTGCCCCTGGCCTGTCACTCTCTCAGGCTCTCAGCTCCTGATATTTGAGCCACTGCGTGGCTGACCACATGCCTTGGGGCCACACAGGGGGACATTTAATGTCCCCTTCATGTGCATCATCCTGATTTCCCTCTTCCTCCGACATCTCACACTGAGGCTTAGGAAGGGAAGCCCTGAGCCGGGCTACTGGTGCGCACAACAGTGATGGGGACAGATGATGAGAGATTTCCAACACAGCAGCGGCCAAGGAGGAGGTCGGGCTGGGGAGCCAGAGGCCTAGGTGAGCTGAGCACTCTCATCCTTCTGAGCCCCCTTGACGCCATCAGGAGAGCGGAGAGGATGCCTTTGGGGTGGAGTCTGCTTGGCGGATTCGCAGTAAGGAGCACAGATTGAACAGGAAGTTATCCCACTGCCACTGCTGGGAGGGGGTTAGGGCATCAGCCTTGGAAGGGGATAAAGAAATGGGTGGAATTTCCTGTGCCTTCTTTCCATTCAGTGAAACATCTTTGGACACACTCACCCTTAGGACCTTCTGAATGCTCGTTTCCTCACACCGGAAGTCCTTTTAGCATGTCCTTCCTCCCACCCCACGGTCCATCCCCAACGCCCGTGGTGCTGGAGGAATGGAAAAGTCTGTGACTGGCACCATGTTGCAACCCACAGCCCAAGTCACCTCCATTGGTCTTACATGATTCTCCCTCAGAACATACAGAGGCAGCAGGGGAAGGGGTCTTAGCCCCATTTTGCAGGTGAGAAAACTGAGAAGCAAAAGAGACAGAAACAAATACGGCTGAGGTCACAGAGCACATAAATGGCCAGGATCTGAACATAGGTTTGAGGAGTCCCAGTTGAAGTACTGGGTGTTTTTATAATAGCACATGCATTCCAAATTCAATGAAAAGCACAAGTCTTACAGTTGAGGCATTAGTCGTTTCGGCACTGCAGAGCCTGTGGCTAGTCTCATTCAAACATATCACAAGTCCGGATATGCACATGACGTAATCCCTAAGAGTGGATTTAGGTATCCTCAGTACACACACACACAAAAAAAAAGTATGTAAGATAATGCTTATGTTGGTCCACAATGTACCCATGTGTTAAAACACCAAGTTGTGTAGCACAGGTGCAATTTTGTCAATTAAAATAAATAAACATTGAAACAAAAGTCACGAATCTGGTTTCCACCAGTCACCGCTTGCTACAGACTTGAGGTGGGATTTACCCAGGCATTGTGTTTCCTTTTTAATTCTCCCAAATAACAGCTGTTTAAAAGGTCACTGTGGGCAGTGGGACATTATTCAGTGGGAAAATGCAAGTGGTAGAATGGCATGCTTAGCATCAGGCTGTTTGTATTAAACTGTAAACACATGATTATTCTCGAGGGGAAAGGGAGACAGGAACACTTCGAGGACATTCTTACTTCTTACGTGCTTCTGAACTGAGGCTGCAGTGGAGGTTTTAGGGACCCACAGAGCCTTTATGGACAGAAAGAAGTTCCCAAACTGAGTTCCTGGTACAGAATAGCAGCCATGTAAGCTCAATGAACGAATCCAGCCACGATGGGTTAAAGATGGCAACACGTTCTTTGCTACCTCCGGTAGGGCCAGTGTCCACCTCTGAGGCAGAGAGGCTCTTGCCTGCTTGGACAGCTGAAGGAAGCTGATGTGATGATGAAGTGATGAAGACCTGGGGCCCAAACATCGGAGACTAATGGCTTCCACTTCCTCTCCCATCATGGAGCCCAGAACGGCCAGGCCTCCAGCCCAACTGGGAGGGTGGGGAACCAGCACAGCCAGACTTTCACTTGTCCCCACAGAAGGGCCAGGCACCATGAAGCCTCCAGACCAGCCCCTCCACCAGGAGAGCTCCAAACACCACACAAAGGAGAATCCTTGCCCAGGGAGTCCATCCACATCCTAAGCCACAGGATCACAAGACAGAAAAGAACCAGTGTTGACTCACTGATTTTATACAAACTACACCTGCAGGCATTTTGTTAGGCATCCGTAGACACCTGGAAAGCAGTTCTTTGTAGGAGGACCCATGGGAGCTGGAAAGAGGATAAACTTGGATCCTGACCCCATGTTTAAGGGACTTGGCTCCTAGCTGGGAAGAACAGAGATTGTAAAGGACCTTGATTATTTTCTGGCTCGATTGTGAACACCTCAAGGGCAGAGACCAGGGTCTGTTTTGTCCCCTTATATATCTCAAGCATTTGCAACTCCTCCTGCCATGTAGTAAATGCTCAGTACATGCCAGTAGAATCTGTCTGAGGCCCTGGAGATGTGGCTCTGGTATCCTTGGGGCCCAGCTACCCCCCCATCCCCTTCTGTCCCCTGCAGGGACATCTGAACCAAATCAATGGGATGGCAGAGCCTCAAACAAGTCTAAGACACTCTCACAGGTGTAGGCACTTGGGAGAGGTGGCTTTTTTGTCCCTATAACCATCTTTTAGTTATCAACCTCCCTGAAGTACAATCAGCACACCCTAGCATACGCCCATTTTACATAGAAGTTCAACTATTTCCAAATGTATTTTCAGAGTTGGGCAGCTATTCCCCCCATCTGATTATTGAGCATCTGAATGGTCTCAGTGTTGTTGGGGAAAGGACGAGATGGCTAGTGTCAAAGTCACCATTAATGTCAGGGTCAGAAATTCAGAAGAGAATTTAGCAATTAGAATGAAAGCTTAACGCTACTCCTGGGAAAATAAAAACTTTTTTTAACATGAAAAGTTATCCTGAAACAAAGTTACATGTGCTAAACTGTCCATTTTATAATTTGATATCAGCAAAACCAGAGAAGGTTCCAAATCCTGCCAAATGCAGGAATACACTGTTACTTCCTTCTCACAGAATATTCTGCTGTCATTAAAGGAAATAATCATACTATCAAAAGTCCAGGTCAAGAGTTCTAGGATGTAAGGTTGGGACAAAAGCTTTACATAATCTATAGCTAATGTGCAATTTACCATAGTTTGACTCTGGGTTTTTTGTTTTGATAATAGTGTAAACACAATGCATATTCAGTAGCTACAGCATTTCATTTCACATTTCAAATTTGGATCTTTTGCCAAGCCGGTGATCTGCGGTCTGATTCTCTCTCTCTCTCTCTCTCTCTCTCTCTCTCTCTCTCTCTCTCTCTCTCTCTCTCTTTCTTTCTCTCTCTCTCTCCCCCTCCGTCCCTCCCTCTCTCCCTCTCTCTCCTCTGTGATCTCTATGAGAAACATCAACCACTACACAGCGCTCTATTGCTGAGCTAAGTTGTTTGTTAGGTCAAGGGTACTTCATGCATTCTCCTCCAAGACTCTCAAGGAGCAGTGGGTTTGGTAAGACATAAAAAATGGAGGAGCATCTGTCCTGTAACGAGGAAAACAGGATACAAAGTCCAAGGTGACATGAGGAGGTGATGCTAAAAACTGAAACTAGATGGTAGAGGGTGTAGGATTTGGTTCTGTCTGCCCTCGATTTCCACTCATTCACTCAACAGGATGTCACTAAAGTCTATCACAAGCCTCACACCAAGGGCAGCCATGGTCACCCCCAGTGCTGGCCACCTCTGGCATCCTCTAGATGTAGGTCAACCCCATTCTCCCCCACCCACGAAACTTCCCTTCCCAGGTAACGGGAATACATCCCAGCTCTGCAGTACTGAGAGAGCTAGGGACAATAGCTGGCCTGAAAATTAAAGAAAAGAAGCATCCAATGCAAATGAAAAAATAAAAATAAAGATTGGGAGCCAGACTCACCCCACACACACACGTGACACCAGCTGGCAGATACCATCACTGTGTGAGCAATAACTTGAGGTGTGTCGAGTGGCATGTGGTTATTTTAAGCAATGGCAATTTTTGTTTTGCCAGTTCATAAATTCCTCCTCTTGCCAGTTAGGTGACAAGACAACACAGATTTCAAGCCACGGGGGTCCATGTGTATTGTCTCAGGCCTGGACACAGTGCGAGGATCCAGGGCCACTTCTTGGTACAGAAGAGAAGACAGCTTCCCGTAGGCAATGCCCTTCACTGCTGTGTCATCCCTGGTCTCTGACAGCCATCGTGGACCTGGCCAACAGTAGGATGGACTGTCAGAGTCCACAGCGAGACAAAGACCCAGAAACCCCAGCCATGGTCCTTGAATAGCAGCTGAAAACGGACGGCCCCTCCTGTATAACTGTCTTCTCAGGGACACACAACCTCATCCAGCACAGCTTCCAGAAATCTGTGTGCGAAGGAAGTCAACTCAGATAAGAAACTCCTAAGCGCAGAAGGCCCTGGGGTTCCCAGGATTCATTTGATTTTTTTGGAAAGTACATTTGAGACCTAAACTGTTCTCTGTCTCCTAAGAGGCACAAATGTGATCTCTTTGCTTCATTCTCTACTTAAGCCTGTCCCCAGCTCTCTCACACCCAGCCTTGCCTAACAGCCTGTTAAGAGCTGGCAAAACCCATGACTTTTCTCCCATCCTTTTCTGTGACGCAGAAAATAGGTGCTCGGCAAAAACCCCACTGGTTTGCTGAGCAGTTGCTGAAGCTGGCAGGAAGTGGGCTCCCCAGACGCAGGCAGGGGAGGCAGCAGCCTAGCTTTGGGACCATGAGGCAAGCCCCACCCACGCTCAAAAGCAAAGCTGCAGGATGAGAAGACAGCTTCCAACTGCGTGCCTCTCAGCCTGGTTATCTCCTCTCCCTGGGCTCATTCCACACATCCTTCAAGTGGAGAAAGCACCTCGTGCTCACTTCTCCACCCCACACCCCACGAAGTCAGCATTTGGGCATTCAGGGTCAGGCAAGGCTGTGTGCAGGGGGAGACCAACACTGCCTTAAGGACACACCTGGGAACCTCGTCTTGGGGGCTTCGTCCAGGCTGATGCCTGAGCCATTCAGAGGACGTCCTGTGGGGCTCAACCCAAGAGCAGAAGAAGCCCCAGAAGGAAGACTAGGACTTCCCACCGCTGCTCCGGGTGACAAAACCAGACACGAGCCACGAAGGCTCCAGACAGGGCCCAGATGGAGACAAACTCAGGCAGCCTTGAGGCGAAGAGGTGAGTGCTTGGTAAGGGGGAGAGTTCCCCAGGAAAGGAAAGCAGTCTGCAGGCTGAGTCTCCTCGGCTGTCACTCTTGGGTGCTCCCCGTCCCACCAGTGGCTGTACACACCCCACTGCCTGGCACTGCAAACCCTACAGGCGCTGTCCATACAGCAACTGCAGAGAAACTACCTGTTTCCACAAAGTGTGTGTGCCGGGACCTGGGCAGTCAAACCATCCATAAACGGAAGTGTTTCAAAGTGCTCATGCTCAGATGTGTACACACAGCCACCTGATCAGAGGCACAGGCCAGGCCCTGAACAACTAGGAACACACTCGGTGATTCCAATGATGTGCAGGGAGATTGCTCTTGGTCTTGTCTAGACCATTCTCAACTTTTTACAGTAAACTACTTTCAAAGTAAACAGAACCCTACGAGTTAAGTAGATCCTACAGGTATCATTCCATGAAATAATCGTTTCCTATTTCCTCCTCTTTGCATCTAGGGACAAGAAGGTGGCCTTGATGGCTTTGGCAGGGTCCCCTGAGAACAGTTGTGAGCCTGTTCCTGGGCATGGGGCCAGATTTGCTGCTGGGGTCTGAGCTGAGGAACAGTGCTCTTTCTTGGCTAGGTTGGGACTTGGAGGCCCCATTCTGCTATCTTGGCTCCCCTGAGCTCTTTTGGGAGTTACCTGTGCCTGGGAGAGCCTGTGCCCCTCTCCCAGTCACTCTACCTTGGCTGGCACTCTACTTCCTTCATCTTCCTGCCTCTTATTTGTTGGGACACCTCAGAATCACCCACCCTTCTCTGCTATCCCTCTAGTCCATGCACACTGCCCAGGGTCTTCCTGGGTCCCCCTGGCCATCTCTCCAGTAGTGCCTTCAACCCCCAAACCTGAACCAGGCTCCCCTCTGACCTCCCAACCTCAGTACCAAATGTCTCTGACACCCACAGTGCTCGTGGGTGCCTCTAACACCAGCCCCGAAGTTGCATGCCCCACAGCCTGCTGCCCTGAGCCCCTGCACTCTTGGAAGTTACCATCCACCCAGTTGTCCAAGATCCCATCTTTGCATGTCCCCTCTGACAGCCAGGAAGTCCCCCAAACCCTGCCTGCTTTATGTCTCCCAAACCCATTTCACCTGACTCACTGTCTGGCCTGGGTTGAGCTCTTGCCCTGGGCCCCCAGGCTGGACTGGACCCCGTGTCCAGCACTTCCTGGTCACAGGAAGTCGTAGCTCACCTGTGAGCTAGGTGAGGGCAAGGCAGGTCTGCTCACCTGTTCACCAGGACTCATGCTCACGCTCAGGTAGGGACGGAGTCCAAGCTGCCATGCACTTGTGGAACAAAGGAGACGGCGAATGAGCAAATCTATACCCTGCCCCGCTTGCTGCAGGTCAGTGGGCTTTTACCCGACTCGGTGAAGGCTCGGGAAGTGTGAGTATGGGGAGGAGCCTGCTTCCTCCAGGGGCCCACACCAAGGATCTGTCTTCTACGGGGACCCTTGGCTTTGATCCCACATCAAATATTCCTCTGAATATTTGATAAGGAAAAAAAATATAAAATATTTGTAAGGAAAAAAAAGTCATGTGTGGGGACGGAGGAGCTGCAGGGAAACCAAAAACTGTACCACCAAATACATAAAGTTTGCTGAAGTTTTAAAATGCACTTCAAGGACAAAAGATTGAAGATACTTCAGAAGTCCATCCCTACTATACACACACACAGGCACATGCACCAACAGACACTGACAGGAGGGAAGGCACGCGGGGCTGCCCTGACCTGCAGGAGACTCAGCCTCGTGGACCTGAATCTCTCCAGGTTCAGTTCTCCCCACAGGGACTGCGCCAGGTAAGCCAGGATCTGTGACGCTCGGCACCAGTGGGGCCTTTCGGGCCAGAGCCCCTCAGACTCTGCCATTACCCCAGAAAAGGGCAGGCACATTCTGCACACCTCCTAAGAGGGCATCTCCTCCCAGGGATCCCACAGGAGTGGGGGCCCAGCCCCGGCCTCAGAGCTGGAGCCCCTGTTCACAGGGGAAGCGGGTCTGCCCCGTGGCACTGACAGCCCCACCCCTGGATGCCCCAGTGTGCTGAGGGTGGAGAGACACTGGGTGAGATGCTGGCCCCATCCCTGACAACTGGCCTCTGCCCACTGCGCCGCACAAAGCCAGGAGGGATGGGATCCACTGTGCCTGGCAAAGGTGGCCCTGACCCTGTGCCCCTACACCATGCAATGCACAGTGGGGCTACAGAGGGCCTTTGTTGTGGGGTCCCCTTCCCTAGGAAGTGCTGGGAGCCAGGCACATCCTCTTGGGACCCAGGAATCTCCCCAAGTCCTGATGCTCCTCTCACTTGGCCAAGCACACAGATGCAGTGAAGCAGAGAAGGATCTTGCCTCAGTTTCCCATCTGGGAGGGGATGAAAGTGGTCCAGAGTTATCAGAAGGCAGGGCGTTCCTTCCAGCTTCCTGGGGAGCACCCTCACTCACTGTGATGTTACACTGCCGGTCCCTAGGTGAAGACAGTAGAGTGCAAGACATCAGGGATGAGTCCCAAACGCTTCCCAGGAAAATTCCTTACTCTGTTTCTGGGGATTGGTTTCCAGATTTCTGACCCACAAGACCTGGGTGGAGGATCCTTTCCTCCTCCCCACCTCATTGAAACAGGCTTCACTCCATGCCAGTACCATTAACCAACCCGTATTACCAACCAGTATCAACTAACCGGTGTCAACTAATGAGAATCCCTTGCTCCCCTCAAAAAAAAAAATAATAATAATAAGGAGAACTGGTTTAGGAAAGAACTGTACATTTGACTTCAACCCCAGATCACCAGAGTAATCCTCCAAAAATCAGGCAGGACTGCCTGCTATTTTCATCCTTACTTTATATATTTATATTTTGCTTTTCATTATATAAGGGAGGGGAGGAGCCATCATCTTTCTTGTGATGTTTAGGATGGCCACTGGGTTTTTTTCTCCCATCTTAGCACAATCAAACCTCAAACAGGAGGCGAAGAAGCCAGTGTCTGATTCAGGGCAACAGCCTAGTTAGGAGGGTGGAAAGGGGAAGAGGAGGAAACGCAGAGGAAGGGCAGCTCGGCGGCCCATGGGGAGGCTCTGTGGGTTCAGCCCCGGCTTCCTGGGTGGCTTGGCAGGAGGCTGGGGTGAGGGACAAAGAGGGACCTGAACACCTCTGGGTGCCTTCCTGGGGTTCCTGGGGTGGCTGTGTGTGCTTTGGAGCCACCTGTGACCTGGGGGTGACTGCAGAAAAAACCACTCCACACTGGGAGCCACTTGGAATTCACGGTCGTCCTGCACGCGTGGTGAGGGACCAAACCCTTGAAACTGGCTGTGGCAGAGCTTGGTGGACAGGAAGCCCCAGCCAGCACAGACTCCATCCAGGGACTGCCGGCAGGTGCACCCCACTCACCTGACCCTCACCAGCACCCCCGCTGATCCCAGCACCCTCTCCTGCTCAGTTTCCCTCCAGCACAGCTTCTTTCGTTCATCCCTGAGTGGCTTGCTATTGAGTGCTCAAAGCAGACTCCCAGGAGGCCAGGCCCACAGCCCCGTGGGGGTCAGGGTGCCATTGCAGGACTCTGAGGACTGGGCCTGAGGGAGAAGAGAGCACTGTGTCTTCTGGGGCTGCTCTGGGTCTGAGGTTACCACAGCCGGTGAGTGGTGAGGGAGCCAGGAAAGAGCCTGGGCCTGGAGGTGTGTGTGTGTGTGTGTGTGTGTGTGTGTGTGTGTGTGTGTGGTACTGAGGATTGAGCCCATGGCCTTCACAATGAGCTACATCACCAGCCCTATTTATTTCTTCCTTTGTGACAAGATCTCGATGAGTCACAATAGTTGCCCAGGCTGGGCTTGAACTTGCGATCCTCCAGCCTCAGCCTCCCAGAGTGCTGGGATTACAGGCATGGGCCACCAGCTCCCAGGTAGCTCTTTGAGCATCACGATTCCTCTTGTTCTCTGCTCCCACCCCTCAGCTACCCTCTGGCCCCATCCCACCTTCTCCTCACAGGGTTCCTAGCTGGGACCTTGTCCTTTCCCCGCCAAGTCCCATGTTCCACCCCAGCCCGGTGCACAAAATCTGGCAGGCGGGAATGCGCCCTCCCCGCCACCCCGTGTAAATGCCACCACCAAGGAGCTACCACAAAGGGTTAAAAGCCCGAAAAGTGCTCTGCTACCTCCCAAGAATGATTCATGGCTCACATCTCCCTGCAAGGGTCAGCCCGTTATACTTAATGGACTTTGATGCTTCTTATTGTAGTACATAAAGGCTATTACTAAAATGAAAGATGTTACAGCTAAGTACCTGGTCCTCTACTATCCGTTTGAAGCTCTCAGAAGCAATTGCTGTCAGGACTCCTCGAGAGTTTGTCATGTTATTCTCTGGCGCTGGCAGGAAGGCGTTGTCGGAGTTTATTGACTTCCCAACTCCGGGTCTGAAACGCGCAGCTCTGGCCTTTTAACCTGGCCAGCCTCAGTTTCCCCTCTGACACAAGAGCCAACATTGATCATCCTAAGGCGTTTTTCTGATCTTTAACAAACAGAAGCCACTCACAAACAGACAAAAGCTTCCTCCATCATCAGGACAGATCTTGGCCGAATCTCAGCAGACTACTTTGTCAGATGATTTATAAATCTCTACTAAAACAACAGTCCATGGCTCCTACATTTAAATACAATGCGCCAGGTTTCTGATTAGAGACTTGTTTCCCTTTTTTAATTTTTGCTTTTATTTGTACACATCTGCAATACATAATGTTGACACTGGCAGTGGGGACTGGGTAGGAGAACACAACGCATCTCGGATCTCTTGGTTCCCCTCCCCTCTCCTCTCTCCCTCCTCCTGCAATTCTTGGTCCCCTTCCTATTTGCAAAAGAAAGAGATTTTAAAAACAGAACAAAAGTGGCTTAGGGTCCCAACTACAGATATTCACTGGATATATGGCTATAGGGAAAGAAACAGAAGTGGGTGGGAAATACGGCACACATAGCTTAAAATATTCAAATAATCCAGAAAGGGATTGAGTGAAATGCAAAACTCTCTCTCCATCCCTCGCCAAACCTGACTTCTCTAGTCTCCCTGAACCTATACTTTGCTCACAGTTCCATGTGTATCTCACCAAGAAAACAAAATGCTTCACACTGACTGATACCAGCATCTACACTGACATATGCTTACTCGAAAGGGAAACATATTTGGCTCTCTGCAAAATTCTTCAGACATACAGAAAATACTATAACAGACATCTATGCGTGCAACATCCAGATTTAAGATATGTTTGCCTGATTTTATTTGCATGAGATCCAAGAAGAAAAAGTGAAGGGAGAAAGGGAGAGAGGGAGGGAGGGAGGGAAAAAGAAGGAAAAAGTTCTCACCAGGACCCAAATTTCATCCTGATCCCTCCCTCCATCCCGAAGTGTCTAGTGTGAGTGATTCTTAGATACATTTTTGTAATCGTACGACGCGGTTCTGTGCCCATAAACAATATCGTGGTTCTATATGTGTTTAATAGTGTGTAAATAGAATGATATTAACTATATCTTCCTAGAATTTGCTTTTCTCAATAATATTTATAATAATTTATCCATGCTGGTGCAGATAGATCAGGGTATTGTCTTAGCTCATGCAAGTGGCTCTAAAAAAAGAGCAGCAGAAACCATATCGGTTTCTCACCATCTGGAGGCCAGAAGTTCATGACCGTGATGCCTGCTCCCCAGGGTGTTTGGTGATTTGGTGGTGCCCCTAGCTGGTCCATCCCAGACTTTTTCCTGGCTGCATCCCCACCTGGTGATAGGGACAAGAGAGCTCTCTGGTGTCTCTTATAAGGCCCCTAATCTCATTCTTGGGATGGCCAATCAAGTCCCAAATTACTTCCTAATACCTCAACAGGGAGGGTTAAGATTTAAAAATATCAATTTTGAGGAGACACAAACATTCCACCCATAACAAATATTTCAATTCCTTCTCAGTATTCTGTTGCAAGACTACAGCCATGGTTAGTTACATCGTTTCATTTCTCCTCTGACAGAAGGTTTTTTTGTTTCTCTCAAGTCCATGCTAAAAGAGCTCTTCCCATATTACATCTGCATATACCTTATTTTTAACCATCTGTGGAGATCAGACTGAATGAATATACCGTAATTTATTTAACCAGTCCCCTGATCATTCAGGTTGTTTTAAGGGTTAGATTATTGTAAACTACACTCCATAAACATCTTTGTATCCATTTCTTGGCTTACTTCTGAAATACATCTTGAGGAAAATTTTCCAATAATAGAATAGCTAGATCAATGAGCACGCCCATATAAAACACTGATCGGTATAACGTGATTATCCCCTGAAAAGTTTAAAGCAAGTCACTCTCCTGCCAACAGTGTACATGAGGGACTCTCACCGACACCCTGGCCAATACTATGTAATTTCATGAAACTGATTGTAGGTAAAAACTGTATCCTAATTCACTTCCAAATGACATCCTACTCCTCATTTTTCATTCTTCATTCATAAACTGGAAAACAGTTAATATAGTATGATTCATCAGACATTGTGAGCACACTATCTTGCAGAGTTCATATTTTAAAACCATTTCCAGGCAAGTGAGAATCCAGACTGCGAGGAGAATTTTTTAGCTCAGCCCTGAAATGGTTGACTCAAATTTTACCATGGAATATTGATGAATAGATGAGAAGTGGATGAATGGACAGACAAATGGATGGATGGGTGGGTGGGTGGGTAGATGCATGGATGGATAGATGGTAAATGAGTAAGCCAATGAGAAAATATGGTTTCTGTAGGCCAACATGGCCAGAAGTACAGCCCTAAGAGATCAGTCTCTTATATCATGTCCAAGCCTAACCAGGGGAGGGTTTAGAACATCCACCTATGAGTCAATTCCTCTACCTTCTTCTGTGAATTAGCATTCCAGGCAGAGTTCTGGCCAGGGCTAAGATCCTGCGGCAGGGAGTGCTTGGTGAGCTGGAGGGACAGCAGGTGCTGGGAGGGCTCACTGAGTGAGAGGGAACTGAAGAAGGCTGTGTGGAGGCCCACAGCAAAGACCTCACTTGAATTCCAACTGTCAAAAACAGCCTTCCAGGCTCAAGGGGGGCCTCAACCTCTCCCAGCTGTGAAGCAGCTTCTATGAGCGCCCGTCCTCACCAGCCTCGTGTGCCCCAAGGCCCAGTGTGACACTGTGGATGCCACGTAAGTGTCTGTGGGGTGAGTCCGCTCATTCCCAGCTCTGTGAACTCATGTGCAGGACGCTGATGCTACAGTCCCAGCACTGGAGAGCACTGAGACCCAGACAAAGCCCTGCTCCTCTGTGGCCCATTCAATGGGCATCCAAGATGCCAATGTCTTCCCAGCTTCAAGCAGCCGCGAGAGAGACTCCTGCTCATTCACCACTCTTCCTACGAAGTGTTGTGTGCTCACACTTACCCCAATGATACAGAGGCAAAATCGAGTCATGTAACAAAGCTTGGTTGCCCTCAGCCTCCTTTTTCACGGTCTTCAAGAACTCACTGCTGTTTGCCAAGCACAGAAAGAATTCTCAGTTTCTTGCTTCTTGGACATCCGCTCCCCCTTTTTTTTTAGTGCCGGAGACTGAACCCAGGGCCTCTGCACTGAGCTATGTTTCCAGCCCTTTTTTTCTTTTTTTTTTTTTTTTTTTTAATGCCCTCAGCCTTTTTTCACGGTCTTCAAGAACTCACTGCTGTTTGCCAAGCACAGAAAGAATTCTCAGTTTCTTGCTTCTTGGACATCCGCTCCCCCTTTTTTTTTAGTGCCGGAGACTGAACCCAGGGCCTCTGCACTGAGAGCTGTGT
>NW_022900933.1:35396578-35410281 GCF_012274545.1 Fukomys damarensis | reverse complement strand
GTGGATATAAAAGCAGGCTTGCATCCGGCTCGGGGTCTTTCCGCCATTGAAGATTGTAGAAGAAACTCCAATAAAGCGTGCATCAGAAGAATCCTGAGTGTTGCGTGCTCCTTGCTGGCAAGGTGAGCGCGACAACTGACCATCCCCATGAGCAGGGACCCATGCCAACCATAGTGCCTCCATGGCACACACTGCTGAGGGCTGTCGCCAGGATGAATTCATAAAGCAAATGAAAGGTACATTCCAAAGACTGATGATGAGTAGATGCCTAAGAAATGGTGGTTGGCGTGATCATTTTCATTTACCATTATCATCATGTTGTCTCAATTAGGTGCCCCAGTTTTGTCTCTATTTTACAATGAAGAAACTGAAGCTCCAGGAAGCTGAACAGCATGGCTGATGTCGCCCAGTGGTGCTGAGATTTGAGTGAGAATCAAACCCAAATCTTCTGGCAACAGCAAAGCTATACTTATCCACTCCCGGACTCACAGTGAGCCTAGAATTGTGTCGTTGGAGTGGCTCTGTAGCCCAGGACGGTGCCTGTCCCATGCCTCTGCCAGTTCCCGACAAAGAACTAACCAAATAAATCTCCTGTCATGTTCTTCTGGACAGAGAAGAAAAGAAACGTCTGCCAGGGCGGGTTAGGGCAGAGGCGGCTCTTCTGTAGCCACAGTGCCTTGTCCTTCAGTCTTGCCCATTTGCCTTCCATCAGCTGAGCCTACAGTGCCATTGTCACTCATGGCCACCACGCCAGGTGTGACTGTTTTATAAGTGGCTTTAAAGGACTAGAGGAGGTGGTCAGGAAGCAGCCAGTGGTTCCCTGACTCTACAGATGAGGAAACTGGGGGCCAGACAATAAATCAATTTGTGAGCATCCAGACCCAAGCTCAGTGATCTGATTAGCTAGTCCACAGATCGGGAACTTCTCTCAGATATATGGTTCCTGGAGAGTTTTGCCACTAAGACTTAAGTCCACGGAAGCAGGGGCTAGAATACAGCTTGTTTTAGAGTTGGAGTTTCCTTATCACCTCTCCTTCCCAGACTGTCCCAAAGAGCCTTCAGAAACCCATAGAAGGATCTTGGGTAGAGATGTGGCCCGAGCCCTAAGCTGGTCTCACTCAATCACTGAGAGCCAAGAACCACAGATGACCTTGTCCAGTGTCTCTCCAGCTCATCCTCATGGTGGACCTTCATCTTCTCTAAGCAAAACTGTTTTCTTTTTTAAGTGCTGGGGATCAAACCCAGAGCCTTGTACTTGCTATTTAAGTGTGCTCTATCACTGAGCCACAGCCCAGCTCTCCAGCAAAATCTTAACAAGAAGTCATTTGAAAGCAGGAATGGAAGCATCCAGATCCTTTCCACTATCTCCAAAAAGGGCCTTCATGGAGGCCCCATGGCACAGCTGGAAATCCTGCCATCTGTTCTACCCATCTGTGTATGCAACCAGATGACAGTGACACCGTGTCAGTGGCTTATTTGCCATTGATCCACTGATCACCAGTCCAGTGCAAAGAGGCTCTGCTCCTCATGGCCATTCTGGAGCCCAGGAGTCCTCTATCATTGCTGCACCATCTTCTAGGGCTTCAGGATTCTCTAGCCGGTACCCTACATCCTCCAACACAAAAGGTTGGCACCACTTCTCCCCACACTGCACAAGCCAGAGAGCAGCCCACTACCCTCAGAGTGCAAGGGAGGCTGGGAATTACAAGCTGAGTCTCTAAGAAGAAAAGAAGAGGAGGTGTGATGAACATACAGCCCACTCTGACAATCCATTCCATCATGCACAAGAACTCTTAGGTTCAGAGAGTTAAGGCAGCTCACCCTGGGTCACACAGCTTGCTTCACCTGGATCTATGGGCTTCCAGGCAAGGACTTTACCCATGCAGTGCAACAGGACCCAGAGGAAGTGACAAGGTAGAATGACAAATACAACAATCAAATGCAAACCTCTGTAGACAGACAAATCTAGGTTAAAGCTCTGATTCTACATCCTCCCACTTGAACCAGATTGAACAAGTTTCTGGCTCTCTGAAGCTCAGTTTGCTGGTCTGGGAAATGGAGGTAGCAATGTCAACATTAGTGGCTCTTTAGAAGAATTCAGGACACAGTGAACCCCTAGCGCAGGGGTGGAGAGAAACTTAACCACAATAGGCTTTTATTTTGCCCACCTGCAACTGTGGACCCCCCCGAACCCCACCCCTGCTTTCATATTTTCCACCATAACATTTATTATCTTGGAGCAACGTATGGCATTTATAAATGCACTATCTGTGTTCTTTATAGCTTTTCCCCCACCCTGGAATGTAAGCTCTATAAGTAAAGATATTTGAAGATATTTTGTCAGACAGTGAAGTGCTTGGCAGAAAAACCACCAGAAATAGAAATGTAAAACACTCTGGTTTCTCCTTCTACTCTTACATTGCTTCCCATTGGCCAAATCCATCTGGACTCAAGGTGAAGGATCCTGAGAAAAGTTGCTTCCTGGAATGCAGAGCACAGTAGAGAGTAGGTCCAGGAGCAGACAGGCAAGTGGGAGTTTTATCTTTCTTTATTGTTTTAATCTCCAGCATCCCGTCACACTGATCATATAGTAGGTGGTCATCGAATCCTTCTGCAGTGGTACAAATGATGCATTAAATGCGTTTCATCATGTCTTGCAAATTTCCCAAGGTTAAATCTTCTACCACTCTCTGTAACTGGCTTCAGTGGTCCCCACCTTTGGGTGTCACACTCATGTCACCCTTAATACTTGAGTGTGGATGGGACGTGTTACTTTCTCCAAAGCAGAAGACAGAGGCAAAGATGATGGATATCAGAGACAAGGTACCTTGGGGCATGGATGTCCCGCCAGCGACATTTGATCGGGAAGACTGGCAGATGCCCTGGGAGAGGACCTTTGAGATGGTCTTCAGCAGGGTCCAGGGCTGAACCTAATTAGAACCACTGTGTATCTGCAGCACAGGAGCCAGGTGGAAACGCACAGGTCTGGGTGGAAGGGAAAAGAGTCCAATGCATGGGAGCAATAGGTGATAAGGACCTCAAAGCCAGACACAGAGTTTGGGTATGAACCAGGGAGGACAGTGGAGTTCCAAAAATAAATAAATTAAGAAAGGAATTTATACTTACAATACAAAAGATTTTTAGTAGAATTATATAATCACAGCTGTACATCAAAAACCTAATTTAGCATTATCTTATGTGAGCACAAATAGTCTCTTGTAATGAGTATATCAGTGAAAATAATGACACAGTTTTCTCCCTTCTACCTAGTTTTACGAGAGGTGATTTCCATAGGAACTAATGAAACACCTTCCCTGAGCACGCAGAGAATCCATCTCATTAAGTGATCGTCACACTTGCCTGGATCATCAGAAGCAGAGCCCTATCTACAAGCACATGTGTGTGCACGTGGGTCTGCTTATGAGGTGGATAGAAACACACACATGAGTCAGTCCAGAAGGCAGGCTCTGTGCAGGCCAGTGACCTGATAGCACGCCCAGAATTGATGGCGACCTTTCCCAAGAAGAGCCAGAACCTCCCCGCATCTCAAGTCCCTATCTGGCTTTAGACATGTGACACTACTGCCTCTCATAAACAAAAGACCTGTTAGCCAGCCCACGATGACAAAGCACTCCTCACAGCCCCTAGATGAGGTCAGAAGACCACCGATCGCTAAGTTCATTGCGAGGGACTGAGTCACACCAGAGCTTCCGGCCAGGGTCACAGCAGAAAACAGCTGGAGCTGTGGCTGTCACCACTGCAGGCTGTGGCTGGACAACAACTGCCTGGCCAGATGCTAGGATGGATTCCAAGACCTCTCCATGTCCTCAGTCCCTTACTCCCACCCACCAGCTCCTCCAGCCCAGAGAAGCCCCCAGGGGTGCAGTCAGGTAAGGAGGCTGGGCTCAGTGGGTTGTATGGTCCGGGAGAGGAGCTGAGCCTGGTGCCTGGGTGTCTGGCTCCAGTCTTGCTCCAAAGCTCCCCAGGCTGGCCTGGACGATACACTCTCCAAATGCCAGGGAGCATCGGTTGAATCAAAAGGTATGCCCAGCTCATAAAAGGCACGTGGTAAATAGGGACTGTCACTGTCCACAGTCCCTGTCCTGGTGAAAATTGTGAGCTTCCAGTAATATATATATAACAGAGATGGCTGGGATTTGGGACTGGTGTTTCAGGAGCTTCTGGGGAATAGAGGATGTATCTCAGTAATACAGACTCAAAACACCAAGCGAGATCATTTCAAGATGGGACTGGCAACTAATACCTCAGCATTTTCTCCCCACTTTGTACCAGCTGCAAATCTAATAAGAAGCCCTCTATGCCTTCATTTGGATGTTAAGGAAAATAATCAGTCAGGCTGAGGTTGACACTGAGGCCTGGGCACAACCAGAGTCCCTCTCTGTGATGACCTTGGTCTGATTACGGACTTCCTTTGGATATAATCGCTGACTTATAAACTTAAAAATCCCTAACACCATCTCACATTTGGCCTCCATATACTGGTTGCTATAGTTTGAAAGTTTTTTTGTTTTGTTTTTTGAGATGGGTTGTCACTATGTAATTCAGGCTGGCCTTGAACTCCCAGCAATCCTCCTGCCTCAGCCTCTTGAGTTCTAGAATTATAGTTATGCAACATCATGCATGGCAATACATGATTGTTTTGATATTTGTATAACATTTTTTTCAATCCCCTACTGTAGGGTATTAGCATGTTTTTGAGTTTCTACTGTGAGTGCAAATCAACCTCTGCTCTTTAAGTGGATTATCTCGGGCATTTTGTTACAGTAACAGGAGGCTGGCTGACACCTTCAGCTTGTTTGCCAAGGAATTCTGAGACATGTGGTCTTGTTCCTTGCAGACTCCAATGTCATACATGTACAGAGACAGTCCACAAGAGAAAGAAGATGGGAATTTGCTTCCTAGGGACCTGAAGTGTTAGCATTGTAAGCTGAGCTTGGAATCAGCTTGATTAATAGAGGATCAAACCCTCAGTCCACCCTACCATGAAGCTGAGTCCTGTTTCCTATTTAGAAAAATGGAACCTACAAGCACAGTTCGTGGGCCTGCAGAAGATGTTAATTGAGGTACTCAGCACCACTGGTGTCTTGTCCAGGCCTGGCCCGATCTGGTCACCCCTCTGTCCCTTCAGGAGAGCCCATTGCCAGGACCTGGGAAGGGGAGCAATGGTTTGCCTGTGTGAGCCAGCACACAGGGTTTGAAGGCTCTGGCAAGCAAACACACTCGCCCTGGAGATTTCTCAACAAATCACTTCCACATATTAGCGGAAAACTAGCCTCTGGTCTACTCCAAGAACATTTGCAAAAGGACATCAGGGGCTGGCATGTGGGCATATCTGCGAGGACTCATGATTCCGGCCAGGGCAGGAGTCCCCCTGTCTCCCAGGGTCTCCCTCCTGAATTCATAAAGGGGTTCTGGGCTTCATTTGAATATTCCAGCCATTAATTCTGGGCCCTAGCTGCAGGGCTGCTCCAGCTCTTCGGGTGTTTTGAATATATTTTAAGGATCATTGCAAATCTGATTGCCATCAATAAAATTGCAAACAATATAATTGTACTTGTTTGCTTATGTCTAAATAGGTGTGCACATGTGCAATGCAGGGACGGCAATATCAGCAAACACAAAGCATATCCGTATTTGTGCTTTCAGATGTATACAGATTCATACCTGCACTGCACACAAGGGCACTTATATAACCGGCAAAAATAATCTACTCCTTCTATGCCATAGCGGGAAAAAAAATCAAATCTGAGCACGAAGGGACTGAAAAAAACTACATGTATCATTCACCTGATTTCAATTGTGCCTCCCTTTGAACCTCAGCCAAATCATTTTGTACATTAAAAATTGGTCAGGGATGATAAGATTCCATTTTCATGGTTGGTAATGCAGAACCAGGGAAAGAATACAATTACAGACCCCTGAGTAAACTCTGCGAATGTCAACTTGATGTAAATGATCAAGAGTCGACAAAGGGGCCCGGGGAAGGGAGGGCGGCCCTGAGAGGAACAGGGAACTGAACTCGGAAAGACAGCAAGAGGGAGACAGACAGAAAGAGCGAGGGAAGGGCAAGAGTTGAGCACTCACATCAGAGTCAGAGTGGCCTTCTGCTGAAGCAGGGCGCTCCCAGGTTCTGGGGTTTTTTTTTTAAAGCGTCATTCTTGGCCCGTCTTGAATGCGCCCAGGTTTTGCAGAACACATTTATTCCTTCCCCACACATTTACGAAGCACCGACTTGGGCCAGTCAGTGCCATTAGCAGAAGTGAAATAGGGAAATTCAACGGCTTCACTCAATCCCATAGCCTCCCGAGTAGAAGCCCACAGGGGCCCTGCGCTGATACATGACACGGGTCCTTCTGAGAGCTGAAACCCAACTGACTGAGGCTACCGCTTGGGTCAAGGGAGAGCCAGGGAGGCCCTGCTGCACTTTACCCCACCGCGCCCAGGAGACATCGAGACTCAGGACAGGTGGGAGAGAGACAGGACAGAAGGGTCTCATGACACAAAGACTTGGGGCCGGGACAGTGTCATCAGAGACCTGCAGAGTCTCTGAGAACTAAGACAGGTGAATCAGTTCCTGGAAGGTCCCAGAGATCTGATTCAGGGCCAGGGGATGAACTGAGCAGAGCAGATTTCTGTGCATGGGGACAGAGGTTCATCCACTGTTGACCCCAGCTGCTCTGGAAGGTAAGGAGCCCCCCATCGCTGTAGGTATGACAGAGGACAGCCAAATACTGTGTGCAGTGCACACAGGTGCACTGCAATGAAAAAGGCGTGGATGGACTGGGGGTGAGAGGTGTGAAAAGGCACCCAGGCACGGGGACAGAGGAGGGACTGAGTCTGAATCCTGACCTGCTTCAAGCTGGGTCCTTTCCATTCATTCTTCAGGCCTGGCCACCAGCTGGCCGGACCACACTGCATCCGGTAAATGGAGCCACATAGCCAAACCCGTGTGGCCTCTTGTCCCGGCCCCTGACTGACACCTGTGCAGGCGTCCTCTGCTTCTGCAAGAGATGGGCTAAGGCCAAAGCTGTTCCCTGAGAGGTGGATGCTGTGTGAGTTGGGTGAATCAGCCTTCTCATGGCATCCCTATGGCAGGGGCCTCTGTCCCCCAAAGTCATGGTACTCTGGGGGATGTCATGGGGCACCTGGCTCCAGGAGGGAAGGCCGTGCCTACAGGGCTTCCTTCATCTCCTGACAGGGATGTCTGCTGCTATGGTGATGGGGGCAGCACAGTGAAAGATCCAGGGGCTGATAATGGCAGCCGACCATGAGGGTTCACCATGTGAATGCCACGTCCGCATAGTTCTCCGGAGGAGGCTTGGAAGGCAGGCTGCCACTCCTGTGACACTGGGCCCTCATTAGTTGCCAGGCTCTGAGCTCCATCACCACAATGTCACTGTCTATGGTGAGAGCTGAGGGACTCCAAGGGTTTCCACAGCTGCAGCATGGGTTCCCCTGCCCTGCATCTTCACAATGGAGTCACCTAGCAGTTCCCCAACCGCAGGAATTCAGAGGGCACCAGACAGGGCACTTCCCACTGTCACCAAGGGTAGGTGGCCAAGTGGATGCCCCTGGGGTGACACCAAGGCCACCTCCCCACAGCAGATCCCAAAGCAGGTCTTGCTGCCGCCTCCCTGGGGACTGTTGTACCCACTGTGGGTGGGGGCTGGGGGATGAGCAGGGGCCAGCAGAAATGGCCCCAGACTGTGACATCGGGGACCATCAGGTCTGTTTAGAGAATGAGCTATGTTGTTAAAAGTCTCATTCCCATTCCCCTCTTATAAAAGAGACCTAAAAAGACACCCACCACCAACTCCCAGGACTCAGGTCCACACCTCCCATGACCCCTGGGTGTCAACTCAAAGGTGAGTGTGTTCGAGGAATGAAACTGTGAGGTGTGGTGCTGTGTCCTTCCCACCAATGCTGAGGGCCATCTCACAGCTAAGACTCAGGGGGCAGGGACAGTGTGAGAAACTGGACTTCCAGGGCCCCTGCCAACAGCCTGTCAACCTCTCCAGTAGGAGTGAGTTGTTCTAAACCAGGTGTGGTGGCTATAATCTCAGCACTCTGGGAGGCTGATGCAGGAAGATTCCAAGTTCAAGCCCAGTCTGGGCAACTTAGCAGACCCTGTCTGAAAGATTTTAAAAATAAAATTACAGAAGGGAGGAGGGAGAGAGGGGGACAGGGGGAGAAGGAGGAGGAAGAGAAAGATAAAGAGAGGCAGGGAGAGAGAGGAGAAGGAGGAGGAGGAAGAAGAAGAAGAGAAAGAGGAAGAGAAAGAGAAGAAACCCCCAGGGCCGGACTGGAGACTGAACATGAACACAGCACAGACTGGTGGCACAGAGGCAGCTGGCCAGGCACTTGTGCCCAGGGGACTGACTGCGTCCTTGGCGGGAGCCACCTCAGGAGCATCTCCCTGTGCCATCCCATCATCATGCAACGGCTGAGAGCAAGATTGATCTTTCCAACTGATTTTAGACTTATCCACCGAGCCAAGCACAACCCCGGCGTCCTCTCTGGTGTCCTCACTTTCCGTTTCCAGTGCAGTCCGGGTGTGTGAGGGGGTGTTTTTTGTTCTGCTTTGTTTTCATTTTTTGAGTTTCTGCAAGCAAGCTGCATAAATTATTGAAACATTATTTTATTTATCCATCCCCCCGTGACAGACAGAAACAGGTTTTCTGAAAGCAGATCTTTCCCTAATCAGTTTTGCTTTCTCTTAATTTTGCTTCCAGATAGCAGGGTGCATTGGGACTGGCAGAGTTGCTGCGTGGGCTCACCTCGGGAGGGCGCTCCAGGCCAGGGCAGGGAGATTGCGCGAGAACCGGAAATGGGAGAAAAAAGACTTCCGGCCGGCCGCAGTGTCCCCAGTGTACAGAGGAGCGTGGCTGGCGCTGTCGGGCTGGGCCCACCTTCGCACACGTTCGTCCCTGGGTCAGACAGCTCCACAACCGGGTCCCCATGTGACCGTAGAGAACTGAGAGTGCCTCTCTTGAGTCAAAGTGGCCCAATGTCCCCCATCACAGGGGACAGGCCATATGAGGGTCACCTTGATGGCCACACATACTTAAGGTGTGGGGTCTACAGCACCGTTGGGCCTTTGATTTGGAGTATGTGGGCAAAAAGGGAAACAAACAAGGCATCAGTGAGGCCCCCGAGGTCCCCAAGACATAGCCCAGCCCTATAAACTGCACTCCAGGGTCCCTCCTGGTCCCAGCCCCTCTCCACCAGACACACCTGCCCACTGCCCAAAGATCCACATGTGATCCTTGCAAAGCCCCTAGCTTCTCCTGAAGTGTACCCCGTCTGCCCCTGTTCTCTGCACTGAGCTACACAACCAGCCCTTTTTGTTTTTCATTTTGAGACAGGGCCTCAGCAAGTCAGTAAGTTGCCTGGGCTGGGTTCAAATTTGTAGTCCTCCTGCCTCAGCCTCCTAGAGCTCTGAGGGTTACAAGTGTACCCCATTGGTATCACGCTTGGCCACGTAACTCAGGAGGCAAGGGAAGGTGAGCAGAAATAGTGGGTACTGTGGGAAGAACCAAAGCAAAACCACGCAATGGAAAAACAAAAATCTAACCTGTTCAGGAGTCAGGAAAGGTGCCAGCGAGGCCAAGATCTGAGGGACTTGGTTCGAAGGGGCAAAGAAAGAAAAAAAAAACAAAAAACAGCAGTACCACTATGTGTGCAAAGGCTCTATGGTGTACAGGAGCATAACAGAGTCATAGATTTAAAATAAGACAGCCAGCTGGAGGACAGGGAACTGGGCATTAGCAGTGTAAGTAAAGGTTACAATGTCACTTCCAACCTGGGGCAAGGACACCACAGCACTGCCACGGCAGGTCATCTTCAGGACAGGGTCTTCCTGAGAGACACAGACGGGTTTGCTGCTGGTGGGCTTTTCCTCATAGCGATTGTGTGGCTTAGTCAGGACACAGGATTTTCCCATGCTTCTTTCCTTGTTTGCAAAATAAAAGTGTGGAACAAAGTGACTTCCCCTTCTCTCTGCCTCTCTTTCATGATTCTGAGCAGAGAAAGTTCCCAACTGAGACACAAGCGTCCAGTCCCCGAGGTCTGATGGTTGGCAGGCTTTGCTGAGATATGGAACCCTCCCCAGCCACCACCCCCATACCGCACCATTTCTAGCCTCTGTTAGTAACAAAATAAAAAATCAATGTGGCTCATCTTCTCCAGACAAAAGAACACAGAAGCCTCTTCATATGAACAAAACAGGCCTGTTTATGGTCAGACCAAGAAACTGTGCAAGTAATGTGCTTTGTGTCGCAAAACTAATTTCTTTAAAATTTGTAATTTGCAGCACTCAAAAAAAAATCACTATGTTTAAAAAATATGCCATTGCACGGCTAATTCCATATTAATGAAACTCAACATCTGTGGCTTTTCACATCTGATAGAGTTAAAACATCACCAATTCAAAGCAAGGGACCCACTGAAGTTTATTTTCCCCCATTTTGATTCTTTTCTCTTTCGGGTCATTAAATAGCATCGTAGTGACTCAGCGATTGTAGAAATACAGTAACTGCCTTCAGCTTCATTATTCACATAGCTGTGCCTTTTGAGCTAAACCAAGAAAACATCACCATCTTTTCATTCCACTCAATTCCCAGCAACTTTGTCCCAGACCTGCTCTTTCTGTAGAGTATCTGAGGGGAACACGAAACTGGAGCCTCTGCCAACGCAGACAGTAGTCTGTGGCTTTTCTTTGACTCTGAGGTTTTCTCCCCAGGTGTCCATGCTTCCACTCACTGTCAACTCCAAGACAATGGACTTGTGTTTGGGACGCATCAATTACTCCGCTGTCGACTTGTCAGCCTGGTCTCTCTGGCCTTCAGCTTCCCCAGCTATAAAATTTGAACATAGGGAAAGCCACGCCTTCTCCCAGCCAGCAGCCAGCGCTCCAGCTACGGGAGGTAGCTTGGGCCCTGATCCACCACCGCGGAAAGGAGAGCCACGCCTTCTCCTGCCCCAGCTGCCATTGCTTGAGCGCCCGGAAGGTAGCCCTGCGGGAGCCCCTGAACCCCCTAACACCCCCCTCAGACCTCCTGACTGTGCCAGTCTTTGGACCCACTCTGCAGAGGCAGAGGTGGTCATCAAGGGTATTTTTCTGAGTTCCCAACTTTGAACATCTTTAAACAAAGGGCATGGGAAACCTGTAATAGAACGTTGTGGAGTTCAACCATTCAGAAGTTTGGGGAACTCAATCTGGGCCTTGCAGCCCGAGGTCAGTCAGCGTCATGGGGTTCAGCCATCAGCTAATTGAGACCAGGGGTCTAGCATCCTCGCTCTCCCTGAGCCATTAAATGATAAATACACTATATTGAAATTTTGTTCACTGCAGACATGTTCTGGACTGCTTCTTGATTTCAATTTAATTCAAATGATTTAAGGGTGATAGACTAGTGACTACCACAGGTGGTCAGTTTCCAAGTTGTGCTTGATCTTAATGTGCTGCTGATTGTATCAGTTGGGATAAAGCATTGCAGTTGATTTGATGAGCTGTTTCTCTGATGTTATGAAGATGAGAATGTCTGTGGGTCGTTAGAGACACAGAAGTTAGCGCGTAACCATATCAGGAAGATTTGGGTGATAACCCAGAGATTAAACCAAGGATAGTCCGACAACAAAAATAAAAATGAGAAAACACTTAAGCAAGACACAATGACAGACTTCCAGTTCACCAATGGCAAACAGTAGGGCAAATGAGGATGAAAAGGCCGATAGTGAACCACCAGGACACCCTGAACTCAAAGCACAGGAAATAACAAAACAGATCAATGAGGCTCTAGAAAAATTCAAAACAGAAATAATTTCCCAGATAACCATAGAGATAGTGAGCAAAATGGAAGTCGCGATTTGAGACTCTAGAGCAAAAACTGACAAAAAAATAGATGAGCTCAGGACCATGATAGAAGCCATGAAGGCCCAGCATAAGAAAGAAATGGAAAAAATAAATGCCCAACATAGGAAAGAAATGGAATCCATAAAACAGATTCAAACAGATATCCAGGAGATTAAATGCTCCATAGGAAGTGTACACAAAAGAATAAAAGAATGCAAAGATAGACTCTCAGATATAGAAGATAAGATTGCAGTCAGTGACCATGAAAAGAGAGGTTTCTTAAAAACAGTAAGGATCATGAGAAATTGATCCAACAACTCCTAGATGATGTGAAGAAGAATAACATAAGACGGATAGGAATACATGAAGTAGCAGGAGAAAATACAAATGACTTTAAAAAGCTGTTTGCAGAATTAATGACAGAAAACTTCCCAAAGAGAGGGGGAAATTTTGACATTCAGATAACTGAGGCATGTAGGACCCCAACTAGCTACAATCAAAAAAAAGTCTACACCTAGACATACAATAATCAAGATCCCAGAAACCCAACAGAACAACAAAATACTACAAGCAGTAAGAGAAAAGAAACAAATCACATATAAAGGAAAGCCCATCAGAATCACAGCAGACTTTTCAACACAAACCCTTGGGGCAAGGAGAGCCTGGAATGAGATATTTCAAGTACTAAAAGAGAATAACCTCCAACCTAGACTGATGTATCCTGCCAAACTCTCTTTCAAAATGGATGGGGAAATAAGACACTTCCACGACAAAGAACACCTGAGAAACTACATGAATACCAAACCAGCACTACAAGCAATTCTAAACAAGATCCTAGAAAAAGACAATGAAGGCAACAACACCATGAGGCCCAACAGAGCAAATCAAATAGGCAAGGCAAGAAATTAAAAGGAGAAGGTGAAAAAGTAAAAAGAGTCAACAAAAGGCCAATAACATGTCAATAATAAGTCAGTACATATCAGTTATAACCAGCAATGTCAATGGCATCAACTCACCAATCAAGAGAAATAGACTGGCAAAATGGAATAAGAAGCAAAATCCAACAATATGTTGTATACAAGAAACACACCTAGTGCAAAAAGAAGCCCATAGACTGAAAGTGAAAAGATAGAAAACAATTCTCCATGTGACAGGAGCCCAGAAAAAAACAGGGGTAGCAGTCTTATTTGCAGACAAAGTAAATTTCAAACCAAAACTGGTTATAGTATTATTGATGTAAGATGGTACTGCATCATACCTCTATGAATGTAAAATATCTTGTACCTGCTTTATGATACATAGTAGGGACTGTGCCTTATCAGAGCTACATTTAATGATATTACTCTAGAATGTTCTCTTTCCAGATGATGATTAAGATGTTAATAAAAAAAAAATGGTGCCAGGTACCACAGCAGAAACAGAACTTTGCTGTTTTCTGGATATTGGTTTTTTTTTCTTTTTTTATGGAATGTGCTGAATGTCTATAATTTAGTTCAGATGACTGCAGAACCTGGAAAAGCTGTTGCTGCTATTAATGCATAACATACTGCTATTATTAGTCTTTTTATATAAATATAAATATATATATATAAATTGAATTTTGGGAAACTTTAATGGTGCTGCCAACTTTGGAAAAAGTCATCCCAATTTACTGTGTTGAGTTGGCATTGTACAGAAATGGACAGTCATATTGGTCTAGAAATGTCAAATTTTTTTTTATTTTTTATTTTTTTCCATGTGTACAGGGCTAACACATCGTACTAAATATGTAAGGTCACATCTACATGGGTTTGATTACAGAAACTAATAAAGTATTCTCTAAATAATG
>NW_022900933.1:35333918-35396310 GCF_012274545.1 Fukomys damarensis | reverse complement strand
AATACGAGAAACTGAAAAAATGGAAATAAAGTGTGTATAAATGGGGAGGGGAGGAGGGGGGTGAAGGGAGGGCAGCGACAAGGGGAAAAAATGAGAATCAAGAGCTATTATGTAAAGGTACAGAACCCCAATGAAGAATGTAACTGTATTGTATACCTAGATTGTACCAATAAACTCAATAAAAAGAAAAAAAAATTTGGACGTAGGGTTTTTGACTAGATGATCCTAGCATGGCACTGCAGAATGGCCCAGGTGGGACCAAGCATTTGAAGTACCACATCAGTCACTTTCCTGTTGCTGGGACACAACACTACATGAACAACTTAAAAACTGAGAGGCTTAACATGTCTCATGGTTCAGGGAGTTCAGTCCATGGTTAGCTGATTCCAAAGCAGGAACATCATGGCAAAAGGGCACAGCTGCTCACTTCATGGTGGCCAGGAACTGGAACAAAGGAACAGGGCTGGAGAGGACCAGGCTAAGGACATATATAGTACCCAAGCTCTCACCTCTATGATCCAACCAGACACACCTGGGAGCATATAAGTAGATTTCCTAATATCCTAACCCAATGAAGTTGATAAATCAGGATTAACAGTCACAAGTACTTAGCACAATATTTAGCACTGAGTAAGCACTTGGTATTGTGCAGAGAAGTATATATTTTCACATACCTCTTTTCTGAGAAGAGCTTGTAAAGGAAATTTCAGGCTGCCTTATGAAAGAAGCTTGGCTAATGTACATGATGAAAAAAATCATTAGTAATTTTAATAAATTATTAGGGGTGGGGCAAGGAAGTCAGAGGAAGAGCAGAAATTAATTTCACTGAGCACTGCCCTGTGGCCAAAGCAGTTACTCAAAAGCCCACACATAGTGGTAACTTCTGAAACATATGAGGTCACAGCCACCTGTCATGCCAGTGTTTGGGAAGCTGAGGCAGGAGGATCACTGTGAGTTCAAAGACAGCCTGGGCTACATAGTAAGTTCAAGTCCAATCTGGACTTAATAGTGAGACCGTCTGTCAAAAAGCAAAACAAACAAACAAAGAACAGCAAAAAAAAAAAAATGAGATCACACAAATATTCTTGGAACACTGTAAAGTGCTTCACAGGGCTTAGTTGAGTTTTAAGCACTTGGCTTAAGCTTCTATTATTCCTTGGCCCTTGTAACTTTTGATTCAAAATTATAATTATTTTTATTCAAGAAAAAAATTTCCTGATTCCCATAACACAGGATTCCAGAAGGTATTATTGAGCTCTTTGTCTAAAGTTTGCTTAAAAATTTAGCAGGCTTGACTTACTGAAGAAAAAAAAAATAGTTCCATGGAAAACACAGCACTCAGACCCATGAGGAATTTATAATTGGCATTTCCATAACCCAGCTGCCTGGCTATTGAAGGGAACCCTAGAATGAATAAATAAATAAACTAGCAAAGGAAAAGCAAGCACTCGAGTTTTGTGATATTTACAGAAAGAAAAGACAGTACAGAGGAGAAGTAAACCTTCTCCTGAATGGGTCTTTTTTTAAATGGCTTGCTTGATTGAAAACCTTCTAGTATTTTTGGACCAAAAGTGGCTTTTAACGTCTCAAAACTATGGCAAACTGAAAAGGATGCAAGGTTTTTCCTGTACATTTTTTTTTTTAAGAAAAGTTCATTTTTTTTCTTTTTGCTATGATTTAGGAAATGTTCAATGACTCAGGATTTTCCAGGGGTTTTTTCTTTCTTTTTCTTTTTTTCTTTTTTATTTTTTTCCTTTTTCTGGACATTTTAAATTGAGCTGCCTTGAGCTTGGAATGAAAAGGGCATTTTATGAGAACAATTAACAAGAAACACAAGTGAGGTTCAATTTACTATTTTATTCTTTATCACTGGGACAAAAGAGAAAAGCAAGGTCATGGAGGTCCATGGCAGAAGCTGCTAATAAATATTCAAAATCCAGTTTTCCTTTTTCCTCCTTGCTAACAAACCACTATACTTTGGCAGTGGCAATTTGCCAACTGAAAAAACAATGCATTCTCATTTCCCTTTGTACATGGTGGCCCATAACATGTAAGTGAAAATATTGAATGGGCTTTTCTGGAAAGTTCTTTAAAGGAAGCCAACTTGGCTTGGAATGTACAGCATATTCTTTATTTTTTGCCCCTCAAAACCTGTAGCAAATAGAGATGCAGCAGCCTTCCTGCCACCATGAGGAAAAACAAAAACCTAAGCTGCTGATTCCATGCTACTAATTGGTTTCTTCTCAAGTGATGTATTAAATGAAAAACAAAAAAACTTCATTTATTTAAAACACAGTGATGTAGATTCTATTGCTTGAAATTCCTAATTGACAAAAGGTCCTCAGATTTTAGCTTACCTTTTCAGTGGAAGACTGGATTTCCAAATAAGATTATTCCAGAAAAAATCATAAAGCAAAGACGGACAAGTATTTACTGTGGAGTTTTCATAAGTGTGCTTCTTCCGAATCTTCCAGTCTTGTCAGATTCCCTTTGCTCCAGTCTCACACTCTGAAGTTTAGAGCACAGAAGATTTTGGTCTAGCACTGGTCTCTCTCATGTGTGGAACATGAATGTTTGCTCCAAAATATTTAACACACACACACACACACACACACACACACACACACACACACACAAAAAAAACACACACACACACACACACACACACACACACACACACACAGCTGGAGATAGCAGAGCCATCTCTGCCCCCAAGAGTCTAAGAACAACAAAACTTGTCCAACACAGTGACGTCAGCCCTCTCTCTGCATCTTCCCAATAAATCCTTTCGCCCACCCCTGAACCAACCACTTTTTCTAAATTGTGTTCATTATTTCTTTTTACTTTATATTCTTCAAGTAACATATAATATCTCGGGTGGCTTTTGGGATATTTTGTTTTGTTTTGTTTTGTTTTGTTTTTAAAAGCTCTGGGCAAAACTTTCTAGGCTAAAATTCTCATTTCGACATTTGTAAAATAAGCTGGGTGACCTTAAGAAGTTACTTGACCTTTCTGTGCCTTCCTTTCCTCAGGGAAAAATAGAGATAACAATACAGGACTCACCCTACGAACCTATAGTGAGTATCAAATGACTTAATAAATGTAAAATCTGCCAGAGGAAAGGCTATATATAAGCATTATTGTCATTTTCATGAGACCAAACATAGTAATTTTCCTTGCTCTTATGCATATTGTATTAGATCCACACAGAATTTTTAATGACACAGTTTTCTCCCTTTATCTGAGGTTTGCTTCCCAGTTCATGTTAATGCAGTCAGCTATGGTCTGAAAATGTTTAATAGATTCTTCCAGAAACAAACAACTCGCATGTTTTAATGACCTTTGATTACAGTATATCATTTCAACCCTTCTGTCTTGTCATTAGTCAGTGTTGCTAATCTCTCACCATGTCTGCTTTGTATATTAGACTCAATCACAGTTGCATAGGTCGAGGAAAAAACATGGCGGACACAGAGTTGGGAACTTCCGGTTCCAGGAACCTACTGGGGTCTTAGAAGGAATCCCGCAGAGGGAAAACTACTGCAAACTGTCATTCAGTACAAAGCTACAGCATTTATACTGCACTGTGTGAAATATATCATTTTCGCCCTTGATATCACATATGACAAAATGAAACCTTTTTCTCACGCAGTCCCCACTGGCCTGCTCCCATCCCCTACATGGAGAGAAAGGCCAGCATCCACGCAGAGCCATCTAAATGCCGTTGGTGCAGCCCCCGTGCACCCTGGGAAGGCTGCGTGCTGCCTGTACCTATGCACACCAACTGGTCCCCCACCTTCCCCTGCACCACAGCTGCTGACTCCAATGGCTTCTCTCACCTTTCCATCCCCAAGACCGGGAGCACAGTGGGTCCCCTCAGCCTTCTGGCCACTTTCCATCTGTCCTGCCACCCTGCACCCCTCCTGATCTTGAAGTCTCACTCACTTCCTCTGGGATGGCGCTTGGCCCCTCCCTGACCACATACCTCATGGCCCCTTCATGCCACATTCTCCCCTTTCATCGTTCCTGCAAGCAGGAGCCAGGTTTGAGGAGACAGAGAATAACTGAGATATGCAACACATTTCTTACTCATTGCTTCCAATTTCTGTTTTTTTATTGTCCCTTAAATATCATCTTTCTTCTGTTCACTTAACCTGATGTATTTATTCTCTCTGAGAGTAATAAGGAGAAACATTTGAATGGAAAAAAAAACTCTCCTCACTGATGAGAGGAGAGGAATTAACCCCCTCAGAGTGCATTAATGAAACTCTTAAGTACTGCTTTTGGGGGGAAGGAAACCAAACTATAAACTTAAAAGTACCTTGACCCCCAAATTCCCCTTCTTGAATGATATTGTGCAGCAATGCTAGGACATATGTCCCTGGGAGAATTTATAAGGATGTTCATTATCTATAGTAGAAAATCTAGGACCTACATAAATATCCTTTAATGTAGCAATGGTTACACAAATTAAATCGTCTCCGTTATTGAAAGACTCTTGAACATATTATTAAGTACAAAAAGAACTTGCAGTGCATTATGTATAATAGGCTACAATTGATGAAGAACAATGTAAATATGTGTGTGTAAATGAATCCAGGCAGGTCTGGAAAAGACATTATTAGCAGCAATTGCCTCTGAGACAGAGTGAGCCTGCATGAGACTGGAGGCAGGGAAAAAAGGACTCTAATTTTTTAGCATGTTTTCTGAATTGTTTGAATCACAGCAGAGCATATACTAGATATCTTCTATTTTTCTCCCAAATAATAATTTTTTTCATTTTAAATAATGTAAAAGTCAAGGAGCTGTGGGCCCCAGGTTCAAAGAATAAAAAGAGGTAAAAATAACCAGGGCATTTTCCTTTTTCATTTTCTTTCTTGGTCATATATACGTCTTAGGAAATAAGACTAAGAAGAAAGATGACTCAGCATTCTCATTTAAAACCAGGAGGGACAATAGAACCAGTCTTCAGAGAAGATAAATAACCTCACGCCACCCCTGTCCAGCAAAGATACTCTTAGCCCTGATACTTTCCTTGCATTCTCTGAGCCTCAGAGCTTTAAGAGAGAAAAAGTAGCACATGTGGTTCAGAAGATTAAACACAAACAAATGTGAAAATCTCAGCACACCTCTTGACATGTAAATGTACTTGCAGTTGTCAAAAAATAATAGAAAGTTTCTCTCTTTGCTAGTTCCTTTTCCTCTACCATTCTGTAATTCACTACAATGTGCTTACATGTGGATTATTATTTCTATGCTGCTTGATACTTTATATCTCTTCTCCATATCCTCTCATCTCTTTCACAGTGTCTGCCTCTACTCTTCAATGGCATATTCCAGAAGAGGGGAGGACGTGACTGTTTCGTTCTTAGCTTCCAATTCACCAATTCTCTCTTTGGCTGTATCTAATCTCGTTTATTTCCTTCAACTTTTTTAAATAAGTGCATATTTTTTCCCAATATTTCTTGTATCTAATAAGCTTTTCTTCTGTTTAAGGTTGATATTCTGATCTTAATATAATTGAGAGTTATAAACATTTTAATTCCTTTCATACGGCAGCATAAGAAGCATAGCATAGCAGTTGTGCATGAAGGATTCAAAGCCAGGCTGTCTGGGTTAACTCCAGCTCTGTTGCTTGCTAGTGATGTAATTTGAAGTTGACCTTCTTGTACCTCTGTTCCCCTTCTGCTTCATGATTACAATTGCAATGAGTGGTCCATGGAGTTTTTATGGGAACTACTGAGATACATGCAAACCATTTAGAAGAATGCCTGGCTCATACTCAGCCTTCAGCACCTGTTAACTAGATTATTTCTATTTCCTCAGGTCCGAATTCTCACATGTTGGGTACATTGGCTGCCTCTTTTTATACCGGATGTCTTTGTGAGCCCTTAAATTTCTGATCAAGAGCTCCTTTGGCATGGAAATCTTCCCAGGAAGCTCTCCCTGTCAGTTGATTCCCTGGATGTTTCAGCCCAGACTTCCAGGTGCTCAGCCTTGAAACTAGTCTCAACAGTAGGGGATGCAACGTCCATGAAATCAGAACTGCCATGGTTCTGCCTCTGCATCATTTGGGCCTGAGGAAAGGACTTGTGGTCCCAGTCCCTCTGATTCCACGGGCCAGGCTCAAGTGTCACAGGGATGCAAATTAGCCCCAGCTTGCAGTGGACAGAGGAAAGTCATGAACTGGAAGTACAGGTAAAAAGGCCACTAAATGGGTCAGCTCTGGCTTTCATAACAAAATAACACAGATGGTGTTGTTTACACAGTGGAAATTTATTTTCTTGCTATTTTGGCATCCTAAAAGTTCAAAACCAAGCTCCAGCAGGGATAGTCTTCTGGTGGGAACTGTTTCTGGCTCTGAGAGAGAGAGAGAGAGAAAGAGAGAGAGAGAGAGGCAGGGGAGGGAAGGAGAATCTTTTTTAAGGATTGTAATTTGATCAGATCAGGACCCCACCCTTGTCACCTCATCAAATCTTAATGACTTCCTTACTCAAAATACAACCATACTTGAGGCTAAGACTTCAAGTGAATTTGAATATATAAATTTAGGGTAACACAAATATTCATCCCATAACAGTTACCCATTCCAGAAATTCAGCCCCTCAAAGGAAGACGATCTAAGCTAAAAACAACACAGGAAATTGAGGTGATCAGAGAGTTTTTCTAAGACTAGGAAGATGTGGATACCAGTAAAGATGAAGTAAAAGGCTGAGAGACATTCAAAGCCATGATTCTTGTCTTGTGCCTACATTTCCAACACAAACACAATGCATTTGAGAAGTGACTGTTGGAAAGACATTCACTGAATGAGAAAGGAAAGATTGGTAAGAGAGAGATCAGGGGCCACCCATGGGCCTGCAAAAGAAATTTGATCAAACGCAGCATACAGTCAGTTAAGATCCTGGGCTTTGGTGGTATAGTCCTGGCTCTGCTACTGACTGTGCTCCAGGGGCTCAAGAAACTTTCTTGACCACCTGAGCCTGTTTCCTCATCTGTAAAATGGAAATAACACCAGCCCAGGAGTGCAAACAGGACAGATCAGGTGGTACGTAAATTCCTTTATTGGCGAATTCAGTGAAGGTCTGTTGAGTGGCTATGAAGATGACTAAGATGAAAAACATATTGTCTTCTGCTTTAGAATATATGAGCATTTTATCAGCATGTGCCTTCATATGTTCTGGGGAAACTGAAAAATTAAATGACCCACCCCATGAGGACGCCAATAAAATGTAAAGTCTGGGCAACCAGAAGCCAGATTGCACAATTCTGAGGTTGTGGTTTTCACTACTGTTAACTTTAATGATTTGCTAGTAGGCTCAAGGTCAAATTGGACTTATCTGCTCATACTGAGTTTCAGCACAGATTACAAGAGAAGGAGACAAAACAACCCTAAGTGAGAAGATGGGCTCCACTGTTAACTTGCTGCATGACCTTGGAGAAGTATAGGACTACTCTGGACTTCACTTTCCTCATCTGAAACATGTATGCAGTGATCCCCACCATGAGTGATTCATAAAAACTAAGTAAATGAATGACAAGAATGTTGTGAGATTTTTTTAGCAACCTATCTGGAAAAAAGCCTGGCTATGACTGAGCTATGGTTGTCCTCAGTGCTTTATAAGCAGAGTTAATTTTCATAACTCTAAACCTTGGAAGTTGGGACAAGGGCAGAAGGAGAGGCTAAGAGCTGATTCATGATTCCAAGGCAGAAGAGGAAAGGCAAGGCCTTGCTGGAAGTCCTTGCAGACCATGTCAAAAGTGCAGGGGGATAAGGAAATTCAGGACGTGGAGAGTACTAGAAACTCAAATGTTCATGTCTCCAACTTCATATGTGGAACACTAACCCCTCTGTGATGGCATGGCCAGGTTGGGTCTTTCAGGGTAATTTGGGAGGGACTGGTCTCAAGCTGCAGCCTTGGTGAATGGGAAACCAGAAGTGGGGCCACGCCAGGAAGTGCCCTCATCCCAGCATGCTCTGGTCATTGGCTCCCTGAGCTGGAAAGCCCCACAATACTTATGAGTCAAAATTCAGTATTTTCTCCAAAGTGAAAGGCATTCCCTTCTGGGGGAAGACATGATTTTATGGGATTTATAGATACAGCATTAAAAAAAACTGATTTGCATGTTGGTTATCTCTTGTCCTTTCAGATAACATCCAACAGCAGGTCCCTGGTGCACACCCCTGTGACCAGCGTGCCTTGTTCGGCCTGCACACCTCTCTTCGGGCCCAACTCTTATAGGAGGCTGAAGTGTGTAAGTGTTTCCACTGGCCCTTTAGCAGTTGCTTTCTCCTTACAGCATGGAATCCCAATGCTTCATTTGTAATAGTCATAAAATTTCCTTTTTAGCCAAGCATGGAGGCACACTCCTATAATCCCAGCACTCTAGGAGGCTAAGGCACGAGGATCACCACAAGTTCAAGCCCAGCCTGGGCAACTTAGATTCTGTCTCAAAATAATAATAATAATGATGATAATAATAAGAGACTAGGTATGTAGCTCAGTACAAAGGCCCTAAGCTAAGTCCCCAGTGCCAAATAAATAAATTTTTACAAATTCTTTTTAAGTAAATATGTTTAAGTTTAAAAATCAAAGAAAAGTACCAAATAAGTAAAAATGCAGGTGATTCTTTCTCGTGACAAGGAAGGGTGACTTAACACAAAAGCGAGGAAAGTCTGGGAAACATTAAATTGATCAAACCCGGGGTAAGGCAGGTGGGCAAGAAGGTGAGAAACTAGTATTGCCTGGGCACTGAGGTTGGCATCACTTACACCACCATGGTCCAACTGATAAGCACGCTAAATGTACAAAAACAATAGAGTAGATGGCTTCAAAGTGCAAAGTCTGAACCCACTTAGTAGTCATAGGAATTGGGGTTGGAGAACCAAAGTTCTCAGGTCTCAGCTTAGTGTTGGCAGATTTAGCAACTAAAACCACAGGTAATTTAAATTTGGCACAAATATTGAATCTCAGCTGTTTGCCTGAGATCAAGTGCAAATTTCAGATAAATAATGAAAAGTGGTGTCTGTACGTCCCGTGTGGTGTTTGGGCTGCACTTCTAAAAACATTTTATTGAATAGTTTAAGGTATTCAGTGTGATGATCTGATAAACATATATGTAGTAAAGTGGCTACTGTGGTTAAGCAAATTAACATATCCCTCATCCCACAAAATACAGAGCCTGTCTGTGTGTCCAGAGCACCTAAAGGCTACTCTTGTCACAAAAGCCGGAAATAAAATAATGTTATTAATTACAGCCTGCATTTCACACGTTAGATCTGCAGTCTTGCATCCTACATGTCTGCCAACCAGTGCTACTCAGCGACATCTCCTCCCACCCTAGTAGACCCCTCTGTGCCTGTCTGTGTGCGAACAACCACTTCCTTAGACCCCACACATAAGGGATGCAATGCACCATTTCCCCTCGAATCTGCCTCATCTTCTGTCCCATCATGCTGTCCAGGTCCATCCACCTTGTCCTGAACAGCAGACTTCCCTTCCTTTTTACGGCTGAATAATGTTCCCCTCAATGCACGTGCACATAGTGTATGACATCTTTTTATCCGCTCAGCCATCAAAGGAGACTTCAGTCACTTCCGCATCTTGGCAACTGTGAATAATACTGCCACGAACATGGGTGTGCAGATGTCTTTACAAGAAGGTGGCGTCCTTTCCTTTGGACACACACCCAGAAGAGTTGGCAGTTCTATCAATTTCCTTAAGTGCCTCCACACTGCTCTCCCTAGTGGCTGCGCCGCACACGTTCTGGCCACCAGTGCGCTCCCCTCCCTCACCCCACAGGCTTCTCTGCCTTTCCACAGTGGGCAGGAAGAGACAGCTCACCGTGGTTTTGATTTGCACTTTGCTGACCATCAATGCTCTTGGACACGGGTTGGCCACTTTATGTACTCTTTGGAGAAAATGTCTGTTCAGGTCATTTGCTCATTTGATGATCTGGTTTCTTGTTTTTCTGTTGTTGAGTCCATGTGCATTCTCTATATAGTCTGGATAATATTCTCTTATCAGATATGTGGTTTGCAAATATTTTCACTCAATCAATAGGATGCACTTTCATTTTTTGATTATTTCTTTTGCTAGAGAAGCTTTTAAGTTTGGTGTTATTTTGTTTATTCATTTTTGCTTTTTAACCTGAACATGTGGTATAATATCCAAAACCTATGGCCAACACTGACATCAAAGAAATTTCCCCCTGCATCCTTCCAGGAGTTTTATGGCTTTGGGTCGTATGTTTAGAATTCTATTTATTTTTAGTTGATTTTGTTTATAAGACAAGGTGTATAGGGCCGGGGATTTGGCTCAGTGGTTCCACTGCCTGTCTCACAAGTGCAAGGTTCCAAGTTTGATCTTCCATACCCCTCCAAAAAAAGAAAACAAAAAGAAAAAAAAAATAAAGTGTATAAATATAAAGGAGAAAGTAAAATAATATCACTTTGCAGACAATGTGATCCAGTATGAATAATACCCAAAATACACACACACACACACACACACACACACACACACACACACACACACACACAGAGTTAGAACAAAATTAATGAAATTAGTGAAGTTACTGGGTACAAAATAAATAAAAATCAATTGCATTTCTGAATATCAATAGTGACTTCCCCCAAAAGTAAGTCTAGAAAAGAAGTCCATTTACAATAATGTTTAAAATACATCTCAGAATAAATTTAACCAAAGAAGTGAAAGATCTACAAATTGAAACTATAAACCTCAAACGAAAGAAATTGAAGAAGACACAAATAAATGGAAAGACATTCCACGCTCACAGATTGGCAGAATTAATGTTAAAATGTCCACACTCCCCAAGGCAGAGTACAGACTTCACACGGTCCCTACATTGCAGTGACATTCTTCACAGCAACAGAAAACACTTTCTAAAATTTGTATGGAACCACAAAAAGATTCCTAATGAGCAAAGTAATTCCAAGGAAGAAAAGTGAATTTGGAAGTATCACACTTCCTGACTTAAGAGGGCATTACAGGGCTGGAGTGTAGCTCAAGGGCAGAGCCCACAACTAGCATGGGTGAAGTCTTAAATTCTAGCTCTAGGGGCTGGGACTCAGCTCAGTGTTTCCACTGCCTGACTCAGAAGCATGAGGGCCTGAGTTCAATGCCCGGTATGGGGAAAAAAAAATCTACCTCTAGGACCACAAAATAAATAATTAAATGTCTGTTTTACAACACAAGATTATAGCAGTCAAAACAGCAGGCACAAATGAACACATAGACCAGTGGAATAGACTATAAACTCAAACTTAAATAACTGATTTTTTTATACAAGCACCAAGAAAACACAGTAGGGAAAAGATAGGCTTTTTAATAATGGTGCTGGAAAAACTAGATTTCAAACAGAGAGAGAGAGAGAAGAGGGAGGAGGAGGAAGAAAAGGAGAAAGACGAGGAGGAGGAAAGAAAGAAAGAAAGAAGGGAAGAAAAAGAAAGGGAAGGAGGGAAGGAGGAAAGGAAGAAAAGGAAAGGAAGGGAAGGGAAAATTTGGACCCTTAAGTTTAGGACATATTGCACTTTTTATTTATTTATTTTTCATTTGTTTTGTTTTCTGAGACAGGGACACACTGTGTAGTTCAGGCTGGCCTCGAACTCATTGTGTAGCCCAGACTTGGTATGATCCTCCTGCCTCATCCTCCCAAGTGCTAGGATTACAGGTGAGCACCACCACAGCTGGCTCAGAATATATTACACTTTTTTTAAATGGTAATTATATGAGATTCATATTGAACTGGGCCTCCTATATTTAATCCACACCCTTCCTTGGTTTCCTCTTCTGCAATATGGAAATACTATACCAAGTACCTACCTCACAAATAGATGCAGATATGGAAAGTACGCAGAACAGTGCCTGGAAAGCAGTCAGTACTTGATAACTGCTGGATCATTACCTCTGAATCTTCTCACAAAGTGGCCATGAAAATTCTGCCGAGACTGGAACCCCAGGGCTCCATGGAAACCGCTCATCCCCTCCTCTCACTTCTATTTAGGGCAAACCAAGGAGGAGCCCTGAGGGCAGGGACCCAGCCTTCAGTTCTTCTCAGTAAACCCAGAGATGAACCACTCTGCAGCCCAGTGGAAATGCTTTGAAAAGACCACCACCTGCAGCAAAACCCATAAGGACTGAATGGCTCAGCTACAAAGAATTGTGCGTGGAGGGTGGTGGCTGGGCCTTAAGAAGCCTGCAGCCTGGTTAAGTAGAAGCACTGGACATCTCCCCAGATGCCGTGGGACACACCTGTAACTGGAGCCCAGATCACAGGGAGGCTGGGGCAGGAGGATAGAAAGATCAGTCCAGCCTGGGCAATTTAATGAGACCCTGTCCAAAACCAAAATTTAAAAAATAAACGGGGGTGCACTCAGTGGTAGAGCACATGCCCAGCATGCATGAGGTCCTACATTCCATCCCCAGAAAAAAGAAATCTCCAGAAAGCAAGCACTCCATTCATGCTGTCTTGGAGGCTTTAAGAATGGGGTTGTTTTGGGGAGGGGGGCTCATGCTGCCCCGTTCTGAGTCCCCACACAAGGTCCTGCTCACAGTGGGTTCTCTGCCCTGACCTTCATTGTAAGGAATAATGACAGGCAGTTGCTGGGTTCGGACCTGCAGCAAACCCAGCCCTGGGAAGAGACAGGGGCCAAGCAGGAAAGTACAAACCCTGTGTAACCCTGAGGGCCACGCAGCCAAGCTAGAAAGATGAGATTCACACTTTAAACCTCCAGAAACCAACAAATGAAGCGGGAGGTTGGGTGAGGAGGAGAATTCTTTGAACGTGGATTCTAAAGTCAGAGGCAATGAGTCCCCGATCATGGGAGGCATTCAAGAGAGGTCTAAACTTTCCTTCATGGGAACAGTATACAAGGGAGTCTAAGGGAAGCTAGACATGCGGTCTCATCCAGAGGCTCCAGAAAGAATCTTCCCAGGCACAAGACAGGACTGGGATCTGAACTGCATCCCAGTCTGGGGCACTCTGTGGACCCCCAGGGACCCTGCACCAAGGGCAGGCCCTGCACCCCACATCAGGGGAGCCTGTGCACCCTACAGAGCCAACCACAGGCTCGGATGGCCTTGCATCAGAATCGCAACAAGATTACACAAAGCTTTTTTCCCGAGTTTTCCTCTTTTGAACAATTAGAAGAAAGTATCTGGGTGACTCCAGAACCATCTGGAAAGGCCGGAAGTCCCACTGCCTGGATTCACACCTCCACCTTGGCCATTCACACTGAGGCCTCCTCCTGGGCCTGAGTAGCTCTCATCAGGGTCTGTTTTATTATTGTTGTTTATTTTTAATTTAGAAGCTTGAAGAGCTGTGGTGGTTGATCTGTGGCAGGAGAAACCCGCACAGTCGAATACAACCTGCACCATCTTCCTTTGGCTGCATGGCTGCAGCCGCCAGCCCCTACACGCTGCTGTCGCCCACGCTCACAGACACATCCAGGGCCCGGATGCTCCCCATGGCAGGCCAAGCAGAGGAGCAGCTGAAGCAAGGCCTAAATGTCACCTCAAGAAGCCCAAATCCTGTGTCTCCTCTGATGCCCTGACATAGTCTCCCTGCAGGCTACAAATGCAAGCACCAACATTTTTTCTAAAGAGAGAGAGAAAAAAATACATGTGCCTTGTTGATAAACAGCAAGGAAAAGAAGATGGAACTACCTAGAAAATATATATTTACCAAAAAATCAAATCCTAGTGATTCTTTTTAATTGGGTTGGAAGGGGTTACTTCATTATGCAGCAAATTAGAAAATTCATAATTTATCATTGCACCCAGTCGAAATGCCACCCAACTGCGTCGCACCCCTGTGAAAACCATCACATGGTAACAAACTGTCAAGCCTGCTGCAGCCGACGGGCAAAATTAATATGCAAATGTATGCAAGAAATTAAAAAGCAGAATTACCCAGGCAAATGAGGTAGCTATACTTGAATTGTTAGAATTATGAATAATTACTGCGAATTTTCTGCTCCTAATATAACTTGTTTTTTGATAAACAAAGACTTAATTATCGAGATGCGCTGGAGAATTTCCGTGGCGCTCATTAATCTTGCAAAAAAAACAAGTCCCTGGTGCCCAAGCCGTAATGAAGAGCGCGTGCCCTGAATCTTCAGAAAGATCACAGGCACCAGGGTGCCAGGGCTGGAGAAAAAAAATGACAGTGCCAATGTCCCCTCCTGTACCCTGGAGTGTCATAACGTCCTCCACTAACTATCACAGGGACTTATTTATGCCAGCGGCTGAGCTATAAGTCCAATTTACGATGCCTTCAGCAGTGGTGAAATGATCTGTTGATGTGCGGTAGAAATGCCATCTTGCCGTGGCGTGCGCCGGTCCCAGTGATACCCACATGATGAGGACCCCGCGCTCTGGTGCTAATGGATGCCGCGTGACAGACCGGAATCCGCAAGAGGCACCATCTTTTAGGGCCAGGCTCAATGGTCCTCCATTAATCTTCGTTGTACAGCTCACTGGTGTCCATGGGAACAAGGGCATTATCATAAACACTGGTTTTAAATTTTCCCATTAAGAGTGGCAACTCAGAGGAGCGGGATTGGTACCAACCCACAGGGGTGGTGGCCCGCATGGCCTCCTCTGAATCTGTGACAGGCGCCCAGTCTGCTGGGTGCACCAGGGAAGCGGTCACTTCCTCAGGTGGGGACGGCAGGCAGAGGGGCTCCCCCGCAGGGTCCCCAGGAGCTGTGCAGCCCCACGGGAGCTGGGCTTATTCGCCAGATGCACACAGCAGAAGGGCTGCCCAGCCAGGTCGCCCCGCACAGCCCAGGGCCTGCTGAGTGCGTGTTATTACTTAAAACCTGTCATCCAAGTGGAGGGGACTGAGCTGCCGTCATCATTGGGCCGATTAGTGCTGTGATAAACCCGCACCGATCAGGAGGCGGAATTATTACAAAGCATCGACGGCAGGCGCTCCAGGCTGCCACGTTCCCAGGCTCCTGCCCAGGCTCCTGCCTTCGGAATGCAAGTCCCCAAGTCCCCTGCCATCCTGACAGCGTCATTTCACTGCGTGGGCCAATTGTCACCTCATCCACCAGGGCTTCTGTCATCCTTATCCTCAATGCGGCCTCTGCTCCTCTCCCTCTCCCCGCACCCGGTCCCGCCCTCCCCAGCCTCAGCACAAAGCATCAGGGAGCCCAGCATCCCCAGGAGCCGGCCAGTCCGTCTCCCGCATTGTATTTACGCAAAAAGAAAAACCTTCTGCGAGTCAGAGGGAAAGAATGCATCACCCGCATCATTCCGGCCCAGATTTTCTTTTTTCTGCAGAGCTTGGAGCGGCTTGTCTTGCATTCTCTCACCTTCCCTGAGATTAATTCTCACCACGGGCCTGTGATGGGACTGCAAGGGTGCGGAGACACGGGCTCACAAGAAATACTCCGCGACTCTGTCTCCAGCCACTCACCCTGCACCCGGGAAGGCCCTGGAGCAGTCGCCTCCATCTTCCACGGCAGCAAAGAGCCCCCCACAGCGTGTTTGTTGGTCCTTTGGTGTCCACCTCAACAGCAAGTAAAACTGAGCAGCTACTAACTGCCTGGCCCTGGAGGGACACCAGGGGATGTAAAGAACTTCACATCAAACTCCCTCCTCTCACATTCTCTCCTGAGCCTGAGCCCTGATACCATCTGGGCAAAGTAGCAGCAGGGTCCATGGAAACCACCCAGCCTGAGAACTGACACTGCCACGGGCATGAAAGGTGCTTTGCATTCTTATTACTGGGCTAACAATGTATTGAGCAGAGAGATGATCAATGAATCAACGGGAGCCCAGGCCTGACATCAGGGACAGCCCTGCACCCCACACCCAGCAATGGCTCCCATTTTTGCCAGCACTTCCAGAACCAGCTCTTCTGTGTTCCGCACCAGGGCCCCAGGGCCCCTGCAAACCAGCGAGCAGCCCAGCAGCAGCGGTGACTGCACTCCTGGGGGCTGGCTCTGGGGGCAGCCTGCTCTGCCCTCCACTTCGTCCTGGAGCCCAGCCCTGGAGTGGCTTCCAGCTTCCTCCTGCCTGAGGGCATCTCCTTGACACCTGATAACCATCTTGTAACCAATAAAGCTCCCTTGTTTTGGTACTGGGGATTGAACTCGGTCCTTGCAAGGCAGGCCACTGAACCGCTGAGCTAAATCCCTGGCCCTCCTTTATTTTTAAAGAGGTTAAAAAATACATTCCACACAAAACTGACCACTTTAACCAATTCTAAGCACATAAGCGTTGCTGCGCACCCGTGGCCATCATCTGTCTCCGGAACTCTGGCACCTCTGACACTGGCTCTCTGTCCCCTCCTCCTCCTTCCTGGCTCCTACCTTCCATCCTGTGAGTTTGACAACTCCTGAAACCTCGTGAAAGTGGAGCCCTACGGTATTTGTCTGTTCGTGTCCCACTTACATTTAGCTCTATGTTGCAACAGTCACCGTGCCCTTCCTTCTGGTCAGTGTTCCCTTGTACAGATGACCACACATCCATCAGAGGACCGGGGCCTCCTTCCACCTTCTGCCCATCATGAACAATGCTTCTGTGAGCACAGGTGCACACATATCTCTTTAAGACCCCGCTTCCAATTCTGTTGGACTCCATCAGAAACAGACTTGAGAGCTCCGAAGGTAATTCTCTTATCTTTTGGAGGACTCATTGTATTTCGCACCACGGTACCTAAAGCTTCCACTTTCCCCATGTCTTTGCCCACACTTGGTATTTTCTGGCAGCATCCCAGTGGGTGTGGGGCAGACGTGCTGCAGGTGGGTTGTCTTTTGGGAAAACCAGTGCAGGTCCGCCTCCTGGCTGGATGCTGGTAGACACAGTGGCTTCCTGGAGGGTGGGGTCCACCAAGGCGGAGGCTGAGGCTCTGGAGGGTGCTGGGAAGGAGGGCAGCAAGGGACAAGAAGCTGGACTGAGGGCACAGCAAGGAGGGCGGAGGGACCCTCTCCCGGAGCAGCGGGTCTGTGACTCCCACAGCCACACAGTGCTCTCTTGTCCTCCAGCGCAAACCTAGCTGCAGGCCCCCCAGACCAGCGTCTCTTCCGGTGCCCGGGAAGTGGCCTGGCCTATCCTATAACAAAGCCAGCTGCCCAGACCCTGAGACTGAGCCCTCCTTGCTCCCTGCCCACTGCACCCCTGGGTCCAGTCCCCCTGCACAGAGTGACACTGCCTTCCCCTCCCCGCGTGCTCTCTGTGCACCTTGGCACCGCTCTGTCACCACGCACCAAGGCTGGTTCCAGTACTGCTCCCGCTTTGCAGACAGGGACAGTGAGGCTTAGCAAGCTTAGATGACCTGCCTGAGCCATGGGCAGAAGCAGGGCTGGCTTCAGACCCTGCGGTCTGACCCCAAAGCCCCTCGCTGTGGCCCAGGCCTTTCCTGGACACCAGATATGACAGCGACAAAGAGGATCCAAGCTGTGCATGCCAGGAGCTTTCCAGCCTAGGGCACTGCAGTGCCTCGGGCCTCCATGCAACACGTGGATGGCAGAGGCCATAACTGGCAGTGACAGAGCTGGCTCAGAGCCGGCATGCAGGCCCGTCAAAAGTCCCAAACCAGGCAAGTGCTTTTGTGTTATTTTTCTGCCCATATTTATTATTTATTTAAAGATGTATTTCCCCTAAGCTCTTCCTGGGGCTCTGTCGAGGAGAGCAGGCCCTGCAGGGTGAACCCAAGGTATCCTGAACTTACCTGCAGAAGCCTGGGCCTGCCCTGTCCACCCTTGGGACCAGGACGCACAGGGTCCCTGGGGGTAGCTGGTGGTGCTGGGTCCAGTCCTGGGTCCAGCAGATAAGCTGGGGCTTCCAGGGCTGGGACGTGAAGTCAGCTTCCCATAGCACCAGGGCACGCACAAATCAGCCAGCTCCCTCTCTGCAGGGCCTCCTGAATTTGTGGACCAGAGGTTTCTGGAAGACCCATGCAAGCCCCAGACCTTTGCCCAGAAAATATCTGTCCTTCCAGGTCAGCCATGCATGGTCCCTGAAAGCCCACTGTGAAAAGCTCTGGGACCACAGAACCCAGAGGAGGGGCTCCCCAGACAGGGACAGCTCCTGCTCCCAGTGAAGACCACCCTAGCCCTGGCACCCACACAGGAGGGCTGGCGTGGACTCCAGGTAAAGACTCCAGGGTCATTTTGTAGCTGAAGCTGAGTCCCAGGGAGGGTGCAAGACTTGTGCAAGGTCATGGCCTCACCCCAGAGCCCACTGCTATCCGACACAGTGCTGGGACTCTAAGGACAGGTGGGTGCCAGCCAGGGATTGCATTCCATCCCCACAGCAGCTGCAGTAGCAGGTCTAGCACTGGAGTTTCCTGGAGAGCCGAGGAAACTGAGGCCAGAGAGTCTGGGCAGCTCACTGAGCCTCCTGACAGGTAAGTGACAGAGCTGGGATTTGAACCATGCCCACTGCCACCACCAGGGCCAACATGGCCACCAGGAGCTGCACCACCTCCCCAGGGCACTGGCTGAGGTCTGGAGTGGGGAATCTTCTCGGCACCACTGATTTTTTTGCTCCCCATCACTGATCTCTTCCAGTGTCTGGAAGTCAGAAGTACACAGGCAGCAGCCTTTCCAGCCCAGCTCCTCCATGGCTTTCTGTAGCTTCACAGTTCCTGTCTTAGTCACTTTCCTCCTTTCGGAGGCACAGCACCTGACACCCACAAGTTAAAGACAGGTTCATCTTGTTCATGTTCCAGTCTGTAGTCAGCTGGCACAGGGGTCTGGGGAGGAGAGCTGCTCAGGACACTGCGGACAGGAAGCAGCGCACAAAGGGAGGACCCAGTGAGGGAGACAAACCCTTCTGGGCCACACTCCCAGTGACCCACCTTGTCTGGCCAAACCCCACTTCCTAACAGCTCCACACCCTACAACCCAAACCCCTCCCAAAAGCCCTGTCTGTGCACGAAGGAGGCACATGGGGACATCTGGATCCGAACCCTAACTGGGTCTATGTCTACATAATGTCCCATCCCATTGCTGTGCCTCACTCTGCTTATCCACTCGCTGCCTGAGGGCTGTCTTGGTTATTTCTAGGCTTGGTTTGTTTGTTTTTCAATGGATCTTTAAAATCTGGATGCCTGGTTCTCACACTGTTGGTAACTTAGATACAGAGTGAAACCCAATTTGTAGAATGGCGAGAGGAAGTAGGGGATGGAATGCATTGATGACAGTTGTGCGAGAATTGTCCCAGACCCCCTGCAGGCTGGGAGGTGCAGAAGACACAGGTGGGGAAGGAGGGTTCAGGGGCCCCCAGCCCCATGTGTGCCTCCACAGTGTGCTGAACACCCAAAGTCCTGATGGTGAGTGCAGGGCAATGTCTCCCATCAGCTGAGCCCCAGCAAGAGCCAGGAGGCCACTCATGCTTCTAACCCCAACCACAGCCTGTGATGTCTGAATCACAAAGCTATGCATTTGCCCCAAAGCACTGGAGCTAAGTTTGGAGGCCAGGCCACCCAACCTCCAAACCAGAGCACACCCCACCATGGGAGTCACTCACCCTCCAGTAGGATCTACTTCTGGGGGTAGTGCCTGAATTTCCATTTCAACACCTCATTCCCTATAGGACCAAGTACAGGACCGGTGCTGGTCACTCTATGTTAAACAAAAAGACACGTGGGCTCAAGGTGTTCTGAGAGTTCACAGCCTAGAGGAGGCAGAGGAAGAGAGACACGGCTAGTTGGACAGCAACAGGGAACAGAAGTGCTTGGGGCGACACTCAGATAGGACCCCAGCCCAACCTGGGGCACCAAAGGGCTTCCTGAAGCAGGTGCTACTTGCACAGAGTCACAGGACAGGCAATAAACAGTAGAAGTGGAGTTTGTCCCACAGGCAGAGGACTGGCATGATGAGCCCTCTTAGGCACCGTAGACCTGGCTTGGGGGCCAGCTGGAAAACCAATGTCCTCACCTGTAACACAGCGTCTGGTGAGCTGTAAGCCAGGGCTCGAGGGACAGATGCCAGCACAGCCCCAGCCCCCAGGAAGTACTTGATGGATTGTAAGGGTCGCTATTGATCAATAGAAGCCATTATCATTATTTATCACAGCACCACCTGGGGTTTTTTTTTTTAAAGGTTGAAAAACACTGCCCTGGGGAGCTGTTAAAGGGTCTCAGGGAGCACGCTGATAGCATCTGATCTGCAATTGAGAAAGATCACTGGCGAGATGGAGGAGGGATGCCAGCTGGAGCTGGGGCCCCGCTTCCTTGCAGATGAGAAATGGCAAGCAAGCCAGGAGGCCCCAGGAATGATTCAGGTGACCACACGCTCAGTGCACAGGCTCAGGCCGAGGGACGGGACGGTTCGGTGCATCTTCAAATGCACTGCGAGCGGGGCAAGGTCCGGGTGCCCCAGCTGGGACCCCAGAGACCCTGGGGTCAGACATAACCCACTATCCACCCTCTGCAGCCTGGGCTTTGGGAATAAAGTGGATCTCGCGCACTGTTGTTCTGAATTCTTGACCAATGTCACTGTTCTCATGTCTCCTGGGCTGTCAGCACTGATGACTGAAGTTTCAACAACGCCTTTGGGATCCTTCCTGTCTGGGGCCAGCCCGGTCATGCGCCTGGACAGCCAGGACTCTGCCCCCTTGGTGGAGACATGAATCGTACCTGGGTTGTGATTCTCCTTCGCACCAGGCATTGCTCTACTTCTTTTCCTCTCCCTCTCTGCACTGAGCCCTTCTCTTTTCTTGCAGGAGGCTGTCTCACCAGTCTCCAGGATTACACTTAATATTCTGCAAATTAATAGCTGTCCTTCCACCCCTAGTCCCTCCCTCCCTCTCCCTGCCTGCCTCTCGTGGGTCTGCGAATACGCTATACGAGGTACACTGACTGAATTTAAGATCCAAGTTCATAAAAGAGCAATGCTCAAAACCATCGGTGACAGGAAAACAAGGTCCCGCGAGCCCCGTAGCTTGAGGCCGAGGAACAGATGAATGCACAGAATATCTTCGGGATGGCGTATTTACAAAACTACTTTAAAAGAATTGCCTGTCATTAATCACAAGTTCTTAAAAATCAGTCTTCTCCTATTTGTTCTAATCTAGCTAAATGGCCCTGGAAATACAGTCCGTGGTTTGCTCGATAACTGCACGCTGAAAATCATAATGTTCTCATCCAATTTCCAATTCATACATTGTGGTATGGATTTTTTTTTTCCTGCTAGCGTTTTCTCCAGTCCACTAAATATTCCAGACATATGAAGAGTCTCCCTTTGATTCATTCTAATAAATTTTTTCATCAATATGACTTTTGAGAATGCATTCGTATAGCAAATTCAATATTATTTATGACTTTAATTTGTGTCCTGTTTGGATTTTACACTGACGGGGTCAACTTGGCCATCATCATATTGTTTTAGACTACTCCTAAATTAAAATCCTCTTTCCCTCTTTAAATGTCTCTTTGTGCTTGTCGTTCCTGTTTTGCACCGCGGAACGTGATTCGTCCCGGGCACCAAAAGCACATGACCTGCCTGGCCTATGTCCGTGACCTCCATTGCGGCTGCCTGCAGACCAGCACTTTGTTAGTGCTGCCTTCATCTTTTCAGTTACCAGACGTGCTGCTCCAAGCGTCCAGATCCAAACTCTTGCTGTGACTTTCAAGGTGCACACGACCGCTGGAGCGCCTCCCACCCTCTGAGCATGCGCATGAGCCCTTCCTTCGGGCTGCAAGGCTTTTCCAACTCTTCCGGAGACCACAGCTTTCTGGGCCTCCTGATCTCTGCTGAGAGATGTGCTCACAGCAAGCTTCCTCCCCAGCACCAGCAGCTGCCCCTGCACCGCCCCAGTTTTCTGCACTGTGCCCCTCTATGCTCCCGGCGTGCCTCTAACAGCCACGTATTTGGTTATTGTTTTGTTTTGGTAGCGGGAAATGAACTTGGGACTTGTGCTTGCGAAGAAAGCCGTGCATTAATTCCTCCTGCACCGTCCCTCTCTCTCTGCTGCCCAGGAACCCAGGTTGCATGGAAGACAGTGGGGCAGGGAGGGAGCACAGGAGATGGCAGAGAAACAGCCCAACCAGGGGGCACCAGGGCCTTGAATGAAGTCGCCTGGAACCTTCCCTCCCTCCCATCCCCTTCTGCAGCCTCCAGGCCCTCAGCCAGAGCCGGTGCAGACACAGGCAGGCCCTGCACTGAGGGAGAAAAGGAAAACCTGGCAGCTCATTGCACAGGCCCTGTCCACCAGCCCTGCCTCCCCCTCAGCTGCAACCCAGTCCCCAGGGCCCTGGCGCAGAAGCCAGATGGTGGTTCCCGGTTGTTTCCTGGTGCTCTCAGCCGTGGTGCTTAGAGGCACCACTGCCGGGGTCTGATGTCGGTGTCCCCCATCCCTTTCCTGAAACCTCCCCTGCAGTGGTATCAGAAGGGGTTCTGTGTCCCTGCTTCCACTGTGTGGTGTCCAGGACCCAGGAAGGGACCTCACCAGACAGGGAACCCAATAGTTCTGCAGTCTTGGACTTCCCCAGCCTCCGGAATGGTGAAAGACAAATTTCTGTTCATGGCCTTTTGTTATGCAGCTGCACAGACCGAGACAAACGCTCTCTATTCTGAGCAGTGAATCCACTGCCCCTCACACTTCTGATAAATAGCTGTGCTTTTATCTCCCAGATCTCCCTGCTTACAGATGAGAAAACACAAGATGAGTCTAACCAAGCTTCCCAAGTTCACCCAGGCAGCATCCAGATCCTGACCCAGGGAACCTGGCTCTGCAGTCTACAGCCTGCACAACTGCACAGGGCCAGCAAGGAGTCCAAAGTCAGGCACAAAGCCTGGCCCATGGCTATCTCAGGGAAGCAACAGCTTCCACACATGAGCCCTCAAAGTGTGCCAGATACACTCTGGAGACGTTCATTTATTTGTGTTCAGTGGTGGTACTGAGGTTTGAACTCAAAGCCTTCCAACAGAAATGCATCCCCAGCCCTTTCTTAAAATGTGTTTTTATTCTGAGCCAGAGTCTCACTAAGTCACAGACTTGCCCAGACTAAAGTCGAACTCATGAGTGCTGGGATTCAGGTGTGCACCCCTGTGCCCAGCTTCCTGAGCACTTTCCATGCTTCGATCCTTCAGGGGCACCGTTGGTTGTGTGACTACCCCACTTACAGCTGCTGCAAGTGCCAAAGTCAAGAGGAACAGAGAGTGAGAGCTGTCCCTCCTGGATCTGTCGCTCCAGAAGCCCAGAACGGCTTTCTGCCAATTTCTGTGCTTTTGTGCTGGAGAGGAAGAATAACGGGGGAAAGGGAAGGGGAAGAGGGAGGGGATGAGAGGAGGAGGAGGAGGAGGAGGAGGGGAAGGGGAAGGGGAAGTGGAAGGGGAAGGGGAAGGGGAAGGAGAGGAAGAGCAGGAGGAGAAAGAGGTGTTGGGGCAGAAAAGGAGAAGCTGAGAAGGAGAAGAAAAACATGGAGGAGGAGGAGAAGAAGGAGGAGAAGATGGAGAAGAAAAAGGATTAGAAGAGGAGGAAGAAAGCCAGATGCAGTGGTGCTTGACTATAATTCCAGCAACTGGAGGCGAGAAGGAGCCCAAGCTCAAGCCCAGCCTGGACAGCTTAATGACTTAGCAAGACCTTGTCTCAGAATAAAAAATAGAGATGGGGATGTGGTACAATACAAAGGCCCGAGTTCAATCCCCAGGACTGCCAAGAAAAGGAAGGAAGAGGTGGGGGAGGGGAGTCAGCAGAAAAGAGGAATCAGTCCATCATGGGTGGTGAAGTGCGCCCTGCACTGACAGTCACCCCACACCAGGGAAGCCACGGTCCCCAAGACTCAGCTTCAGCACGATGGAAATGGCAATTCTTAGAATCCTGCTGCAAAGATCATTTTGAAACAAAATTCTTCTTTCCCTCTCTTTCTCCTTCACTCAGAGAGCTGTGGCCTTGTCTTCTCCTGCAGTGACTCCCGTCCTCTCTGGCCCATACTCACCTCTCTGAACTTTCTTCCCACTTTCCCTGCCTACTGTTTCTGCTTCCTTCGATAGCTGGGAACCCCTTGACAGTGGGCATCGAGCTTTTTACTTCCTGTTGTGAGTTGCACCCTGTACCCTCTCAGAAAAAGCACTTTGATGCCAGCACCTGTGAATGAGCCCCTATTTGCAAACAAGGTCACTGCCAATGCTAAGATGAGGTCACAGTAGAGCAGGGGGCCCTAATCCTGTATGACTGTGGCCTTAATGAAACGGGAAAGTTGCTGGACATGGTGGTAGTACATCCCCTCAATCCTGGGAGGCTGAGGCAGAAGGATCCTTGAGTTCAAAGCCAGACTGGGGCACATACTAGTACAAGGCCCACTTGAACTACATAGCAAAATGCTATCTCAAAAGTGGGACATGGGACGGCTAGGGATTCAGCTCAGTGGTGCCACCACCTGCCTCACAAGCGCAAGGTCCCAAGTTCCATCCCTGTTACCAAATCTCTCCCTCCCCCAAAAAATAGGATCTGGGGATTTGGACACACACACAAAGTGCACATGTGGAGAAGGCCACGTGCAGACTAGAGCCCTATGTCAGGGGCCAGAAGGGAAGCTCAGAGCCGGTTAGACTCTGCCCAGCAGGCTCCCAGTTTCCATTGTGGAAGCCGCTGCATGCATGGCAGCCCTGGCTGGCTCACACCCCAGGTAACCTCCATTTCCAACTGAGAAAAAGGCCAACAGAAGAGTCGCTGAGACCTCCCAGGTGGGCAGAGCAGTGAGCTCTGCAGAACGGGTGTGGGCTTGAGCTCGACCCAGGTTGGCCTGGGCCCTGGGGGACCTGGGCGGTGGGAACTGGGTCTTTGTATTTGTGGTTTCCCAGACTTAATGAAAGGCCTTTGAGGCCCGGCCCGGAGACCCCTCCAGCGGAGGCCCTGGGTGGGAGAAGGGGCTGGCAGCTCAGGCCTCTCGCGGTGACTAGCCGCAGGGAGCGCCACACCGTTGTGTGGCTGGGGCCATCACAGGCCCCCCACTGGGAGGGTCCAGCACCAGCCCACAAGCTTCCGGCTCAGTGACAGATGGTGCCCAGGGCTCTGCTGGCTTCAGTGCCTCTTCTCGCTGGTGTATTTGAAGTCCCCAAGGGATAGTCCCGCAGCCAGGTGGCCTGAGCCCATCTCTGGCTAGTGACAAGGGGTAGGCCAACTTCCTGCTAATGGGGTCCAGGCTGCCTGGGTTCCGGGCCCGGCTGTGTCTCTCAGTAGCAGTGTCCATCCTTTAATCTGCTGCTTCGACTGGTCCTTAACAAAGGAAGAATGAAAGTGGCCCGTGGGGACAGGGTGTGGCTGAAATCCACAGAAAGCCCTGGTGGGGCATTCCAGGGGTGCTGGGTAAATGGCAGCTCTCCTGTCCCCTCTTCCCAGCTCTCTGGGAGTTTGTGCACAACTCTGATGTACACAGTTTGGCCTCTGCAGAAAAGACCCCTTTCTTCCTAAAACAAGAGCATCAAATAGATGAAGGAGCCAGCCGGTCCACACCTTCCCACTGAGCACTTTGGGCAGCTGAGCAGAGCCCTTCCCCAGGTCACTTCTGGGGCCATAGAATACACACAGCCTGAAAATGCACACGTGGCCACAGGAAGATGAGCACAGCTCTTGAGGGAACACAGGCGGACACAGGAGTCACGCTAAGACTTGCAGCTGTTCTCAGGCAGCTTCCGACTCACTCGATTCACTGCATCAACACAGGTAAGCACCGTATTTGCCCATGGAGCCGAGTGTGACAATTAGGATTCAGCTCTGTAACAATGTCCCTGCTCCGACCAGTTGAGTCCCATCCTCCCTGCTCATTAAGGTGAGGCTCTTGTTAGTGGCTTTGCAAGATGGGACCGGAAATCATCAGGAGCAGGTGGTGGGTGCCTGCCTCACTTCCTCCCCCACCTCCCTCGCGCCAGGCTTACCGCCCAGTCCCGGGCAGGTGGGGCAGGAGCTTCTCATCTGCCTAATTGTGGAGAAGGATAATACACTGGATTTCAAAATAATTAGGCCGATGGTAATGAGGGCTTCATCATTTTTGTGTAATTAGATGGATGGACACAAACACTTTGTTTTTCACCTATGCCGAGGCTAATGGCCTCAGGTGGGAATAGAGCCACACAGTGTTTGGAAAGAAGGAAAAAATATCCTGGGAACCTTGCAGAAAATAAATCACAGGGTGGGCTCCTTCCCACAGATCTGTCACTCTGGATACCTGCACAGATGTTCCCTGGATGTCAGTAATGGAGTATTTCAGGCCACAGGGAGCACGGGGTCTGTGGAGACAGCTTATTCTGGGTTTGAGTCCTTCCTGCCAGTTATGGACTCTGATCTGAAGCCAGACACTTGACCTTGCTGGGCCTCAGAGTTTCATCTGTAAAATAGGGGTGCTGGTCTCCACTCTCCTCTTCGGGGGACTCTGTGAGTTCCACGGCTCCAGTGAATATGAAATACAAACTTGGGGTGGGGCTGGGGCCAGCAGAGGAATCTCAGCATGAAAGTATCAGGAAGCCAGGGGTGGCAGAAGCCAGAAGCAGGCTGAGAGTCCTTTCCAACCAGCAAAGTAGAACTGGCATCTTCAGAGGATCAGGAAGAGACATTCTATTTCCACTGCCCAGATTCGGCTATTTAGCAATTCTTACAAAACAGATAAGAAAAGAAACCATTTGTCTTCTTGGGGCTTGGAAGAGCTGAGTGAGTTTCATCACTGCAGAGCCATGCATTCTGGAGAAAAGCCCTCCCCACCACGAGCCTCTGTTTCCCTTTGTAGCGAGGCAGACCCATCTTCACTCCCCTGATGGGCTTGGGAACTGCGATGCACACGGCCGGCCTTAGTGACAGGACCCAGAGCGCAGGGATGGAGGAGGTTGGAGGGTGAGTGGTCCCTAGGAGCCGTTATCTTCAGGGCAGATGCCAGGGCAGACTGGGAAGTGGTGGTCCCAGGTCATGGATGGGCAGCGGTACTGGGAGCCCTTTCTCCGCACAGCCCATCCCCTGGTGCCTTGGTCTGCTCAGAGCCCAGAGCTCACACTACAGCACAGAAAGAAACAGTGCCCAGCCCCTGGCAGCGAGCTGTCACAGAGGTGATGGGAAGCTTGCACAACTGGAGGGGGACAGAGGACAGCATGACCAACCCACTGGGTCAGTCAGGAGGGCTTCCTGGGCAGTGTTAGGATGAAGGATGAATTAGTGTGGCTGGAGAATCAGAAAGGAGGCCCAATCGGGAGAGAGTCAAGATGAAGATTTTCATCTATGATGGGTAGCAGGTGAGGGATCCGGGGAAAGCCATTTTGCCTGAATTCCTGAAAGAAAAGCATACAATTGCTTTGCTACCTGTACTATGAAAAAGCTCATTTTCTCTACCTGACACTTCTTCTGGGCTCAGCCATTATGCTAGCGTGGCCCACGTTGTCACCCTGTCTGTCCCCACGCCCTGTGTCACTGCTGCACTGTCCGCCAGCCTGGAACCTCCTGGGAAACTTCCGTCAGCCGTGACCGCACGGTCAGCACCCTGGACAGGGACACGGCTCTCAGCAGGCTCCCGCGTCCCTGTCTGGCTCCACCTCCTCTGTGACATTTTGTCTCTCGCTCAGCCAACTTTCTGGGGCCACTTTACAGTCCATGTTCTAGGACTGCACGTGGAGACTGCCGGTGCCATTGTGGTCCGAACTACAGAAGCTCCCAGGAGGAGTGGGTGCCGGCGTCCTCTGCAGCCCGTGTCACAGGCCCTACCCAGGAAGGTTCAGGCCGTGTCCACCTCCCCTTGCCCGACTCTCCTAAGATCTGGTCTCTGCGGGAAATGGTCAAAGTCCTGGGAGCAGGGGGGCAGGTGTTAAATGGAAGGCAAGGAGCTCGGGCTCCAGTTGCCTCTGACTCCTCCCTACCTTGCCTCAGGAAGACTGAGGTGGGTGGCTTCGATGTCTGGGGCAAGGGCCCAAGTTCCCTCCCTGAAAGAATGTGAGTTTACTGGTGAAAACTAGGGGAGCCCAGGAAAGTGAGGAGTGGGAGGTCCCTGACAACCCAACAAACACCTGTTCCAAAGCCATCAGGAAGTGGGGGGCTCACTATTGTCCTGAAGACTTTGCTGGGCACACCAGCCTCCTATGTGTGAGATGCGCTTTCTCGAAGGAACACCAAGCTCGAAGAGCCCCTGAAAGGCCATGTGCAGCTGTGGGGATCCCCAGAAAGTCCGTGCTGCTAGGATGGAGTTGGAGGAAGAAAGTCTCTAGCTGCTTTAACCTGCCAGGCATGGAGGTTGTGTCCACAGGGGACAGCTCCTGACCGAGAAGCCAGGGTCCCTGGTGCCCATCCTGCTGGCCCTTGTCACTGGTGACTCCCCTGGAGACCCTGCCCCCGTGGCACATCTCAGAACCTACTGGCACCGAACCCACACTTCCTACCCCCAAGCCTCACTGGGCAAGCAGCCACATGACACTCTGAACTGCCCGCTCGCTTTTACTTTGCAGCACTCTGCATCGTGCCCAATGTGCTCCGTGCTTGTCAGGTGCCAGTGTTAATCAGAGCAGCTGCTGTGCACCAGGGACAGTGTCAGACACTGCGGCTATCGCAGTGGGCACAGGAATCCTATGCAGTCAGCTGTCCTGTGTCACTTTGTGACCCTCGTCCCATCCAACAGGCGGTGGCTTTTCCAAGTTCTGCCTGCCTGGCAGCTCACACCTCACACGGGCAGGTGCTCTACCTAAGCTAAGTGAGCTGAGAGCTGACAACATTTTGAAGCACCATAGAGTGCCCTAGGGAAGCCGGCTGTCATTAACAACAAAACAACAGCACTGAATGTCCTAGTCCAGCAGTGACCGCAGCAGGCTATTTGTATCACCGCAAGCTCTGAAAGATTCACCATCACAATCCTGGTTCTTCCCCAGGAGCTGTGGAAAGCAGAGGAAGGACAGGGTGAAGGAAGATCAGCCCCTGCCTCTGTGACCCGAGGGAAGCACGTCTTGGTAACAGCGGAAGGTGCAGTCCAAGCACACCGCGGAGGTGCTTTCAGCTGGATGCCCAGAGAGCTCTGCACGGGGAGGGAAGCCGCGAGGAGCAAGGACCGGTCGGGTTTGTCGGACAGCGACACCAGCACACCAGCTTACAGCGCTTTGGAATGAGTATCTACACAGGCTCCAGAGAATCTCTATTAAACAGGTTCCTGGACGCGATCTGGATGAGAACCAGACCTCCAGATGGACCCTGAAGTTCATAAAGGGGTGCAGAAGTCGTGGGGGGGTTTCAGGTTAAGGACTTTCATTGAAGGTACAAAGGGAGCTCTAGAAGGCTTCAGAGCGAGGGGCCGCAGGATGCTGAGAAGGTTGGGGAAATGCGGATTCGAGCGGGAGAGAGAGTGCAGGCAGGACGCTGCTGTAAGAGCCTGGGGTAAAGTATGAGGCCTGAGTCGGGCAGAGAAGCAGCGATGGAAGGGGCCTGGAACTGCGCGATTCGATGGACTGAAACCGGCAGGACTCGGAGATGGCTGGCTGCGGGGCGCCGGCACATCCCCAGGGCTTTCTCCAGCTGCTTCGCTGTTTATTAAGGTGAAGCAGAAATGCAAACACACGCGATCTTACCAAGGGGCGGCCCCTTCTCTCGCTCCCGGACCCTGGGTTCACGGCACTGTTCCTCTCAATGAGTTTTACAGCGCGTGAACTTTGCCATCTGGGGTGCGAGCATCAAGGTCAATGGAAGGAAGGAAAGCGACCCGCGTGACAGTGCACGGAGGGTGCTGTCAGTCCCAGCCGGAGTCCAAAGAGTCGCGGTGACGTCACGGCTGCAGGATGGGACGCAGGCGCGCTAGGATATGGACAGGCGGCTGCCTCACAGGTCTAACGCCGACAGCACACGCGGGAGGGCATTTGTTCCTGGGGGCATGTCTTGGAATTTGTCACATTTGCAGCTGAGAGACCTCTGGCCTCTGAACAACGTAAGAAAGCGGATTTTAACACGCTGCCCAGTTTCAACCTAGACCCAAGTGTCTGGAATGGAACAGATGGTCTGGCCCATAATGAGACCTCGGGGATCAGAGAGGCCTGCCTCCTTGTGCGAAAATGGAAAGAGGCATAAGGAGGATGCTGAGCAGCTGAGGTAAGACCTAAACTCAAGCTTCCCAGCAGCTTGGGTCAGGTCATAAGGAGCATACCCTTCTGGTCTGGAGGAGGGGAGGGGGCCCCGTGGTTTTGTAGAAAGAAAAGCCTGGTCTATCTGGAGGAATGTCTGGCTCATTTTCTCAGTCACTCCACAATTCATTCTCACACACTGGCTGTGGTTAGTCGTTCATTTGCCTCAGGGACATGGCAGAGGACGGATACCCAGAGCCCCTGCTCTCGGAGGGACCTTCGTAGCATCAAGGTCCTTATTCTGTGGATTGGTGGCTGGGCCCCAGAGCTGTCCCTCAGCTGCGTGCTGTTGGCATCAAAGCTGAAAACCAGGGCTCTGAGGTTGGAGCTGTGCTCAGCCCCTCCATGAGAAATGACTGAGCCTCTGGCCGAGAGGGTGCCAGCTGCTGAGTGAGGAGCGGCAGCCTGGGCTGCTTGGGGACCTCTAGATGACACACTTTATCCCAAGCCAGCGCTGGTGACTTGGCACACCTGGGCACAAGGCCGTCAGGTGCGGGACCGTCACCTGGTTCATTCTCTCCCCTCCACAGAGGGGCTAATGGCACAGGCGACTTTCCTGGGGTGATACCTGGGATGGGGTCGGGGGAGGCAGGCGGGCAGCCAGCTGGGTAACAGAGCCCCTTTGTGAAAAGAGCAAGGGACTCCGGTTTCCGCCCCTTGGTCCTTTTGGGCTGTGCCACTAATGGGAACTCACTGTCTCATTAATGAGTTCTCTCTCCGGAGATTCTGTGGCCACTTTGACTCTAAGTCCTGGTTAATGGACCATTAAAGAGCAGAGTGCCACACCACTTTGTCCCAGGGCTCCCTGCTCACCACAGAGCGATCCCCAACTGACCCAGAGCTTGGCAACAGGCTGACAGAGTGACTCACAGGCCAGCCCCAGGAGAAGGGCTAAAATGGTCCGATGTCATCATGCTCCCACCCTGGGAAAGGCCAGGATGGCCACCAGCTGAGCGGCAGACACCAGACTCTTTGGTGGCCCTGAATCGAGTCACCCGGAGCCTGGTCATGACCCCAATGGACGAGGCCCCCAGTGCCAAGCTTTGACAGCCTGGAAAATGGGTCCATGGTAAGAACAGTGTCAAGCCAAAAACGTGGCCCAGGGATGCCCTGGGGAGATGTACAATGAGTCCCTCCTGCCAGAGGGCCCAGGGGTCTGTTCTGCAGAGCTACCTGGTCTACCTCGAGTACCCTGCTCAGATTCAGAACACCTCCCAGTCTAAGATGCAGATCCAATCACAGCCCACCCCAGCCCACAGTCTTGCCATGCCCTTGAGAAAAATATCTACTGCCAAGCTCTCCACTCCCTGAGATTCACCCCCAGGCTCAGAGTTAATTTCCCTCACCCACCCCCATGACAGCCTGTATTGACCATGACTACTGTCTCCACTGCACAGACCTAAATCTTCAGTTTCGGTCTCTCTCCGACAAGGACAGGGTCTCCAGGCCTCACACCATGGACATCTGGAGCCTGTTCCTATATTGCAAGGTGACTTCCTGTGTACTGTGACAGCCCAAAGATGGCCCCGGATGTGGCCAGACGTCCCCAGAAGGCAGAGCAGCCCCCAGTTCACCACAGGGACAGAATGGAAGCTCTGGAGGGGACACAGGGAACGTGCCTGGAGAGAAAAGTCTACGCCAAATGCTTTCCCCACCCCAACCAGTTTCCTCCCCTGTCATGTGGAGATGGTGACACCTGGCTGGCAGGTTCTCTGTGATGACATCATTGATGACCCATATCCTCTTGCATTGGACCCCATGTCTGCTCTACTCTGTACAAAACTGAGCACTGGACGCAAATCCTCCACTTGGTGAGCTTGCCATGTACGAGACTCTTTTTCACATGTGCCCTTCCTCTTGCCTGTCACCAGTATTACTGTCTCCATTTTTGCAGATGAAGACACCAGAGTCCAACATCAGCTGATTCACCCAAGACCTAAACCACAACCTGTTGGCGCTTAGGCCACACCTTGGGCTCCCAAACCACTAATTTCTCTCTCCCCTCCAGAACCCAGCACATGATGCTCACCCTCGACTGCCTGAGGCTTCCACCTACCTGGAGACCCCTGCCCATGCCCAGGCCAGCCCCTGCCACACTGTGAGTGTTCCTCACTCTGACCCACAGCCCCTAAGCCTTAGGCTCCAGCACAAGGACCAAATGCTCACCTGCAGCACAGCACAGTATGGACACTCACTCTGTAGTGGGTGGATGGGTAGATGGATGGATGGATGGGTAGGTGGATGGATAGTGGATGGGTGGGTGTGTGGATGGGTGGGGGGGTGGATGAAAGATGAAGAAGTTGGCCTGAACTCTAACCAGAAAACTCGACAACCAGTAGACCAGACAGAAGCCACAGCTCTCAGATGGTCTTGTTCCACGCAGAGACCTCCACCCTCTTTGATGCTGCCTTTCTATAACAAGCCCACTGCCCCACATAAGGGGTGGGTGGAAACAGACACAGGAGCAACAAGCACACCTTCACTTTCCATAACTGTGCCACGTCCACAGCGGAGGGTAGCCAAGCAGGAGCGAAGATCCACCAGAAGCTGGCGACAGCAGCTGAACCGCAAAGCCACCCGTAGCCCCTCAGGTCTGTGACACCAGGAGTTCTGTGGGATTCCCTAACACTCTGACTGCCTCTCTGCTTTCCCAGCCTGCCTGAGTCCCCGGGCTCCTGCCTGACCCCAAGCCTCCTCTGGCTGTGGCTGGGCAGCGGCCATCCTTCCACTCAGTACCACTATGCCTGTCCCTGGCTTGTGCCTCCTTCCTCTACACCTATCACCGCACCCCCGAGCCTGGGGCAGCACCGCAGACGCTCTGTCCTGCAGGCCGAGGAGGGAGGGCGAATCTCAGAGGGGCTGCTGTCTGGGTCGTGGAGGCCTGGGGACACTGGACACTGTTCCTGTACATTCCCTTGCCTGGTTCCGCGATCTCCAGCCTTTCCCAGGTCAAAGATGGAAAGGTCCTCCCTTTGTCCCCTCCCACCTCCAAGACAGCCGGGGAGGGGAGGCACGACGAGAAAACCCCACAGACCTCGCATCTGTCTTGTCTCTTCACAAAAGCAAAGCAGAGATTGCTGAAAGATACAAAAGGATTTCTTCCTAGAGGGGGGAAAAAAAAGAAGTAATCATCTCTTTAGCAGGAAAAATATATACAGTTCCTTAAAAACACAGCCATACCCTGCGCATGGTCTGTTTAAGTGCATTTTATTAAGATTGATACCACTTAATGATTACTGAAAGAATCGCTATACAAACAATACCGTTTTCGTGCGATGGGGCTGGAATGTTTCTAATTCGAGGCGCACGCCTCAGCCGTGAGGAGACTTATGTTCGCTGATGTGGCAGCACTCAATTAATGTCAGGCCTTATGGATTTCAATCTGGCTCGAAATATATTTAAACAAATGAAGTAGATACAAATGTTGGCTCTTTGGCCAGCCAGAACTAAAAAATTCATTTTCTATCCCATTTATAATAAGAACTAATTTGAATGTAATTTATCTAAAGCACAATGTTTCCTAATTTTTACATGAACCATTACTTATAGTTTAAGTAATAGTTATATCCATGGATCTTAGTGCACTTAATTGAAAATGCGTGGTATTAAAATGCAAGGTTTAGTCCTTCAAAAATAAAAGCATTATCTTAAAGAACAATTGAACGCTTAGGCTCAGAACAAGAGTGAATGGGGTAAAGAGCTTTTTTATCGGAAAAAAACCCTCCCCTTTAAACACAGCACTGCTCCGTCTTTACGTGGTATTAGAATTATGTCAGAGCGAAATTAGCCACCCTCACCCGCTAGTTCAATCCAGATCACTGCCGCCTCTCATCCGAGTGTCAGACTTGGCACCGGAGTCAGACCCGTCTGCCGAGGAGTGACATGTCAAGGGTGACAGTGACAAATTGTCACTAAGTGAGGAATAGCACACGACAGGGCATGTGTCCGTAATGAGGGATCTGCATGCCAGGCAGCCCGGGGACGCGAGCTGAGGGCGAGAGCTGGAAGCACTCCTGGTGCCGCGGGTTCTCATTAGGGCTCGCTGGCATTAAAATAAATCAATAATAAATAAGCCCCTAAATGAACGACACACAGACAAAGCCCCAGTCTGTATTTTTTTAAAAAAAGAAAAAAATGTTTGTGTGGGTTTTTTTTTTTTCTTTTTTGAGGGCTTAAAAAATAAAATTGAGCCCTTCCTTTGTGACTTCACCTTCTAAGGATCATGATTGGCTTAGTTTTTCCTGCCTTTAACTTCACTGAGATCAAAGGACAGAAACTCGGGGATGAAATGAATTTTCCTCTGCATGTTTGCACAAATATTTTTATGAGCACTTTGAGAGAAGGTCTAATTTACCAAGCAGAGACCACCAGAGACATTTCACAAAGGCACCAAAAGAGAGGATCTCATAGTGGTCTCCAGAGCAAATGACTGCATTTCACCCCAAGCAAAATACAAGCCATGGGATGAGAGGGGAGTAAAAGCAGGTACAGATATCATTATGAAAAATCAAGAGGCCACAAAAATAAGAGATATTAAGAAAGGGAGATAGAGTCCCCTATTGTTTGATTTTATTTAACTCTGTTGTCTTTAATTTCCCACACGGGATCTCTGGAATTGTTAGTTATTTCCTTGAACACTGATGTTTTTATACCAAGTCACATGGATGCATAAAGAAGGGCTCTTGGGTTTTATTGGATGGGTGGGTAGTTGGGTGGATGGGGGATGGAAAAGTGAGGGAATCGGGATGGATGGATGCCGATGAAAAAGTAATGGATGGATGGATGAGTACGGAAGGATGGATGGATGGTGGTAGATTGGGATAAAAAGATGGATGGATGAAGAATGAATGAGGCTAGAAAGGTAGATGGGGGGATGGATGGATGAAGATGGAAATGTGGATGGATGGGTGGATGGATGGAGGGGTAGAGAGGGAGATGGATCAATGAGGGTGGAAAGCTGGCTGGCTGGCTGGCTGGATGGATGGATGGATGGATGGATGGATGGGCGGACACAGAGGTAAATCAGAAAGTGATGGCTCTCTTGCATGGCGGGGTAACTGGGGAATAAAATGCCACATGAGGTGCTCAGACTGTGTCCATGGTGGAAGTGACATGGCCACTTTGCAGGGCAGCTGGAATGGATGCTGTCAGAGACAACGAGGCCCAGAGGAAGTCCTGGAACAGGTGGGAGATGTGGGCAGATCTGGGGAGCCTCAGAGACAAGTACTCAGTGGGGATCGGTTGGTTGGACTCACAAAGAGGAAGGGGAGTGTCTGGATAACGCCAGGCCTTGGTAGAACTGCTGGCGGAAACAGCAGAACAGAGAAAGAGCGAGTGTTCAGAGGGAACGATATGCTGACCGCATGAACAGGAGAACATCTGGATTTGGGAGCCCTCCGAATGTGGGTAGGAACTGAAACTGACAGGATGAAGGAGAGAACCACTGTAATCCACTACTTTTGCCAAACCGGAGAGGGAGGACTCAAGGAGTTACATTTCTGCATTTTTATAATACATATTTTAAATTGTAAATATATACTTTTTATTGATTGATTGATTTTTGGTACTGGGTATCAAACTCAGGACCTTGAGCTTGTGAGGCAGGTGGCAGCACCACTGAGCTAAATCCCTGGTCCTTCTTGAAAATCTATATTTTTATCTATACTTCAAACACTAGTTTGTAATCTGCTTTTTTTTCTCTTAAAAATATCAAGGGCTAGCCAGATGTGGTAGCACATGCCTGTAATCCCTGCCCTCTGGGAGGCTGAGGCAGGAGGGTCATAAATTTGAATACACTCTGGGGAACTTAGTGATTCACCAAGACCTTGTCCCAGAATTAAAAAATAATATGGGGCCTGGGGATGTAGTCCAGTGCAAAGACCCTGGGTTCAAACCCCAGTAGCACACACACACACACACACACACACACACACACACACATCATGGACATTCTCTCTGGCCCTTTATCGTTGATAACATTTTAATGGATGCAGATGCAGTAATTTATAAATATGCCATGAATTTTGAATCTTTATGGTTGAACACTTAGATTATTTCTGCATGGTTACCATTGGATCCATTCCCTGTGATTCTGACTCTAAGATGTTCAATTGTCTTTGCAGGGACTCCATGATGGTCAAAGGGAGGGTAGAGAGGGGTGAGACACCAAGAGCCCCCATGGGTGGACAGAGACAAAAGCCCAGGAGGTGAGAGGGCCCCTTTGTCACATACTATCTGGGACCTGAGCAAGATAAGGCCCCCAGGCTGGCTCTTCCCGGACTGTCTGTGTCTCTCAGTGCCACGTGTCTTCACACTGCAGAGTCCTCTTTTGCTCATGCTAAATGTCACCATGTCCTCTGTGGGTCTGCGGGAGACTCTGCTCCATAGACCCCAGGGACTCAGGCTGGCAGAGGATCGCTGTGTGCACTGCCTACCACTGGAACATTCCACCTCTTCCATCGCCGTGGTAGGGGGACAGAGGATACCATGGGGACTCCCCACCACCCCTTGCCTAAATAGCGCTCATTCACAGCCCATGGCTGGACCCAGCCACATACTCCTATCCCCTGTCCCTTGTCCCCTGTGGGGGTACAGGAGCTGGGATTGTGGGAAGCCTGGAGCATTAGCAAACTTGCCTGCCCCTGGCAAGCTCCCCAAAACAAGCTTGGTCTTCCATCCAATGCCCACTGTATAACAGCAAAGTGTGAGAAATCGCCTAAGTGTCCATCAGTGAGTGATAAAGGAATGCTACTACACCAGCAAAGAAAAGGATTCCCTGGGTGTCAATGGGAAATAATCTCAGAACCTATTATGCACTGAAGAAAACATGGTGCAACACAGCATGTCCAGAGCCCTGGCCTTGGGCAGAAGGGGATGGATATTCTTGCTGGTATCTGTAAAAAAATCCCTGTTACCTGGGACACACAGGAAGCTGGATCAATGGATGTCTTTAAAAAGAGGAAACATGGGGGTGGGGGTAGAATGATTTTCACTGATACCCATCCTGTCTTTTGAATGTTGAACCATCAGCTATTCAAAAATAAATAAAATACATGACCTATTCCAAAACATTCATAGAATGATTTTATAAAACCATTCATTAATATTGATGTTCCACATCGCCATGCCGAAGTCACACACACACACACACCATGAGCATGCTCTTGCATGGCTAAGATTCTCCCAGCTGCTCTCCGTCGCCTCTCCAGGCCTCTTGGAAAGCTGTCAAGTCACAGTGGTGGATGCTAGAAGCCTAGAGAGGTCACATTCCTGCAGGCAGAGTGTCCCTAAGGGTCACAGTGCACACTGCCTTCTGGCCCCTGGGGGGGTGCTGCTGCCTGGATTCCATCAGACACAGCCCCACCAGGCTTTGAGATTTTTGCCTGTTCACCAGGCCAGCCCCAAGCAAAACAGCACACCAAGCATCTGCTCTGGATCAGGGGACCTCAGAGGCCACAGAGCCTGCTGCATGCTGCCTCCCAGCACAGGGCCACTCAGTCCCCAACCTGGGAGTGCACCAGAGGATGCCTGCACAGTGGCCCCCTTCCCAGTCTGCATTTCCTGTACAATGGCAGCCTCTCTGCAGGATGAGCACCGGTAGCAACAGCCCTCCTCCTAGCCCAGAGGATCCAGCATCCCAGGAATTCAGAGGTCTGGGGCGGGCATGTTCAGCAGGTGTGCAAAACACACAGACTTGTGTTGGAGGCACTCTCTCCCGCTACAAGTGAAGTGAGGAGGAGCAGACAGGTGCACAGAGCAGTCTGGGCCAGCATGAGCAACCCCGTGCCAACCTCAGGCCTGGCAGGGGTGCAATTCCAACCGAGAGGGGATCTCACAGAGGCTCCGGTCCACCTAATTAATTTCAAGTGTTTGGGGAAATCAGAGAAAATGTGCTGAAGACAAATCCCAGACCTCCAATTGGACAACTGCTCCCCCTGCTCATTTCCCCCTCAAGTCTAGTTCTCATGCAAATGTATCCCCAGCCAGCCTCTCTTCTCCTGCCAATCCCCCTTCCTGCTACCAGCCCCCACCCTGGAGGGCTACCATGCTCCTGGTGGCCCTGGGCTGGCAGCTCTCACCCCAGCAACAAGTGAGGCCCTAGAGCTGACAGATCTGCCATTGTGACTGGTGTAGGAGGTGAGCTCTCTGGTCTGGCTACTGAGCCCTGTGTTTGACTGCAGATGTCCCAGCCAGTGGAGGCCTCCTCCAAGGCCACTGGGCAGGTACCATGTTCCAGTTATCACTCTGGACACAGCCTGTATGGTGCAGACACCTCATAAAGCAAGCACGAATGAAAATGACCATGCTGTGGCTCATATCTAGATATCCCCCTAGGACCTTATGCAATCATAGGCAAGACCTTCAGGAAGGTGGTTGGGTTATGGGGCTTAGAGCTGACTTACTGTTAGGAGGCGTGGCCTGGCCAGAGGGCATGGGTCACTGGGGGCATGGCCTGGCAGGCTGCATCTACTACCCTGGCTCCTCCCTTGACCTCTCTCCACTTCCTGTTCACCATGCTGTGAGCAGCTCCCCTCCACCAGGCCCCTCTGCTGTGCCACCTGACCCCAGACCCAGCCACTATGGACTGAAACCTCTACACACATAAGCCAAAACAAACCTCCCCCGCTTAGATTTGGAAGGGTCAGATGTTGGGTCCCAATGATGAGAAAGTGACTGGGGCCAGGGATTTAGCTCAGTGGTGCCACCGCCTGCCTCACAAATGCAAGGACCAGTGTTCAATCCCCAGTACAAAAAAAAAAAAAAAGTGACTAAGAGGATCACAAAGTATAATGTGCAAAACCCTCGAGTCACACAGAGGCCAGAAGGGATGCTGGTGAGTGGCCTGGTAGAGGGCACAGTGGGTTTTACAGGAGCTGCGGAGGAAATGAGCTGGGTGTCTTCCAGATGCTGGAAAAGAGGCGAAAACGAAGCAAACAACAACAAAAAACCAGTGTGCTTGGGGCAGAGAGAGCCAGGAGCAAGGAATCCACACAGGAAGGGCCAAACCTGCAGCCCTGGAGCCAGCCAGGTGGGCAGTGGGAAGCCAGGGGTCAGGGCAGTCAGTGGGACACCCAACCCCCGGCTCACACAGCATCTGGATAGGGAGCAGCGACCAGGCAAGCTACCGGGGGAGAGAAGGCGCCACCAAAACCAAACCCAAGCCTCTGTCCATGGCTCCCACACTGCGACACGGCCCAAGGAGGAGCAGAAAAAAATCAAGGAATAAATTACACCTGAGCTGAACACACACAGACCGCTTTTCTCATCGCTATTCCCCAAACAACACAGCGTAATGACGACTTATGCAGCAGAGCTTTCATCGCGGCGGGCCTGACACGCACTCTAGGGCTGATCTACAGCCTATGGGAGGACGTGTGCAGGTTCCACAGCAACACCTCACGGTTTCACAGAAGGACCTGGGCGTCTGCAGATCCGATGTCCACAGGTGTCCTGGACCAGAAAAGGTCAGAATCCAGGAACCCGCAAAGAACATCTGCAAATCATTAAGGAAAAGACGAAAACCACTGAGGCGGAAAGGCTTTGAACTGGCTTTTCTGGAAATAATGACTCCAACTATAGGAAGCTGTCTGCATCAGAAATCACTGGGAGGCTGGGGGTGGCAGAGCACACACTTAGCATGTGCAAAGGCCCTGAGTTTGATCACAGCATGAACACAAAAAAATAACAGTAACAGTGAGGGGGAGATGCTGACTTGGTGCCCATGCGCTATGAAGGACCCAGCAGGGCACAGAGCCCAACAGGAAGCAACCATGGCTATTTAGGAATAAAACAAGAATATGAATATATATATATATATATATATATAAAATGTTCTTTGATGGTTATCAAATCAGAGGACATGAATGTGTACCAGGCATTTGGGGTCTTATTCCTTACACATGGAATTGCTGGATGTTGCTATGGAAACACTGCCAAGACACGGAGGTCCGACAAGATGCATTGTCCTGGGACGAGCCCCGGAGGCCATCCCACGCCCACAGAGGGTGGAGCAGGCACTCTGCTGGGGGCTGGTGACAGCAGGGACTCGAAGTCCTTTCCTGAACATTGGGGTTCTCTGAGCCACACTGCCGGCCGCTGTGTAAGGAAGATTTGGTGCAGACAGCTGGAAGCTCGATGGGGTTCACAGAAAGTGGACCAAATGCAGTACAGTGGCTGAACTGGGTCCCACGGAAGAAATACGCCCAAGTCCTGGGAGCCACGCAGACTGTGCAGGCCCGTGAGGCTGTGGCAGCCATGGGCCTGCCACGCCTTGAGTTTGCACTTTTGCGTCTACCTCGTGGTCCCAGAAAGCGACTCCTTCTGCTGCCCAGACAACGGGCCCAGCCAAAACTTGGTCCACATGCCCCCAGGAGGCAGGGCCAGCGGCTCCAGCATTGAGGATGGGGAAGGCTCTGATGGTGAAGGAGCCGGCCAGCTGGATCGCTGTCTCCGCTGCATTAGCGGCTCCAGGCCTTGACAAGGCAGCCTCCTGGTGTGGGCTCCCTTATTTTTGCCAAGGGGAGCAATTTACTTGGGGGAAGTAAGAGACACAAGCAGGGCTTTGTTGGGCAAGAGCAGCAGAGAGGCAGAGGCAGGGAGCCCTGCACTGGATTCTGGCCCCAGCTTCCCCCTTCTGTGCTGCAGAGCTCTGGGGCTGTCATTTCCCTCAGGGAACTACCAATGGCCCACATGCCAGTGGCCCTGCTGAGACCCTAAAGCCATCTGCAGGGGCCCTCGTGTGTCCAGTTAGTCTGAGAGTGCTTCGAGAGGCGTCACCATGCCGATGACAGCTCTGCTGTGTGGGAAGGCCATGGGTGGGAGGGCGGTGATAGGATGGAAATCTATGGCCTCATAGTTCTGCAGGCCAGAAGCATGAAATCAACATGGCAGCAGGGCTGGATCCTCTTGAGGGCTCCAGGAAGACTCTGTCCCACATTCCTCTCCCAGCTTCTGGGAGCTGACAGTGTTCCCTGGCTTGTAGGGGGCTGGATTCTCCCACATCTTCACATGGCCTTCCTTCTATGTGAGTCTGTGTCGGGCCCCCTTCATACAGCCCTGCTGGGTGAAGGAACACTCCAGTGACCTAATTCTAACCCGCTAGCCCTGTGAAGACCCTACTGCCAAATATAGTTCTATTCTGAGGTACTGCAGGACTTAGACATATTTGGAGGGACATAATTCAATTTGTAAAACTGGAATTAAAAAAACATGGTGATCCAGCCCTTCTATACATCTCAGGGAGGGAAAAGGACCCTTCCAGACGTCATTTGGTCACTGATCGTGTGGGGAGGAGGTAGAGGACAAAGAAACATCAGGGTGACATTTTTGGAGAGACTGTGGTGAGGGGTCAGGCACATGGCCACACTAGCTGGTCTAGATCCCAGCCCTGTTCTTTATTCTGATGCAATTTTCTTAATCTCCATAAGCCTCAGTCCTTCCTTCTGTGAAATGAGGGTAAAAAGGACAGTTCCTATCCCCCAGAGCACACTGAGAATTACACGAGGGCCATGTGAGATGTGCCTGGGAGTGGTTGACATGTAGTAAGTCCTCAAGTAACAGAATGACCACAGCCTCTCTATCGCCAGTTTCTGTGACACCAAGGTTGCTTAATTCCTGTATGGTGATAGTGTGAGGACGAGGGAACAGAGATACACGCTGAGGGGTGGGCCGGATTCTCACCAGGCAGAAATGCCCAGGCCTCCCACATCCCCTGGAAATGCAGGTGCCCAGAAGGTGGGAAGATGGTGGACACCATCTCTCGTCACCACAGCAAATGCTCCACGGGAAAAGGTACGTCCGCGGCTGCTCCCACTGCCGACTGGTAAATGTTTTATACTTATTTACAGGCAGAGCAATTATGTGTAATTATTCCATAATGCAAACACATTATGAATATTTACAGCACTGTCTCCCCCCTCCTCCTAAGGAATCTGGCTGAACTCTGTGTTCAAGATATTTTGTGTAATTGAAATTTGGAACAGGTGGTGGAAGGAAAGGAGAGCCTTCCTGACTGAGGTTAAGGAAACTGCAGTAAGCTTTCTTGTTAAAATAGGGAAGCTGTTCGAGAACGGAAGAAAACTCTTCGCAGAGGAATCCTGCACATCAGGACTTCTAACACAGCTGTGCTGAGAAATCAGGAGCTCCAGGAAGTGGTCCCTGTGGGGCCAGGTCCCTCTAAGAGTCACTTTTGCATCTCTTTACAGCACTTTGCACATCTAAAGGTATTTTTATTTGCTCACTTGCCTATGGCTCACCTCCCCCACTGGAAGCAGAGCCCCACAGACCCATTTCATTGGCGCTGGGTGTTCCCTGGCACCCAGAAGAGTTCCCAGCACACATTAGGCACTTAATGAATGTCTGACTCACAAGCAGACACATAAATACATAAGTCACTATCAGAAGGGAAAGAATGGAGAGGGCAGTGTTAAATGAGCACTTGCTATATCTACGTCAGTGACATGATACCCACCTACACACTCCTAGGGTTGGAAATTTTACCTTCAATGCATGGATCAGGAAACTGAGGCTCTGAAAGGTTATGTGGCTTGTTCAAGATCACCCAGGCAGGAGCCGGGCGTGGTGGCGCATGCCTGTAATCCCAGCACTCAGGAGGCTGAGGCAGGAGGATTGCTGCGAGTTCGAGACCAGCCTGGGCTACATAGTGAGTTCCAGGTCAGTCTCAACTACATAGTGAGACCCTGTCTCAAAAAACCAACCAACCAAACAAACAGTAATAATAATCACCCAGGCACAAAACTGTGTGCTTGACATCTCACCCAAGTCTTGGACCTCGAGATGTCTCCTGCCTCAGGCACCAAAGAAGTAACATGCTTCAGGGCAGCCAGAGTAATTGCTGCGAGCGAGACCAGCCTGGGCTACATAGTGAGTTCCAGGTCAGTCTCAACTACATAGTGAGACCCTGTCTCAAAAAACCAACCAACCAAACAAACAGTAATAATAATCACCCAGGCACAAAACTGTGTGCTTGACATCTCACCCAAGTCTTGGACCTCGAGATGTCTCCTGCCTCAGGCACCAAAGAAGTAACATGCTTCAGGGCAGCCAGAGTATCATGGGTCCCCACTGATAGTCCTGCTGTCACCAGAAAGGGGTGGTCAGATGCAATCGGTGTTTGCAAAAAGAGAAAGAGGACCCAAGAGCAGGGAGAACACTGGCAGAAGGAGCTCATTTTCCAGATAGCCGGCAACTTGAAGTATCTGAACTTGGCCTTGGCCAAAGTACAGATCGGTGGCACAGTCTGCCGTCTGTCCCCAGGCTACCTGTGCAGATGCAAGGGCCAGAACCAACCTCTGCTCACCCAGCCTGGACACACACACCCTCGTTATAATGGCCTGTGTTCCTTTGCCCTCCGACAGATGGCTGGACTCTTCTGCCGCTCCAGCCAGGAGAGTTGGGGCAGGGCAGCAGATTGCAATGAGGACGGAGCTGGTAAGCCCACAGGGGCACAGAGTGTCTTACTTGGGGGTGACAGCCTGCATGGGAAGAGACTATGGGGCTGGAGTCTGAAGCTGTGGCTTGGCCCCATACCCCAGCTGTGTGACTTTGGAGGTCACTCTACTCCACCCCGGTGTCCTGTCTCTATAGATCACTCCTTCCTGTGGAATTACTGCAGAGATTTAATGCACTGCGATGACACATAAATCACTTGGGTTGACAAAGAGAATGAGCTTCTAAAGAGTAGATGATGTAGCCTCTTGGCCAAGTTCTCCTAAATCCAGCACATCTGAAAATCTCTTTCTTTGCTGAACTCACCTCTCCCGCAGAACTCATCTGGAAATCGTATTCCACACAATGCTGGGAGAGAACTTACAAGTCATTTGACCTGCCCATTCTTCAGATGGGGATGCTAAGGCCCAGGAAAGAGAAGTGGGCAAGCCACAGCCACTCAGTGAGGCAGTAGTGAGCAAGGAATAGAACTCCAAATTCCCAAGTTTGTCCTCTTCCTTAGTGGTAGACATTCTGTCTCAGTTACCATTGCTGTATAACAAACATCCCCCATATGTAGTGGCATAAGACAATAAATTGTTTTATTATCTGTGCTAGTTTGCTAAGGCTTCTATACAAAATAGCATAGACTAGATGGTTGAAACAAAGGAAATTTATTTGCTCAGTTACAGAGGCTGGAGGCCCAAGGTCAAGGGCTGCTTTCTCCTGAGGCCTCCCTCCTAGGTTTGCAGATGGTCTGTCTTCTTTCCATGGCCTCACATGGTCTTTTCTCTGTTCATGCCCTTCCCTGGTGATTCTTCATTTTTCTTACAAGAATATCGGTCCTATCGGACTGCGGAGCCGAGTGCTAACAACTCCCGGGCTCAGCCTGGAATTCTGAACCCAGCTCCAGTCAGTCCTACTCCCTGAGAAGCGAGCAGAAGGTTCTGTAGTGACCCATAAAGCGATCATCACAGGGTCGCCACTTCCCGTCCACGATGGCAGCAGGACCTTTGGCTGTGAATGACAATTGCTCCTTTTGGTCAAGCCCTGCCCTCATGGTCCCCTCTGGAGCACAGTCTGAGGCGATCTCACCCACATGCAATACCAACCTGGAGCTATTTTCTTCCTATTTAAATTCCCCCTTCTTTTTGCCACTTGATAAAATATAACACAATAGTTTTTCCCTGGAAAGGACAGCTATTTCATCAGAATTACAAAGCACCTTCAATTTGAACTCAACTTGTAACCATAGCTGAAGACTATTTTGCTTTAAGTCACCATTATGTGGAATGTTATTCATTACTCTTCTTTTATCCCCAGCAATATGTTTTCTATCAATGTGTGCCTTTTGTTACTCTTTTTTTTTTAAACATAAATGAATCTCTCTCTACCACAATATTGTATGAGCAGGCAACACACGTGCCAAACTCCTGCGTGTCTGTGGCTCGTTGGGAAAGCAGAAGGGAATTGGATTAACTCTTTCTCCTGGGCCTGGCCTAGGACTTGCTAACTCTCACTGCCTTGTGAAAAGGAGACCCCACAGGTCTCATGGGCAGGGTCGGTCTTGTGGACATCCAAGCTTCTGGACACTGAGGCCTGGGGTGGAGAGCAGCATGGCCACTCTGGACAGAGCACCAGAGGTCACTGCTTGCCCTGGTGGGGATGTGATGTGAGTGTAGCCCCAAGGTCCAATTGTGGGAAGTCTGGTCCTTGGTGAGCCAGTACTAAATGGTGGAACTTAGAAGTGCAGCCCGGTGAGAAGAGTTGGGCATCAGGATCATTCCCTCAGAAGGGATTAATGTCATCCTCTGGGACCAAGTCAGTTCTCACAAGAGCAAGCTATCACAAGTTGTTGCATCCGCCTCTCCCACTTCCAGCTTCCTGCTATCCACGTGACCTCTTCTCCTGAACATGTGACCACCACAGTGATACCACCTGTCCTGAGAGCCTTGCCAGGGGTCTAATTGATGGGCGACAAGATCTTGGACTTTACAGCTCCAAACCTGTGAGCTAAATAAAATGCAATCCATTACCCAGACTCAGGTATTTCCTTAAAGCAGCAGGAAATGGATGACTACACTCCCTAGAGTGAAGACAGGCTCCTGCTAAGTGGAGCCACTAGTGGTGACAAGGGTGAGGGGCCTCAGAGGTAGGAGCTGGGTCAGGGTGAAATCTCCATTTCTTGTTGGGTGGCCTTGAAAGCGTTACTGAGCCCTGGTGGGCCTCACTGTCCACCTCTGCAGAATAGGGACTCTGAAGAGTGGGGTGGGGTGAGGGTCATGCCTCTCCTTGTCAGCATGCTAAGCCAGCTCTGAAAGGCTCCCAGTGTGAGTGTCATGGCTGCTTTTCAAGGAAAGCAGAGTCCCCAGCAGGGTGCTGCTCACAGGACCGTACAGTCTGGGAAGGAAGACACAAGATCCTTCCCTTCTGTAACCCTTGCTCCCAGGCAGCCTCCTCCAGGAAACCGTCCTCCACCCCCCAAATCAATCCATGTCCCAAGAGCACCTAACAAGGTCCCCCATTGGTCCCCCACAGAAAGCTTGGGCTTAGCAAACAGATGTGGGCCTGTGGGTCTCTGCCTATTTGTCTCCAGGATCCCAGAGCCTAATGTCTTCTTGGGGCTTAGAAATGCTAGCTGGCTTGACTGAGACACCAGGGTGCAGACACAGTGCTGGCACTAAACAACACAATGCTGCATAGCTCTGGCCTCTGACAGAGGCTGAAGGTGGGTCTTCTGAGCTGGTGTGGCATTCACTAAAATGCAGGTCACTCTGGGGAAGGCAAAGCACACTGAGGGGCTGGGCATAGCAGAATGATCATGTGGCAAAGTTAATTTATGTCACATCCCCATCAGCCTGAGAAATTAGCCAGCATCTGGGAAGGCACAGGGCAATTTATAAAAATCTCAGGAACAAAAAGGAAGTACATTCGAAGGGTCTACACCAGCAATGGGTTAGTATCCAGAATATGCAAGAAATCACTGCAGATGGATCAGAAAGAGCAGAATAGAAAAATGGACAAAAATAAAGAACAGGAAGAAAACAAGACTTAGCAAGTACAAGCTACATTAGTAATCAGTGAAATGATACTCAAAACAAAAATCACTTTGCATATATGAGGTTGGCAAAAATTAGAAAGTGGAGTTAGGCCAAGTGCTGGTGACACAGTGAGCTACAGCATCACTTAATCAAATTAGATGTCCCACAATTCCCTTTTGGGTTTACAGTCCAAAGGAATCCACACATGGCCCAGAAGGCCACACATGAAGCCCTCAAGGCAGAAAGACCACATTTTATTCAAATCAAGGTAAGAAGCACTAGTATTTTATATATTGGCAGAAAGGAAGGGAAAATGCAGCAAATTAAGTCATTATAAAATGCTTTCTTTTCACTTAGAAATTTATATTCACCGGAAGAGTTCTTTCAGCCTTGTTTGGATCTTTTTATCATTTACTGTTGGGCAAGCATATAATGGAAAGCACAAGTGGAACATGCAAATGCATCCTCCCTTCTCTTGTAGCTCCCTTGCACCACCGTCTGCCTACGAGTGGTCAGCACCATCCATCCACCCAGTGGTGCCCACAAGGGCTTGAATCACAAAGCCTTTCCTGGGCCGGGGATTTAGGTCAGTGGTTCTGCCACCTGCCTTGCAAGCACAAGGACCAAGTTCAATCCCCAGTACCACATACACAAAACAAAGCCTTTCCTGTGCATGCTGCATGCTACCGCCCAACACCCTGCTAAACTACAGTTGCCCCTGCTCTGGTTCCAACAGAGTACAGATGATGCTTGGGGGGCCAGTGGTAGCGACGGGTTTCAGCTGTACAGTGCAAGCATAGAGGGCCAACCAGCCTGAGATGTGGCATCTGTGTACTTGCTGGGCATCGGGGCACAGTGGGGAAATGAGGTAAGAACATGCACAGAGAGGGTGCAGCAGCCAGAGCTATGGGGAGGAGACGCATACCACCATTCACATAGAGCAGACAACACTGAGGAAGAGTGGAGTGGACTAAATAAATAAATAACAACAACGATAGCATGACAAGGGGAAGCCTTAAAAGCACTGTGAAGTCACACATTAAATCCTCCCAACCCCCACTCTCTGCAGTTCGTATCTGCAGTGGGGAACCCAAGGCTCTGAAAAGTGACATGGAGAACCAGGCCCAAGAGCAGTCTTTCACTTATTGAGCACCTACTGTGTGCCAGATGCTCATTAGCCTCACAACAATTTTCCAGAGCAGATGGGTGCCCTCACTTTATAGAAGCAGAAACTGGGGCTCAGACAGAACTTGCCAGCATGGGGACACATAGCTCATAAGACCAAGCTGAGATTTGGACCCCGTATGAGGCTCCATAACTCACAGTGTCTCCATGATTGACTTTTCTTTTTTTTACCATATGGCCAGGTGAGGGAGGCAGAAGAAAGGCAAGGAACCCAGAGCTGGGTCTGTAGGGGACAGAAAGGATTTGCACATTGGGAGAGGGCAGGGATGGAGTGCAGAAGCCTGTAGAGAAGGGGAAATCCCAACTCACGCCCTAAAGTACAAGGCACTGGGCAGCTCCATGTGCTGAGGTAAACATATGGCCAAGGCTGTGGCTGCAAGGCGAGCTAGGGGACAGCCCATCACGGGTGCCCCTGTCACAGCCCCTTCGCTTGACCTCCAGGTAAGGCAGAGAGCTCCTCTCCCCTGAACGCCGATCCGTCTGTGATTCCATCCAGCCCATGCTGCCCTTCTGAGCTGAGTGTGGGGGAAGCAGATGGATGCAGTGTAATTTGAGTTAAATTCTGTGCACACTGGGAGTCAGGGAGGCCTCTCAGAAGAAGCAGGCTTTGAACTAGCAGGAGGAGCAAGATCAGCATCTTGGCAAGGCAGAAAAGAACATTGAGGAAGAGTGAGCAGCAAACAAAAATACAGCAAGCCCGTGTGCTCTCAGCTCCACTGATCTTCTCTAATTAGACAAGAGAAAAAATAAAAGGCATTCAAATGGGAAGGAGGAAGTTAAATTGTCTCTGCTTGCAGATCACATGATCTTATACACAGAAAACCCCCAAAGACTCCACATAAGAGCCATTCGAACTGAAAAATGAATTCAGTAAACTTACAGGACACAAAAATCAGGAACATCCCTATACTAACAGTGAGCTACCTGAAAAAGAAATCAAGAGAACAACCACGTGTGCAATAGCTACAAAATGATTAAATTTTAGAACTAAATTTCACCAGATAAATAAAAGACCTATACCCTGAAAGCTACAAAATGTTGATGAAAGAAATTAAAGAAGACCTAAATAAATGGAAAGATATCCCATGCTCATGGATTGGAAGAATCAATATTGTCAAAACATCCATAGCATCCAAGGTGATCTACACATCCAGTGCAAACCTTATCAAAATTTCAGTGTCATTTTTCATAGAAATAAAAAAGATAATTCTAAACTTCATAATGAACTACAAACAAACCCTGAATGGAGAAGGTAATCATGAGCAAAAAGGAAATATCACACTACCTGATGTCAAACTATATTACAAAGCTATAGTAATTTAAGAAGTATAATAGTGGAAAAAAAATCTATCAACTAAAGGATCCAAACAGAGAGCCCAGAAATGAACTCACATGCATCAATTCACTTTTGACAAAGGGATTGGTGATATTCAATGGGAAAAATGATAATCTCTTCAAAAATCTGTTGGGAAAACTTGATATTCACATATAGAAGAGGGAACTTGGACCCTTATCTCAGCCACATGACAAATCAACTCTGAATAAAAACTTAAACACTAAGCCAGAAATTGTAAATCTACTAGAAGAAGCTATCAGGGAAAACTATATGACATAGGTCTAGGCAATGAGTTTTTTGGATTTGATCCCCAAAGTTCAGGCAAAAAAAGCAATGATAGACAAATTGTATTACATCAAACTGAAAACCTCCTGCACAGAAAACAGATGTCAGTCTGTGGAGACAACCTTCAGATTGGGAGAAAATATTTGCACGCCAGGCCATACAACTGATCAGGGATTAATATCCAAAATATATACTGCACTTGGACAACTCAGTAGGCAACAGGCCCAATTAAAGAAATGGAAGGGTCCTGCGTAGACATTTCCCAGAAGAAAACATAAGAGTGGCCCACAGATGTATGAGAAAATACTCACCATCAGCATCATTAGAGAGATGTAAACTGATACCACAGTGAGGTATCGTGCCCGTCAGAGCAGCTGTGATTAAAAAGTGTTGGTGCAGATGTGGGAAAAAGAGAATGCTGCTGGTGGGAATGTAAATGCTAAAAACGGACTTAACATAGCATCCAGCAATCTCATTCCTGGGTTTTGACCCAAAAGATTTGAAATCCATTTGTTGAAGAGATGCTTGCATTCCCATATTTGTTGTGAAATTATTCACAATAGCCAAGCTCTAGAATCAACCTATGACAGTCTGTAGATGGACAGATAAAGGAAATGGAATACTATTCAGTCATAAAAAGGAATGAGTAATACTCACCACAGAGAAGTGATGGATGTCTGAGATGACAGATGTGTTTAACCTCATCTAAACATTATACAACATGTACATGTATTGAAATATCACATGGCTCCCCGTCAGTACCATGATTTCTGTTTCTATATATCAGTTTTAAAATAAATGTGATTTTTAAAACACTTAAATGTAAAACAACATGGAAATTTCCCTTGCAACAACATGGATGGAGAATATCACACTAAGTGAAATAAGCCAGGCATGAAAGACGAATGTTCCTTGTCTTCACTTACAGCGGTACTCACGGAAGCAGGGGGTAAAAGGGTAGTTACTGAGGTTGGGCTGGGGCGGCAGAAGGAGGGACACAATGGTCAAAGGGTACAACATCTTAGTTACACAGGAACACCAGGCTTGTTTATTTTTTGTGAGATCTATAGTCCAGTGTGGCGAAGATGGCTGATCACAGGGTATTGTACACCTCAAAACTGCTAAGAGTAAATATCAAGTGTTCTTACTATAAAAAGCATTAAGTTTTGAAGTGACGGATGGGCTAACTAGCTTCATTATTCCATACTGTACTCATAAATTGTAACATCACTTTGTGACCTTTAAGTGCACGGTTATAAGTTGTCAATGTAGAATAAGTAATAAATTTTTTTCAAACTCAGCAGTAAAGTATGTAGCTTCTTACTCAGTAGTTGGAAATGGGGGCTGACCCTAGCCGCGGGCTCTTCCACTGACCTGTGTGACCGCTCAGGCTGGCAATGCTAATTGGGGGCCTCACAACAGGCTGGGTGCCAGGGGTACCTGGGCGTGGGGTGCTCATCTCCTGGCAGGCCATCCCTGGCTGGTTCACACAGTGGCAGCTGCAGTATCTCCAAAAGGAGAAAGACCAAGCAAACCCCAAGATACAATCACTACACAGCCTTCAGGGTGATATTAAGTCACTTTGCTGACATCCCATTAGCCAAAACATGTCCAAAGAGTGGAAAAAAGAATCTAGATCTTGAGGAGCATGAAGAATTTTCCTCTGCCTTTATTATTTCAGAAAAGCTAAAGGCATCCAAAGAGAACTCAGGAGGACTCTGCCCATGGCCACATTCGACGGAAGCCTGGAAGTCCAGTTATGGATGAGAATGTGCTCCATCTTGAGCCCCAGATTCCCAGCCCTAGGTATTAAAACCAGGCATTTTAGGTGGCAAGCAGACTAATGTGAAGAATGGGTTTCTGCTGTGTCTCAAACGTCCCTCTGCGGTGGCCTTCCCAGCCTCAGCCTCCACAATTCAGTGGGAGAAAGCCCCTCCTTCATCTCCTTCTCCAACAATCATTCCAGGTCAAGGGTCCCTCTCCGCAACCCTCCTCCCCCAGGATTACCAGGCTCAAGAGCTGGAAGCAGGTGTCTCTTGAGCCTTCTCCTCCCTCGGTGATTATCATTACTGTGTAACTGAGGACACCAGAAGCAGCACTGCGACGGGCTGCAGGCCCAGGCTTCTCCTTGAATCACTCTCCAAGACCAGGCGATGGAAGACAAGGAAATGCAGCTAATTGAGACTAGAGGCTGTTCTGAGCCACTCTCTAATTTTCCACTGTTAGTTCCTTTTTATTCTGCGGCATTATCCTTTTGGTCACTGACTTTCAAACACGACTTGTTATGTATCACACTTAAACAGGAGTATTTGTAGCAGGATTGTTATAACACAGACCTAGACGTGGATTTCTTTAAGCGAACCTGTTCTACAGACCTGAGGCACCACCTACAGTGCCAGCCACACACCGGTGGAGCACAAGCCCAAGATATGCACAGTTACCAGGGTAGGCAAACCGTGTGTCGTGTGCTGTTCCCCAACCAGGCGGTGATCGCAGAATGAATTCCTCTAGCGGCTTTCTAGTTTTGCATGGCCCTGAGTTTGGAGGGACATGTGTCAGCAAGGACACTGAAGGACACCCCAGTTGGATCAGCCATTCACAAGCACACAATGATTTCACATCTCCTCTGTGGAGAGCATTGGAAACACTGTACAAGGCAAAGCTGCCTTGAAGATCTCACAACACAGGGACATGACTGGGGACAGGTGAAACGCAAACAAATCATGACCCTGCCGAGAGTCTACCTAGCAGAGAGTCACACACATGCCACAAGGGCAGAGAGAAGAGGAGCTCTCACTGGGGAAGGTCAAGCTGAGTCTCGAAGGAGGCCAACAGGTCAACCTGGCAGAGAAGGCTGAGACTGCCCCGTTAGAACAGACAGGCTCGGCCTACTGCAGAGACAGAAGAGGTCCTCAGGTCACGGGTGCCAAGGGCACGGCAGGGCTGGGTGCGGCCTTTGGTCCCTGGCCTGGAAAGGAGAACCACAGGTCAGTGAGTGTGGCCACCCAGGGACCATCAACGCCACGCACCCCTCCCCCTCCCTGCAAGTGTTCCCAACAGCCACTGAGAAGCCACATGCGTGTTTCCTGGGGGCTGTCGCTGCTTTGGCCTTATTTGGATTATTTTCAGAATTACCGCCAGAGTCCATTTCAAGCCATATAGTGGGTTTTTATAGCAATTACATTGTTTTTGATCCCAAGTGCTATTTTCCTCAGTGTGACTATCCACTGTGTTGTTAGATTTGGCCCCAAAGAATTTGGAGCCATTTCCAAGCACGAAATCTACCCACAACGTCAGTGCTCCAGGCTGTATGGCCTTGCGGATGGGCCTCGGCCTGCGGCTTCCTCACCTGCCCAGGGCAGAGTTCTGACCTGCCAGCTAGCAGCTGGCGTGCGCACCAGTTACGCTGGACAGGTACTTGTGCTGGAGCCTAGTGACCTGTGCCACCTGCCCTCCACTCAGGGGGGGTCACTGAGCAGGCCCTGCCTCCTGCCCATGACATGGAGGTCCAGCCAAACTGGTCACCATCTCCTCACTATGCTCATCTTCCCTTCTAATTTTCAGAGTGCCAGGCCGGCTGGGGGTGCCTGAGACCCCAGGATTTGAATTGGGCACAGGAAGAGCAGTAACTGCTTACTGTGGCAGTCACCTTATAAGTATTTACTATAGCACAAACGGTGTGGGATATTTGTCTTAAAAAGTCTGATCATTAACTAAAAACCACACCTTACATACAGCCAACACCACGAAGCATTTTCTACTAACAAAGTTTGCAAAATCCTACTCAGTACAAGAGGTGATGGGGCCAGGGACAAAGCATTTCTAGGCCTCTGGGCCCTCCAGACCCATGCCTGGGGACTCCCCTTCCACCCACACCCCTTCTGGAGAGGAAACGTAGTTCTGTGATGCCCAGCCCGGCTCTAGGAGTTACACGCCATCAGCTATTGAAAACAAAACCCCAGTGCCATAGAGGCCATCGGAGAGATGCCCTGGCATTTCTGAGCTGGGGACTGCAGTGGGGGCACTGTGACGGGGCCCAGGGTTCCTGCTCCTGAGGGCGCCCGGGGCACCAGGGAGCGGGTGAGCAGGGTGACTCTGTCACTCACAGAGAAAAGTCACTTCCCAAAATACCACTCGCTGCAGGTAAACGGGAGAAAGGTCAGAGTGACGCGGGTGTGTGTGTCACCAACCGCCTCGTACATAAAAATTGCCTAATTACGGGGCTAAGAGAGGGGCGTGCATGCTATGCCTCTGAGCTCCGTACATCGGCGCTGCATGTGAGGGGACGCCTCTCTGAGAGGCCCAAACTGAGCAGATCTCAGGGAAGACACCAGGATTCTGTACACCAGCCTTCCCCACGACACACAAAACAATCTCTGTACAAACAGCATGAAAACGTCTTATGTATTTGAATCTTTGTATTCATTTCATACATAAGTAATACGACTAATTTTTTTTAATCTTTTGTCCCTGAATTTTCATTATGAAGATTCAAGAGGTATAAATTTCATCCATTAGATCTGGAAGCTCACACACAGTATGTTATTTGAATGAATTAAATTTTGTTGACGTCTGTTTGGCCAGATTTTGAAATAATGAGTACCACGTCATCCATCCTATTTTACAGTACTGGGTATCTAAACTCTGAGCTCCCAACTCTGCAAATCTGAGTTCTTTGTCAAAGACAAAATCCCTTTTGAAGAGATACAATTCTTCTTTAAAAATGACTTTGAAATCCATTTTCCCATCTCCCTCAAAAAAACAATCATGTTATTCATCACGCTCTAGGAAAATGTACATCCTAATATTTCTGTGAGTTTGCTGAAAAAGCAATACATACCATTGCTTTGTCTTTGTATTTTGTACTGGGGATTGAACACAGGGCCTTTGCACTGAATTATATCCCAGCCCTTTTTATTTTTTATTTTTGAGATAGAGTCTCGCTAAGCCACTAAGTTGCCCTGGCTGGACTTGAACTTCTGACCACATGTGTGCATGCATATGCGTGTGCACACTAAGGGACGTCTAGGGCAGCTCTTGGCTTGTTTCTTCGGGTATACTATCGACTAGGGTCAGTGATTGCAGGACCTGGGAAGGAACCCTAGAAATGAGGGTTGCTTCATCAAAAGAATAATTGCAGAGCAGAGGCTGTGTTCTATACATCACAGAAATGGCCAGGACCCTGGTCGCAGAAGCAAGGGTACCCCCAAGATCCCACACACCCATGTAGGAAGTGAAGCATCTGGAACTATGGAGGAGGGGGATGACTTGATCTAGGTCTTCCAAAAATGCTGCTTGCTTGTGGTGCTTACCCATGTGTGTAATGCAAATATCACTCTATACTTACCATTCGCCGGAATTCTTTAACCTTGCAGTTACTTTGCACTGTTTTCTTAATTTCTAAGACTCCCATTTCCCCATAAGAGAATGTAACAAGCAGAACTCTTCCAAGAAGTCAACCACCCAAGAAAAATCCTTATCAAATGCACTGATTATGCCAGAACACTGGCTCCACACCCACTCAATCTCTGAGTGGTACCACAGCAAGGTTAGCTCTTCTGTGAGTAGAGACATGGAGGGCTTGGGCCCAGCGCCAGTGATTCGCCAGTCCCAGGTGGAAACATGAAGTTTCGCACAGGAAGTAACAGCACCTAAGACAATGAAGTTGGAGACCTAGGAACCAGACCCTTACTACACTCACTCAGCCACTGGTCCATTCATCCTTCCATCACCCAATGTTTACCAAGCACCAAGAGGGGCCAGGAACTACAAGAGAAGGGCCAGACAGAAGCAAAGAGTCTCCTGCCAATGAAGAGAGAGTAAGCAGGGCTACATGTCTGGGGATTGGGAATTGAGAGGAAGAGGGTGCCACCCAACCTCATCCCCAGGGGACATGAGGAAGGCTTGGTGTTGGGGAGCAGAGCAGAACAGAGAACAGGGAAAGACAGGGAGGAACACATGTACCCCCAATTCCCAGAGGTAAATCCAAGAATCCCACTGGTTCCAATCTAGACACACGTGGCCTTCTGCCACCTTAACCCTGGGGATCTCCACAGCAGACATGGTGGATCTGTCCTATGGGAGTGACTTGGAGTGAGACGACTTGCTGAGGCGGACCTGGACTGGATCACAGCCCTGCTACTGGCAGGCTGGTGACTCAGATGTGGTAATGCACAGCCCACGTGCCCTGCAGAACTGGGGACTCTTCCCCCGGCTGCTGGGAGTGTGGGCACTGGCTAGAGGTGCTCTCCAAGAGCCACCTTGGTGGAGCAGAGCTGTTTTACCGGGAAGGGGGAAGCCTACATCTAACAACAGATGGATAAGGGGGATAGAGGTGCATCCACAGCACCCCCATGGGGATGGTGCTGAAGGGCCACTAACAGCTCCAGCATGTGCCAACATGGGCCTTTTTTCTGGTACCAGGGATTGAACTCAGGTCCTTGTGCTTGTGAGGCAGGTGATGGAACCACTGAGCTATGGATTGGCCTTTCTCATGCCTGCAGCTGAGCTGACGTTCTCCTACAGGCAGTGGTGCACTGGAGTGGCACACCGCTTGTGAAAGCTGATCCTGGGTGCCTTTTTCCAGCTCCACTTTTGCTGCCATCAAGTGCATATCAATACTGGAAGGTGCTATTATTGGTCTTTCCATGTAAATACAAATATATATATACATACACACACACATATATATATATATATATATATATATACATATATATATATACATATATATAAATTTGAATTTTTGGAAACTGTGCTGTCAACTTTGGAAAAAGTTATCCGTTTACTGTGTTGAGTTGGCACTGTACAGAAATTAATAGCCATATTGGTCTAGAAATGTTAATTTTTTTTTCCATTTGTACAGGGGCAATGCACTGTATTAAATATGTAAGGTCTTATCTACGTGGGTTTGATTACAGAAACTAATATTCTCTAAATTAAAAAAAGGAAAAAAAGAAATACTGGGAAGACTTACACCACAGAAATTGGCAAGTTCTGCAAATCAGGTCCCGTCAACGTCAGCACTTACCAGCCCACTTTTGCCTGCAGCCATTGACCCCAAGGCCTCCTCTGTCTCAGGGTCCACATCCGGCGATGTCAGGTGACTGCAGCGGGCAGAACTGCACCCCGCTGGGCCGTGACACCTGTGATTAATTCCCCCAGTCTCACCCACCTGTTCCCTGGAGTAAGAGGCTTGGGCTAGATTTGGGAGTTCTGGGCCATCCCGCGGAGGGCTGCAGGGTGCGCGGTGTCCCCAATGCCGACAATAGGATGCCCAACTTCCGAGTGGCCTGAGACCCAAGCACCAGCCTCCTGGTATTTGAAAATCTGGCCTCATCTGTAAAACGGGAACAGTCTCTCTGGAAGCTACGGGAATCTGAGACCAGCAAACAAGGAGCTTCTAGTCCTGGAAAGTGTAAATGCTCCCAGCAAAGCAGGGCTCCCTGCTCACCCAGAACTCAGGGGCTCAAACAAGCCAGGAGGCCTGTTTGTGTCCAGAACACAGCACAGCCAAACACGAGATTGGCCCTCCCATCTCTTCTCTGCTGTACACAGAAGACACCGGAGAATTCCAGGAGAGGTATCCGACGCCCAAACAGTCCAATGAAGGGACACCTTTAGAACTGCCTCACTGCACTTCCAGCCAGGGGGCCACAACCTGGCGCACGGGAAAGGGGCTGCCCTGCTCCAAGGAAGAGCTTGGCTGCTTCCCCCTGGCTCAGCCCGGCCCTAGCAGGGGCTGTTACCGTGGTTTCTTTCTCTACTGCGGAGGGTGAAGGAGAGGGGCTATGACTCCGGCCTTTCCCGGAAGCAGGTGAAGGCCACTTGTCTCTGGCTTTCTGTTGTGCACCTCAATCACTCCCAGATCAGCTGTCCGGGAAGATAATCAGACTGCTGCAGTGCAGCTGTCTGGCAGGGCGCCTTCCTGGGCCTGGCCTCCTGGTATTTGAAAATTAGTAACCGGTGTGTCTCAGGTGGGGTTTAACAAGTAGAAATACAGGACGCCCGGCTGAATTTGAATTTCAGATGTATAAAGTACAATGGTTTGAGTGTAAACATGTCTTTGGCAATACCGGGGGCATACTTATGCTAAGGAAAAATTCCTGCTAAGCAGTTTTTTGCTTACCTGAAATTTAAATATAACCAGACTTCTGGTGGGGTTAGAATGTTTGTGTCCCTTCGAAACTCATGTTGAAGCTTAGTCCCCACAGGGGTGAGGTTCACAGGTGGGGCCTTTGGGGAGGTCATTAAGCCCTGAGTGTTTCACCGTCATGAATGCGGATTCAATGTTCTCAGGAGCCTGGTTGCCTTCCTGCCGCTTGGGGTCGCCACGTCCACGCTTTTGCAACATGAGGCTGGAGCAAGAGGGCGCCATCTTGGAAGCATAGAGCTGCCGCCCCCCCCACACCTGCTGGGCCCCGGATGTTGGGCTCCTAGCCTCTAGAGCAGTGAGAAATAATTTTCCTTTACAAGTAACCCATTGTGTTATAGCAGCAAAACCAAACTAAAGCAGCACCCAGTATTGTATCTGGAAATCCCAATTTTAGACGTCCAGAAACGAAAACAGCTGAAGAGAAATTTGTGAAATTCAACTGGGAGCAGCTCTTGCCACTTCTCACATGGCCTGTGTGTGCTGGGATGAGAGCCTGTGTATGCTGCCTCCCCTTGTCCACTCTAGGCCTTCATAGGGGCTAGTGGAGGGCCACGGGAGAGGGAGAGAGAGCTCTGAAACTGTGTAGTGCAGGATGTGCCGCCCAGCTTCAGACAGATGTTTCTGGATTCCCACCTGCGTCCCTGGACCATGGGCTGGAAGAGAAAGGTGGGGTGCACCCAAAGGTCTCTCAATTTCTGTTGGCTGTAGTAGCAGTGAGGTGACATCAATGTGTACCACCACAGCTTGCACCCAAGGGAATTACTGAATGAGAAGGCCCATTAGTAGTTGTAAAACAGGTGTGGTCAAAGCCACAGCCACTTGGCAGCCACATTCACAGTAGTTTCTGATCAAACTGCCTAAGACCCAGAAGAACACTTCCAGAACTGCTGCAGAAGGCAAGAACGATAGCAGAGGGGTGAAAGGGAGGATTTATGAGGAAGACTAACTGCGATGTGTCTTTTATTATAACCCATGTTTTCAACTGAAACCTTCAGTGTATCCTGGGATCACCCGGTATGTCTGTCTGTCTGTCTCTGTCTGTCTGTCTCTCTCTCTCTCTCTGCAAGCTGCCACAGCCAGCAGTCTCCCTAGGAAGCATCCAGAGCTGAGGTGTTGACAGCTTCCTCCTGGGTCCACTGGGTCCACTGGCTCCATCTGGACTTAAATTGCTATCCAGCACGTCTCTGTGTTGGGCCATCTACTGTATCCTGGGATCACCCGGTATGTCTGTCTGTCTGTCTCTGTCTGTCTCTCTCTCTCTCTCTCTCTCTCTCTGCAAGCTGCCACAGCCAGCAGTCTCCCTCGGAAGCATCCAGAGCTGAGGTGTTGACAGCTTCCTCCTGGGTCCACTGGCTCCATCTGGACTTAAATTGCTATCCAGCACGTCTCTGTGTTGGGCCATCTCCCTTTGCCTTCCACCTCACTGGGCCTAGCTCTGCCTTGTCTAGTGACTCAGAAAAGTCCCATTCCTTTTCACATGACAGGTTTTCAAATGATTTGAAGACACTGACCTTCTCTACCATGCTTCCCATGATCACCTGTGTCCTCCTCTCCAGACTAAATGATTGGTTTTCCTTTTCCTCATTGAACAGTTGCTTCACCATCCTCCCTGCTGACTACCTCATTTAAAAGCACCCTAATTTTTCAAGGTCCAAGCAAACGCAGGCACCAGGATTGGAGGGCAAGGCTACGGGTGCCAGCTGAGGCTAGTGCGGGGCCCAGGTCAGGTCATTCCCCTCAGATGGGCCTCGCCCTGGAAGTGCCATCCACTCAGGCCTCCTGCTCTTACCCAACTGATTCTGCAAGGCCAATAACTTGGATAACTGGGTTGTATTTTTTTCTCTCTTCATATAAATGCTCAGCAGATTAATTTCATTTCCTGTTTTCCTCACCTTCCAACCAGTTGTTCATTCACTCAACAAGTATTTTCCCCAAACCAACCAAATGCCAGGTGCTGTGCTTGGTGCTAAGACTAAAGAGATAAAGCAATAATTCACAAGCCACTGGAGAGATTGACTGGAAACCAAGAAATCCATCCCAGCTCTTCTGACTCCCAACTCCCAACATCCTCCAAGGCACCATGTTCACTCTCTGGATCTGCTCAGCCTGACTCACACGTCCACATGGAGAGGAGGGAGAGCCCTGCAGCAGGACAGCAGCAACCTCTCAGGGAAACACCTCCTCCGGGCACTATCCCCTTGGCCTGCACTTGTGCCAGGCCGCCCTGCCTTGTTAAAACCAGTTGGTGCCATGCTCTTATTATCCCTCCTAAGTACTAGAAAAATAAATATATATATGAGAGAGAAATTAAAACATGAAGAGAAGAAAAAATATTGAGCTTGGCATTACTTATGTTTGATTCTACAACATGAGACACTGACATCTGAAGGTGTGTTTTTGTCATTTGGGTCTCTGGTATTTTTTGCTTTTTCCATGATCACTCAGAAATCCCTGGCACCATGCACCAGCACAAGCTAGCTGTCGCCAGGCACACTGGTAGCTCTTGGAAACTGGGGGTTTTTGAAGAGTGACTCTTTCTCCTGACTCCATACCTCTCTTGAACATTACCCATTTCCTTATTAGGAAAACTAAAAGGGATTTACAGGTGAACAGTCCACCTGTCCTTTATCTACCCAAAGTAACATGGAGCCCAGCATGGTGAGGGTCCAGTATGTTAAGGACAGAAGAGCTAGGGTCCCCCCAGAGCACTCTGGACCCCAGCGTCCTCTGACAGCTGGGCAGAGAGGTGAAGGGTTGAAAACAAGAGGCTCATTTGGACCCTGGCCTTTCCTGACTCAGCATGGCTTAACAGCCCAAAATCTTTTTAAAATATCTCTAAAAATGTTAAAGGATAAAATGAAAAAAATCACTCAAAAGATCAAGGAGAAAAAATGGAGAGAAGTCCAACGAATAATAGCTAAGAGCTCCAGAAACATAGAGCAGAGAAATGAGGAGGGAAAACACAATACTCCCCAAAGTGAAGAGCTCAGCACTCAGGTGTGCGGCCCCAAGTCCATGCCACATGTGAGAGCCTGCAGTGGTCACCCTGCCATGACCCTCAAGCTCCTGCGGCCCAGGGCAGCTGGGGGCTGCAGAAAGCACAGAGCAGACAGAGTCCATCGGCCCTGGGTCACCCTCCAAGGGCCTTTCCCCCTCTGAGCCCCAGCTGATTCAGCTTCTGCCACGCTGTCAGTCTACCTCTTCCACTCCAGGGCTGACCGCCTCCTACCCTCTTCTCCCTGGTTCACTGACACACCGAGCTCAGGCTTCTCACCTTCATTTGCCTCTGTCCAGATCTGTCCTCCCGCCAGGTGATCTCCACCTCCACCTCCCCTCCAGACATCAGCTCCAACCTCATCTCCTCCGAGAGGCCTTCCCTGGACACCCTAACAGAATACCTGCCATCCAGAAGACCTTCAGCTGCATTTCTATCTTACTCTTTGTACTTATCACTGTCTGAACTGATTGTATTTATGTATCTTATCTTTTAGCCACCACCAGATTATAAATTCCAGAATGTGAAAAACTTGTCTTTCATTCACTGAATATCTCGAGTTTAGAACAGAGCCTGGCACCAAGTGAATATTCATGATCTGACAAAGAGTTGAGTTCCTAGAACAACAAATGACAAGAAGCCGCACCAAGGCACATCACCATGAAATACAGCATCAAGGATAAAGAGATGCTCCTAAAAGTTTCAGAGCAAAAAGGCAATCAGAATGCATTATACTTGCCCTCAACAATTTCACATGCTAGAAGACAGTGCCTGGTTTGGCACCTTAAAATTTTTTGAAGGAAGGTAACTTCCATCTTGGGCTTCTATACCTAGCAAAACTATCCAGTGTAAAGGGAGACCAAACATATATTTTCAAACATACACAAATTTTTAAAAGCACTGCTTTTTAAGGAAGTTTCTGAGGATGTACTAATACAAAGCAAGATGAAGCCCTGGTGACCAGGAATGGAGACGCAGCAGAGTGGTCAAGAGAAGTCCAGGATCACAGCAAGGAGAAGCATAGGTGATGAGCTGTGCAGCACCCAGGGACACCCCGACATGAGGCAGAACAAGGAGGAAAGGCCTAGGGGAAGGGAGAGAGAGAGAAAGGGAGAGAGGGAGGGAGTAATAAGGAGGGAAAAAGAAAGAAGTGAAATTAAATGAAAGCTACTGGATCTGGTGGGATAACTAAATAGTAAAAAATACACAGAAAACTTCCAAATAATAATAAATTAGTGAGACTTGGATAGGGACAGTGCTGGGGATTGAACCCAGGTCTTCACACTGAGCTACATCCCCAGCTCTTTTAAAACAGAGTCTTGTGAGGTCACCAAGCTGTACTGGCTGAGCTCAAACTTGCGATTCTTCTGCCTCAGCTTCCCAGAGTGTTGGGATTACAGAGGCATGCCACCACGCCTGGCAACAATTTTTAATTCTAGAAATAAAAAGGAGTTTTGTAAAACTATGGAAAAGATGTCACAGTCTACTGAAATAACCAGTATCTACTTGGCTGAAATAATGTCAGTGTGGACTATCAATTTATCTAAAAACACATCATTCTGAAAAGATGGAAGAGGAAAAAGAGGATCAGAGCTAAGACCTTACCTGCCATAGCAAGATCTCCGTATCTGAGTTTACAAATTGATAGTTAACTACATCAGTGTCACAGGATGAAAGACCAACAACACACAATTCAATTGCATTTCTTTAAACTAACACCAGACCCATGGATACTGAAATTAAAAATATTTACAAATGCTTCAAAGAAAATGGAATACTGGACTGGGGATTTAGCTCAGTGGCACTATGCCTGCCTAGCAAGCACAAGGTCTTGAGTTCAATTCAAAGAAACATAAGAGAGACAGAGGGGGGGGGAAAGGGAAAGGGAGAGGGA
>NW_022900933.1:35275101-35333744 GCF_012274545.1 Fukomys damarensis | reverse complement strand
AGAGAGAGAGAGAGAGAGAGAGAGAGAGAGAGAGAGAGAGAATGGAATGTTTAGGTAGTTTAGGTACACACTTAAAATTTAGGATGCATAAGGGCCCAAACTCGATCCCTAGTGAACCGCCCCCCCCAAGAAAAATATATATGGGTATATATAAATTTACAAAAATACTGATGAAAGAAGTCAAAGACCTAAATGAATGACAGATATATGTTCATAGATCAGAAGTTCAACCGTGGTAAAGATGTCAATTTTTCAGCAATTAGAGTTGTAATGGTACTTCTATCAAAATCCCAGCAAGGCTTTTTGTATATATAAATAAGCTAATTCTAAAATTTATATAGAAAGGCAAAGGTAGAACAACTAAAACAATTTTTATAAAGGCCACAATAAGACGAATCAGCCTAATGTTAAGCCTTCCTATATAGATAACACAGGTAAAAAGTGTGATTGGCATAGAGATGGAAAGATAGCTCAATGCAACAAGAATAGAAATAGTCTAGATAATTTTTTTACAAAAGTTCAAGATCAAACCAGTGAAGGGAGAGCAGTCTCTTTAAAGCACTATCCCACAATAACCATAAGACGTGCAGAGCAGAGGCAGAAGAATCTTCTGCCAGGGAACTGACCAGCCCATGAGAGACCAGGAAACAAGTCAGCACCGGAGGTCCCTCTGGCCCACTTCAAACCCTATCACTCCAGCCCAAGAGGCAGAGACCACACCCAGCCAGGCTCCCTCAGCTTCCCAGATGCAGCCTGAAGGCCTTGCCCTCCCTTCTCTGGGGGCTGCATGGATGGATGCCTGCTGGGAACAAGCAGCTTTTCACAGGGTGCATCTCAGAAGCCAGCACCCAGACACAGGCAGCGAGATGCATCTCACAGGCTCTTCAGAAGGTCACGCAGGAAGACAGCATCAGCTGCTATTAGCTACGACCACCTTGATGCACTCCCTTCTTTCCTGTTTGGACACCTGAGCCCCTTGCCTCCTGGGACTGTAGTCACAAACAAAACTACCTGTGTATGCCCTTTGTCTTGGGCTTGGCTTGCGGAAGCTCACCAGTTGAGATGAGGTTCTTCTAACAATGGCCCAGGACGAAGCTTGAAAAAAATAAAAATAAAACAAAGCAGTTCAAGCCCCGTTCCCCCTCAGACTCTGAACTCCCAATCACCTAAGGGCTCACTCGCACATGCCAACAGCCAACCAAGATGGCCCAACATCAGTAAAAATACCCACAATGAACAAAGACCAGAACAAATGGTATAATTTGGAGAAAGAAACAAGGATACTTAAAAATAGGCTGATTAGTCTTTATAGACACAAGAACTTGCATCCATGAGCAAAAACCAAGATGAGATTTTTAAAAGGAAAATGAAAGAAACAAAGAATTTTTAGAAATAAAAACACACAGCAGGAAAAAAACGTTGAAATCAGATCTTTAAAAGAACATGACAGAAATCTCCCTGGAAGCAAAGAAAACAAGTCAAAAGATAAAGTATACAACACAAGCTGCAGAGAGAAGAGAAGAAAGAGAAAGAAGAAATGATCCACAAAATACTTCAAAGAAAATTTCCAGAACATGTTTTCTGATTAGAAGGATGTACCCCATAAAACAGGCCCACATCAATACTTTTATGAAATTGAGGACATGACAGCAAGAAACCCCTACAAAAGGTAGGAAAAAATATGTCATATGTAAGAGATCAAGAAATCAGAATGATTTCAAATTTGTTCAAAAGTGGTAATGGGACCAGAAATCAAAGCAATGCCTTCCAAAACTCTCAGGGAAAAAGGTTTTCAATCTGTAATTCTAAATGAGTCAAACTATCAGCCAAAAGAAAAAGTACAAGAACATTTACATACATACAAGATTTCAAAAACTTTACCTCCCCACTTTTTCCTCAGGCAAGTAATGAGGAGGTAAACCAAGGAAGAGGAATGTACTTGGTCAGGAAACAGGCAACTCAACACAGAAGAGGCAAAGAGAAAACCCTGGTTTAGGGGGTCCTGGAGGTGGCAAAGACCACTGTGTAGATGAGTGACAGGCGACTGGTTCAGGTCATGGGGCTTTGAAAGCCTGTGCTTGGGCCTGTGTGGGCTCCAGAGCAGGTCTCTGATGGGAGTAATTAAGACTGTGTCACAGTTATCATGTGCAACTAACACTCAGCGATAAGACACAATGTATTTCCTAGCACGGGTTAACATAGCTTCTAGTCTTTGGACCTACAGCCGGCCCAGTGTCTGTATCAAAACAAACTGCAACACAGAAACAACAGGAGCTTTCACTTCCTCTCTTCTCTAGAATGCATGTGTGCATGTACACACACACACACACACACACACACACACACACAAACACACAGTATAGGCTATCAAAGCTCATAATGACTGGTATTTCTAGAGAGGGGAACTTGAACTGGAAGAAAGACATAATCCTCTTTTCCAAAGATTCTTGTGGTTTTTAACAAATATAGGATTATTCCCTTCCTAGATTCTTCAGATCTCTTGAGGTTCATGATCTGCAGCTCACAATTTTTCACTTTACGTTTATGCATTTTGCTTTTTGTATGAAGTATGATCGCAAAATAAGATGCATTGTTTAAAATTTTTTTAAACTTAAGAGTACAAGACACACTGCCACTTATCCCTCCCAAAATACTCCTCCTCACTCTGAACACCCTTATCCACCCAATGGAGCAGCTCTGCAGTGTCCCTTCTGGAGGGTGTTCTGGTACAGTCATGGCTGACCTTTCCGGCCAACTCATTTTGACTTTGGGGAAGACCCAGAAGTCGCATAGTGCCAGGCCCAGGGAATAAGGTGCATGAGGACGCACTGTAATGTTTTTATAAGCCTGCCTTTCTGTTGGATGGCGCTTGGCAGCACCATCCATCATTTTTGGTTCACAATTTGTAAAGATATGGAGGAAGACTTCCAGAACTGCCGCAGTAAGTGGCAACAACAATGGGATAATAAGTATGTTGGGAGAGTGGGAATATTTTGAAAGGGACTTTTACTGCAATAAATTTATTTAAATATTCACAGCATTTTTCCACGACTGTATCATGTACCATGTGCACATATATTCCTGAGAAAAAAAAATTTATCCTAAAAATCAGTTTAAAATGCCATAGGCCAGGGCTAAGGTACTACACTGAAAGCCCCCCAGACCATCAGTAAACAGCTACAGGGGCCTCTTAGAAGTCCTAGCAGACTTTCCTGCCTCAGTCATTCCACAGAGGCCTTCAAGCCTGACCTCTTGGGGCGTGTGACTTGATTTCCAAAGCCATTTCTATTTTTATCAAAAGGCCAGTTAGTTTCATATATTTTTGAATATAGCATGCATTTTGAGTATAATCCTACAGTGGGTAAAGTGGCCTCTTTTGCTGGTTTCTAGCAGCTTCTGGGATAGAAGCAAAAACACTGAGGTGAGAGGCCTTGCTGAAGCATTTCCAACTCTTCACCGCAATGGAGAAACCCATCACCTTCATTGGCGGACTGTGCTCTCTCAGAAGGCATCAGCCCTCTACCAAGGATGGAGTGACCAGGACACAAGAGCAGATGGCTATGAGCAACTAAAGCTATTTGTTGTCTAGCATCACCTCAGCCCAGGTGTCACCACCAGGAGGCCTCTGGGAGGGAAGATAGCACCATCAAAGGCAGAGCTTGAGGCCCTCTGGGGTGGACTGGACAGCTGCGTGTAGGAGAGCAGCCAGTACAGGAGAGGGTTAGTGCTCAGACCCACCCGCCACCTTACAAAATACAGGATTCAATTAGTATCTTTAGAACGAGGAAGCAGAAAGGCCCACAACTCCAAGCTTTTATTCTTAGTCTGTATATTTCTGAAGCAGAAAAACTATTCAAAATGGGACACTGGCAAAATGGGGCCATGTGGAGGAGGGGAGTTAGCACACGGGAACTCGGCTAAGCCCAGGTGACAGGTCTTATTTGTCTCCCAGTTTCTCAGCACATCTTCATTCCCAGGGTTCCGATGATGCGGGGATGAAACATACAGCGTGCACCCTGCACAAGGTATAATTTCTTCTGACAGCTTGTATCACGAATTACAAAAATTTGTAAAACTGAGTATCTTTGAAAATAGAAAACTAACCTAGTGCCCCAATTTGGAAAGAGGAGTCGGTACAGAAACTAAATGGGGAAAGTAAGAAACAGTCTTCTGGACGTAACCGTAATAACAATGGGGACTATCAATTAGACAACGCGTGCTCTGAGCCTATGTGCTGGCTCGGCTACAATTTTTTTTTAATGTCTGGCAGAATGTTTTACAAACTGAACCCAGCAAGACTACAGTTCTACCAGAAGGTGCCTCAGATGGTTTTGCTAATAATTTTGATCAGCTGAAATGGAGAAAAACATCATTTCAATTATTCACTTTTCAAAAACTGTCAATTTTAATTTGGAATATTAAATGCCTTTCTCCAACACCATCAACCAAATAAAACCAACCCAAGCCCCCCCACACACACCAAAAAAAAAACCTTAACAGAAAGGAAAAGGGGGTAGACAGTGACACCTTTGAATGTGCTAGCATGCTAAAAATCTTGTCAACCTGAATGTCTCGCTGCTTGGAAGTTGAGTCCAGACTGTGTAAGTTTGTTGAGAAAGAGTAAGTTCCTTTAGGAACTCAGGGGAGGCTGGCACTGCTAGTACTGCAAAGATGCAAGTGTGAGCCGCCATATATTGGCTTTTGTTTTAATAGCCTTTTAACCAACTTTGTTAATGGACTGAATGCAATTTAGATATGGAACTTGGCTAAAACGTAGCTTCAATTGGCTATTAAAATTTAAGAGCCAACTAAGATAGCTAATTACAAAAAAAGCTCGAGCGATAATGCTAAGCAGAATTAGTAATAGCAAATGACAGTCTGTCTGGTCTTATTCCCATAGGGAAAGAAACTCTTAACTGAGAAGTCAACCAGACAATGTGCAGCGAACCTAATTGCATTCCTGGTATTATGGCATACAAATCTGGCAGCTCACGGGGACAAAACCAGGAGGAAAGGCTGTCAAACTCCAATCAGAAAGCAACTGACCCTCTTTTACATACCAGCTAGAGCAGATTCCAGGAATTTTTTTTTCATTCCGGAGTTGATGGGTAAATGCTCTTTTACTGAAGGATGTTCCTGAAAAACAGGGACCCAGGAAAGGAACAAGGAAGGAAACAGCCTCCGAAAGGCACAGTGCAGGAGGAAAAATCCTTCTCCTGTGCAGAATCAGTTCTCCCTTCGATATTTAGATCTAAAAGAGACAACAGTAAATACGTGACTGCTAAAAAAGTTGAGCTTACAGGGAAACTGCTCTGCTCCTTTGCTTCATTACAGATCCCCTCATTACGGCATCAACGGAGTGCAGCCTGGGCTCCTGTGAAGACTGATTGTGTGTGGTGGCCACTTTGAGTCGAGGTGCTGGAGTCTTTAACATTCCCTAGTCAAGTGTCTCCCTGCTGTGCCTGTAAATGTCAGTCCAGTTTTTTCACGGCTGTGCGCACAGATTAGAAACAGCAGGAGAGCTGGGGAGTATGACTACAATACCAGTAAGGACACTTGTCTTCATGGCACTGCTCAAGTGATTCTTGGAATGCAGGGCCCTGCTGTGTTCTAATATTTACACACAACTGGAGTCATCAAGAGTAGTAAATGCAGTCTAAAGGCGGACGCTTCTTTTGTGTAAGGGACTTTACATTCAAATAGGGACATCAACAATAACGCAAAGCTGCACAAAACCCACCCATTTTACAGTTTCCTATTTCCCTTCAATTTTGCCACTAAAAGACCAAGCAGGTATTATCACGACTGTCCCTGTAGCCTGACCTTCCCTCCCTAATACTGTGTGTGCATCACACAGTTCACTGGGAACAGCAGGTGTCTGGGACTCTTGACCTCAAATTGTGTTTCTGCAGCTGTAGTTTCTCTGACCTCTACAGGGCAGACAGGGCCTTGGAAACCATTCTGATGTAATTTCAGCCACCTCTAATTTCCAAACACTTTGCATGCCACACCAGAGACTGACTTGGGGTCTAAACACACGGAATACAGACAGCGTCTTTCAAAAGCCTGGTCTGGAACAAAAGCCATTGTAATTGTGTGCACATCCTAAGAAATGTCTAAATGGCCCTAATTTTTAAAATCATAAATGCTACAGTAAATCGCATATTTTTATCGTGTTTTTAAGTATCTGCCAAGCATTATTGTAGTTGAAATTTACACTGGGGGCACACAAGGACCAGATTATACACCCTCGTAACTTGTAACAAGGTTAAGCAGACTAAGATACTTTTTCCAGCTGAACTGACTCACACCTTAGCACCTAAAGATTCTATAAAAGTTAGTGAAGCCAGGTTTGGTGGTGCACACCTATAATCCCACCACTTGGGAGGCCAAGGCAGGAGGACTGCCATGAGTCCAAGGCCAGCCTGGGCTACACAGCGAGACTCTATCTCAAAAATATACTTTTAAAAAAGTGAAATAAACGAAGTCAAAAGAAACAGTTTAGGATTGGGGGGGGGCTCTTCTTGAGTGTGCTGCAGACATATCCCTGCTTGCCACCCCTGTCCCTCAGGCACCTCAGCCACCTTTCCCATCTGGTCCAGTGAAACCACGGCTCTGCAGCAGCGGCGCACACGGAAGCTATGCACAGACCCAGTCCATGTTTCACCTGCTGAAGCCACAGTCCACCACTGCTGGTTGACTTCAAGAAGTTAACTCTCCTCTTCAAGGCAACCCTGCCGGTCCTCGGGGTCAGAGCCCAGATGGGCCCTGCACAGGGAAGTGTAGAGGCCTCCGTCACACAAGAATGACATACGATTGTCACGAACTTCTGTACTAATTTCTGCAGCACGGCCAAAGAGGATATTAAACAGCAGTTTTCCTGTTTTAAAATTAATTTGTTGCTCTGCTGCTATGAGGTGCTAGTTTTACACAACTGGGATCACTGCGTTTCACACTGCTCTTCCTCTTCCTCTTCCTCCCATCCCTCTACTCCACATTCACTTCTCAAACTTCCTGCTTCTGCACCATAGGCCCAAGCATCTTACAAATCATCTTCACTCATATTCTGATACTGCAGAACAACATTCTAATAACTACCAGATGTGACCCAAGTTCAAGAGAGGAGTTTTGAAGACTATCTGCAGTGGCTCACAATGAAATGGAATCTCTCAAGAGTAAGTTATGTACATAACTTCATGACAAGCGGACTACCAAAGCTCAGGAATCTTGTGCAGTAACTGCAAAATGCTACTGCCACAGTAAAAGGTAACTCCCCGCTGTAAGAACGTCTGTAGTAGAGTGGGGATGGTAAACACTGTTCTCTTATGAAAAGAACGTGAGTGAGTGGTCTAGGCCACCCAGTCACCGTCTCCGCACAGGATTGCTAGAGCAGCACACCGGGCTCTGCTGCCAGGAGGCCCCAGGAGCGTTCGGGTAGACTGCGCAGTTTCTGTATCAGCAGAGCACAATGAGGGGCTGAAAGAATAGCGTGTGGTCTTTTTTATAAAAGAACTACAGGATTTTTCCCACACAACCACTATAACTATGAAAAGTTGTCGGCATGAGACAGGACTAGTGATAACTAAGTCAAAAGCCAAAAGGTTGATTTTGGTGGTGCTGGAGAAATCATGAGTGAAATTTTTCTTTCATCTGATTTCTGATAATGGACCGTAAGTAAGAATTAAAAGGTGAATGGCATTATGTTACTGTGCTGGCCTAAGAGACTGACAGATCTGTGAAACTGAACAAAGTAGAGAAACAAACCCTGATGAAAGAATGAATAAAGTAGGCGTCACAAACCAAGGCACAGCAGAGTGGGGAGAGGTAACTCACTGAGCAAATGGTATCAGAGTCCCAGTTAGCTCTGGGGAAAACACCCTCTGGGACCCTGCCCTGACAGCAGAGCCACACCAAAATAAATTCCACAAGCACTGTAAACTGAAGGCTAGAAAAAGTAATGTTATGATTTTTTGATAGAAAACGTTTTAAAACAGCGGCAGAAATTATAATGAAAAGATCAACAGATTAAAGTCATCAAAACTATTATTTATAAGTTAAAATATATCCAACAAAAACCGAACAAGACACCAGCAAAAAACAGGACAAAAAGTGATAACTATTATTACATAAATAATGTACATAAGCATACCAAAGAGAAAACAAAACAACCAGTGTACAAAAAGGAACTGTTCAGGTTCACTATCAATCAAGCAAAACTTAACCTTAATAAAAAATAATATCTAATATCATAAGCAACTAAAGTACCACAGCCTGGGTGATTTAAACAACAAACATTTATTTTTCAGTTTTGGTGGCTGGAAAGTCCAAGGTCAAACTCCAGGCAGAGTCCACGGTAGAGGTCCCTCTGCTGGTCTGAAGATGGCCACGTGTTAGGGAGAGAAGTCATCTGTCTCCTGTGACTTCACACCGAGGCCCTAACCCAATGCCGTCACAGCAAGCCAACCCGAGCAGGGACATGCACACTCGGTCCACAGCACTCAGGGTGACAGGAGTAAACTAGTCACTCCAACTGACTGGGTAAGGTGTTCACTGATAGTCTTGTGAAATAATTCTACAACAGGCATCAGTTTAGTCTTTGACACAATGGTTCCCTTTTTAAAAATCCAATACTCACACATGCTGACAAAGATCTGTACCCAGTTTTGTTAACAGTGATTAGCCAAGCCCAGTGGCTCCCATCTGTGTGTAATTCCAGCCCTTGGGGGGCTGATTCCAGAGAACCCTTATTCAAGGCCATCTTGGACTACACAGCGAGGCTCCTGTCTCAAAAACCTTTCATTCTTTGTTAATATGCTTATATTTTATATTGAAAATAACTTCAATGCTTAAATGTCCAATGTTAGGGAAACAGCCAAAATATAGGAAAATATCACAAATCCCTAAGAAAATTATCACTGAAACATGAAAACTGTATTCATGAATTATCTGTAATAAAAAGGAATGTATATAATATATGCTTTAAAAAGCAGAATATAAAGTTCTATGTTATATTTAAAAAGATAAAGTATAAAAAATATATGTCAAAATATTAACATTGGTTTTCCATGGGTTGGTAGTATTACAGCTGGCTTGACTTTTGATACTTTTCTCTATGTATCTGAAATTTTGAATAGACGGTATTTATTAAGACATCTTGATAATCAGAAGAATGTGGAATATTAATACAGAATTTAAAGAATAAACAAGAATCTAATACCCAGTGGTGTAAATACAGAGACACACAAATAAAAGTTTTCTTCCACCACTAATTCACTGGTAGGCAACTTGGTTCTCCACAAGCAGATTTAATTTGGTGAGTCAAAGAAATAACCAGGACTTTACAACACTGGCCTACCAGTGTTCTGTCTTAGGGAAAGACTGCTGAAGAACATCCAGAAGCTATTTTACTTCTTAGTTGGTCACCAAAGACTTATTAGCTGCTTTCTAGAGAACACATCCTGTTGAGTGAAGGAAAAGAGCTGGCACAGTCGATGAACCTTAACAGACAAGAAAAATCTCAGCTCACTAAGGACCCAGGAACACGGCACAGCAGGCAGGATGCAATGGTGCTGAGAACACATCAGGGTATGAAGCTAGACTGGAGGAGAGGGAGGAAAGATGGAAAATCGACTCCACTCCGGGACAGGAAGAAACAAAACCAAGGCAAGATAAAATCAGAACTGGAAAGGGGAAGAAAAACAGCTCTGCATCTAAGGAGGTTGTTAAACCATATCTTGGAGACAACAGGTAATGCAGGGGATTTAGCTCAGTGGTTCCTCTGCCTGCCTCGCAAGCCAAGCGCAAGGTCGCAAGTTGGATCCCCGGCACCAAAAACAAACAAAAGGTAAGAAAACCAGTGCAAGGTAAGGAATAAAAAGCAAAGCAAAACGAGGGATGTTGCCAATAAACCAAACTGGCTACTGTGGCTAGTAGTTTTGCATTAATTTCTGCAGCCCTGCCAATACAGAAACATTCAAGAAAATGTCAGCCCCTGCTTAAAACAATATACAAAGAAGTATTTTTTTGTAATATTTAACCAACAGGCTTTGCTGTTTTTGTGTTTTGAAAAATAAAAAAAGGCTAAGGCATATACACAAAAATGTATCACACACATTTCACCCTTTTTCAAGCACCGATGTATTTAAAACAGAACTTGAGGTCTGATTCGGTTACAGACTCAGGACCACATCACCAATAAGCACAACCCCAGCAATCCACAGCAACAGTCTCTCTCCGCCCAAACCTAGCTCTTCATTCTGCAGACACAGAATTCTAGAACAGCAGAGGCTATGAAAAGATGAGCCTTCAAAAGGAAATCTGCAGTTGTGTCTCTTACTCCCTGACCATTACGGTGAGAAATACTTCCCACAACTTACTGTCCCTAGCGAAGAGCCAAGGTTAGAGTCCACATGGGCTTCCTTTCTCAAACCTGCCACGACCTCAACCATTTTTGGTATGTCCACATCCTACCTGTATAATGAGGGACTTAATGTTTTCTTCAAATCAGTTCACTTTCCAAAAACTGAAATACTAACTTAGGCTTGACTTGAAACTGAATGTGCCAGTGATATTGTGAGTACATGTTAAAACACTTAAATGTTTAAGTAAGACTATGCCCATGCACCCCCTAAACACAGCGTGCAGACTACAGGGCTAAATTGTTCTACCCACTAGGAAATATGTTCACTTCTAATTTCCGTGACAGAAGAAACTGTGAGGAATGCTTCTTGAAATTGTTCATAAATATGTGAAAATTCTGAGGTTTGTTCCAAAGACAACTAAAAAAACTGCACATTTAACTTTTTAATGCCTGAAAGGCTACTGTGCTTGGTTTAGTGTACAACTATCATTTGCTTCAAAAATGAAACTTCAAGAAAAGGAATTTACACAGGAACAGGCTGTATCTAGCTCACAGGACTTTCTTCAAGAAAGCCAAGCTTTACACAATCAGCGCCACCACTTAATAATTTGTCACCTGTTTTCTTGTCACGTGGCTTGCAAACTTACCCAGTCCTATAATCTAATTCTGAGACTCGTGTTTCTCTGTCTCACAGACACACTGTACTTCTCCACCTTTGCTTTCTGAGTCCTGCTCTTCTCTGAGCTCCTGTCTCACAGCAGGTGCCCAGCAAATGCTCCCAGGGAAGAACAAAACACCACAAAACAAACCTTATCGCCACAGCAATCTGTTGTTACCCATATCAAGTGAAAATGACCTTTAAGTTTTGCATTTCCTTAAAAGTGAAGCCTCTGCCAAACATTTTTATCCACTCTGGGAAACACACAATGACTAGGAAAGTGGATTCCACAGTGTTTTTCCATGTGTACATCAAAACTCATGTGTGGTACTGACAAGTATGACCTGAGGGCTTTTGAAATTCATGAATTAGCCTCCATGAATTGTACAAAGCATTCATTTAATAAAAGTTTTTGTTTTTTCAAACACATAGGTTTTAATTATTATGCCCAGCCCACAAGACACACATGAAAATAAAACAAAACACAAAGAGAGAAAAAGTCAAATGAAAAGGAAGAAAAGTTGGCTCTGAGCAGGTGATTCACTTCTGTTTTCTCTTTTTGGTTCTTGAACCTAAGGGAGGGGGGAAATCAAAGCAATGTCAATAGTCATTAATTTACAAAAGCAAAAGAACAGAAATATGAATATTCCTATGCAGAATTATTAATAATTTAAAATGTACATGACTGATGGTTTGTGGAAATGGAATCCGCACCAAAGGCATAGCTGCTAATACCCTGAAAATCTCAGGAAATTGTCTATTTTTTAATATATAACTAATACGCTAACCAAGTCTTCCTTCTAGTCTTAACCACGTAAGGCCTCTTCCACTGGTTAAAAAACAAAACAAAACAAAATATCTAGTTTACACTGGCACCAAAATATTTCCCCCTAAATTTTTATTGTAAAGTTTAAAACATTAACTCCCAACACATAAACTGCAGCAAGCAAGGACCCCCTGGGGGAGAGCAATGAGGTTATGCTTGGTATGAAGAGCAAGGAATTGTGCTTTAAATTGTGTTTAAATGAGCTGCTTCTTAAGGCCTAACACCTATGCTTTTTACGGGAGGAGAGCACCCAGCCCAAGCTAAAATGCCCAGCCCTTCCCACTAGGAATCAAGCAGATCCGGTACAAGCAGCCTCCCAAAAAGGCACCACTGCAGTCCCAGTTTGCACCCGTGACAGCTGCTAGTAGAGCATGCTGGGGATGGAGTAAACCCATCACCCTCCCCATGGACGGGCCTCCTACTCTCACCCCACTGCACCGCCAGCTCCCGTCACCTGGTCAGGTGGCCCAGTGCGTGCACCATGCCCCAAACTCCTCTCTGCGAGGGACAGAAGGCATTAGAGTGAGTGCAGCCTGGCTGGTCCCACTCAACAGAGGCACTGGACAAGAAGAGGGCGGCCCTTCCCAAAAAGGACAAAATGGTCTTTGAATCTGGGACAAAATTTCTATCACACACACGTAACAGTTCTACAGGTTTCCTGCTGATGGGCTTAGTTACTTAAAAATTAACATTTTTAAATTTTCCCAAGATAGAGTTTCGAATCAATTTCCATACAGTCCATTTATGGCATGCTTCAAACTTAGATGAGTATTTTTTTTTCTTGCCACTCATAATACATAGTATGAATATTATGGTTTAGTGAAGAATTTATTTTTCAATTTTGGTGATACAGCGCTCTATTAAAAATATACTAGGACAAGCCGGGCATGGTGCTGCACGCCTGTAATCCCAACACTGAGGAGGCTGAGGCAGGAGGATCGCTGTGAGTTTGAGACCAGCCTGGGCTACGTAGGGAGTTCCAGGTCAGTCTCAGCTACATAGTGAGACCCTGTCTCAAAAAAACCAAAAAAAAAAAAGAAAAAGAAATACACACACACACACACACACACACACACACAGATTTTTAGGGTTTTATTTCCAAAATGTTGGGGAAAACACTGCATTTGACTGTGAGATTGGCATCAGGGATATCACAGAATCAAAGTCGATAACCAATACTAAACCATCTCCTTTCAATGACTTACGGCCACAAGCACATTCCCAAGGACACCAAAGGAATGCTACAGCTGTGTGCAAGTGACACCATTCCCATAAATGGTTTTCAACATTTTACTCTTAAATTTTGCAGCATGTCCCCTTTAATCTAGATTTCAAATTTCCCATTGCAACTCAAAATGAATGCTGTCACCACCTGGAACTTACTATATAATCAGTCCTAAGGAGCCTTAGAGATTGTTCCATGTATCTGTTCAATATTTTCCCTATTGTTGCAGAAAAAAATTACTTCATCTCTTTGATTTAAAACACAACCATTTTCATAATGTCCTTGGATTCAATCCTAAGGGTAATGTAAAACATTTTATATCTGAAAAATAACATATACAAGTTTGGGCTGTTCCATTTTATAATGCAGAAGGTAAAAAACAATGGAAAATTTCAAGTTTGGGCTTCCATTTTATAATGCAGAAGGTAAAAAACAATGGAAAATTTCTGTCTAGAGTGCCCTTAAAAATACCTATTTTCTAACCGGTCATGCTTCCCCTGAAGAACCCTCAGGAACGCCCCGAACCTATGGTACTACAGAATTAATAACAGCAAAGGACAGAGGGGTCACCATTTTATGAACAGGAGGGACAAGTATACTAGCCATAAATATCATGGCTACATTAACTAATTTTTAGTACAATTCTGAAATATTGGCATGGCTTTGAAATGCCAGACTATGCATGGTTTTTTAAGGCTTATCATTTTGTATGAGGGGAAAAATTACTTGCGGCAAATAACCAAATTTTCTCAATTGGTAAAAATTATGCCTTGCATAAAAATAAAAGGATTAGAGGCCTCTGTTCTTCTTGAAAACCACCCTGTCCCCCCCTCTCTTTTTCTGAGAAAACCCACACAATACCCACGCAGAAAGCTTTCAGAATGTGTTCTTACACAATAGACCCCCAACTATTCAAAATGAGTTTAGGTGTATCAAGAAAATTATACACATTTTTAAAATGGTCTAAATAGATATTAAAGGAAAGTTGCTCCCATTTTGCTAGGCACAGCATTCTGAAAGATCACACAGTGAGAAAAATCTCTTACCATATTGTAAACCATAAACCGTGTTTGAAAATAAAATTGTTAATGAAGAAACTGACATTTCTAAAGCTGCAGTTAGAGGTAACTATTCTTGAAATACATTTATGACACAAAATCTAAAACTCTAAACCAGAAAACTGATTGAAGTATATTATATATTTCTTGAAAATTAAAAAATTCAAAGATAATAATATATACCTTCTCCTACAAGTTACTTTAAACTGATATATATATATATATATATATATATCTCCCCCTCTCCAGAAGCAGTAACATTTTACCATCTCAGGCAGTATTTATTTTTTATGAATATTTTGATAGTAAATTAAGGAGAAAATGAATTACAAACAGAAAATAAACATTTAAAGTAATTCAGTTTATATGGAAAATCTAATTATTCTTCATCATCTTAAAAAGTTGTATCAAAAATCTGAATTGTCCTTAAAATTATGAGCCCACTCTTTTCTACTCCATAAAATAACAAAAATATTAATATATTTTCCTATAGGAAAAGCCCTCAGTATAAGAAGCTTACGTTAAAATGTTAGGCACTATGAACATTTTTCATAGTTATACTAGAATTTAAAATCACTTATCTATCAAAACAAATATGTCTGGTGCTCATTAAGTCAGGTTCAGGAACACAAGACTCTAGGCAGCTGAGGTCCTGGGCTTGCCCACAGGGGCCATTCCGCTCCCCTCAAGGCGGGCGGGCACAGCTTCACTGGAACAGTGCAGGACTTTTGCTAAACTAAAACTGCCAGGTTTAAAATTCAAGAGATTTTGTAAAATGTAGGAATATTACTCTATCTGCTCTATAAATGCTCCTTAATTTTGTTCCCATTCTCTGTCACTGCTGCCGCAGCCTCTGGCTGAGACACACTTAGATGTATCGCTCCTTGGGACTCCTCACTTCCAAATGACAAAATGAACAAGACAACAAAACAGCAGCGAAAGGAAGATGTGTAAGATAAAAGAGAGGGACCACTCCATAACCTTTAGCCTCCCAGAGTTAAATCACCCACACCCTCTCCGGGTAACTTAAGGTTTCTGTGGGTGAATGCCGCTAACCTGCAGGATGTCCTAGCCATAATACATGATGAAGAAAATGTTAATAAAGCAGGATGAAGATGATCCTCTTAACACTACACACTCTGCTTTCCATACACATGCATTAGCACCACTATCAAAAAGAAGGTAAAATCCGGGAGTGGTGGTGCACGCCTGTAATCCCAGCACTCCGGAGGCTGAGCGGGAGGATCGCTGTGAGTTGGAGACCAGCCTGGGCTACATAGTTCCAGGTCAGTCTCAACAAACCAAAAAGAAGGTAAAATACATCACGGGCCTCACCCAATGGAGTATTTATGCTATCATGAAATTTTTACCAAAAGTAAGCCTTTTCATTAGAAATCAAGAAGTAGTTCAGGACCAAAAAAATAATAGGTCAACAAAAGGCAGACAGATAGGAGAGAAATATTTTTAAAAAACAGTATTATGGCCAGGGCTGGGGATTTAGCTCAGCAGCACAGTGCCTGCCTGGCAAGCATGAGGTCCTGAGTTCGATTACTAGTACCCGCCGCCAAAAAAAAGGTATCAATCCAGAAATCAATCTCTCTTAAGTAAAGCATCCCTCATGAAACCCAGAGCACACCATGCAGCTGTTTCTTCAACACTCTGGACCCAAGTCCAGCCTACTTTTGCCCTCTACAGATGTACCTTTGCTAATGTCATTTCCGGAACTACTCCTCTATTAGAAGTGCCTGTAGCACTGGCTTACAAGCCATCTAAGACATGACTTCAGTCCTTACTCTATATGTCAAGTGCTCGGGACAGTGACAGTGTGAAGCTTGTCTCCTAGAGTTGGCAGACTTTATGGGGGGCAAGCAGGCAACTCAGGCAAGTGGAAGTTTGTAGTTGTAATAAGCCCAGCTACTGGCTGCCTGCCTCCTGACCATCATTTGCATTCCCAGAACTGCAAGGATCAGTTCAAGGGAGTAGAAGTTGCTGGCCTGAGAGGTGAGTGCACTGGTCTCTACATTGACCTTCACAACTTAATCGTTCACTCTGTGTCTCGGGCCCCAAATCTGCTTCCCTAGTTTCGACTTCATGATGAGCTTGGAAAGTACACAACGTAAGTGTATAGAAGACACTAGGATATACTATACAAACATGAGATAAATTACAAACATGAGATCTACTTATATATTTTCTGAAAACAACCCAATAGTTAGCCCCTCATCCAGTGGGAGAAAATGCAATTTGTGCCTAGTACAGAAAAGAGAAGCAAAACTACTCAACTTACGTGTTTGTGGGACCTCCTCCACCTGAGGAGAGCGTTCCATATCTTCAACAGAGTCTGCACTTTCTTCCACTTCTCTCTTTCTCTTCTTAAACATAAAAATTTGAAAGACAGAGATGTAGTCTGGTAGTCAAATAAGTAAATTCCACAGAATACCATAAACACCACAGAATAGTACGCAATGGGTGTGTGAAGTACGGAAGACTACTCACAACGTCAGCAGCGGTCATCTAAGGGAGGGCATGGGAGCGAGACGACACTCAGCACGGTCACCTTCCTGGATGGCGTCCCTGAGAGCTATGCGTCCACTGTGAGCACTGACCAAAGCCCTTCACAACGGGATGATTTACAAACCTGCTCTCATCGAGCACCCAGGCCAATGATAACCTTGAGATGTATGGAGCAATAATGGCTAATTTCTCATAATTATCTCTTAATGTATCTTTCATTGTAAGTTTAAATGAGAGGGCCACGTCCTTTAACTGTAAATACATGGCCTTAAAGGGACAAAACTCCTATCATATCAAAAACTACTGGAGCTCTCCACCATCCTCTCAGGCCATTTCTTCTATTATTCTCCTAGCTGAGTGTTACTCGAGAGTTATTTTTTGTCTCCTTCCATTCTTCTAAACTTTCAGTTACCTTCTATTATGTCCATTACTACAACATCCTCTAAATGCCAGGCACGGTAGTGCACAACTGTGGTCTCAGCAATCTGGGAGGCTGAGACGGGAGAATCACAAGTTTAAGCTCAGCCTGAGCAATTTAGTGAGAACCAGTCTCAAAATAAAACTAAAACAAAACAAAACAAAATCTTCTAACTAGACCAGTCTGGTGTCAAGTTTTGAAATCACTTAAACATCTTTATATACAGGTACATAGATATAATTATAAAGGGACATTAGCAACAAATATAAAATTATCATATTTTTATATAACTTTATCCCATGTAATTTCAAATCTAAATGTGTAAAATCCAAGTTTTAATTCAAAGTTTCTCTAGGTTACCTAAAATAAGTTTGTACCATTTAAAAAAACCACCCGATAGGCCCCCAATCAGACTCATAATGCAACCAAAACACTCATTTATATTTTCTAACAATTAATACTTCATCTGAGAATGTTCCTTGCTGCAGGCCCTTTTGTGTACAGCTAGGGAAGAAGATAACCTGCTGACAGCATGTCATTCTTTCTCCTAAATGGCACCTGCTCCACAGAGAGCTACAAGTGAACGCTGAACCCTCTCCGAAGCCCCGAATGGTCAGAATCGTTGCTACCAGTGTATCGCACTTAATCCCACAGTCTGAAAACATGCTTAAGGCGGCTGTGGGAAGATCAGAACTCAGAGACACCCACCACGTTCCCAGAGAAAACGCTTCACGTTAATCAAAACAACAACCTGACTCAACTTGAAGAAACCAAAAGGCATTCATTTGGCAGATTTGTATTTGGGGTATTGCTTCTCAAACAAAGCTCAAGAGTGGCCATGACTTCATATAACTGACGAGAGAGAAGGGGAGAGTGCCTTACATCTTTCTTTTCCAAAGTGTTGCTTCATGATTACCATCTAAACCCTGCTGGGCTGAACAGATTGGTTCGATAATTACATACAATAACTGCAGTGGGCAGGTAACCCTCAGCTGGCACAGGGCAGCTCCCCTGTGAGAACTTCCATATGCAAACTGCACTGATGGAGTGCATTAGGTATATCTTTCCTGCCGGTGCGCAGGCCTGATTAACGCCGGCCAAGACTCCAAGGTTAGCATGTCAGCAGATTTGTGATGCATTAGGCAGGAATAAACACAGACACTTTTGTTCGTTCAGACCAAAATTAAGGAGGAATATCTCGGTTCTATATTGCTTTCCATACAGGAGAAAACACATTTTCTAGTTTTTGGAGGGCAGATTTTTTAATTTTTTATTTTTTTTTTAATAAGAGGAGCTATCCAATATTTTCTACCCAAGACTCGATACACTCATCATGCTTTCAAGCTTATTTAATAAAAAGGAGCGTTCTTAATCTCCACATGGGTAAATTACACAGCAATGAAAATAAGACAGCATTCAACCAACAAAAGGAATGGACATCTGTGCCTTAAGTGGCATACTCAGGGAAAGCACTAAACTCCACTAACCCTCTTTCACCAGGGTAGCTGCTGCCCAACCCTCTGATGAGGAAGGTGGTGTGGCTTGGAAGGGCCAATGCTCTACAGACCACCAGTTAAATACAAAACTAACCCTTCAGTTTAACAGAATCTAAGTATATTACTCATTTAAGGCAAAGAGTAAACCCCTAAACAATGTGTTGCCAGCTCCCTTCTTCTGAGGACCTCCAAATGTTACATTTCTGTTATTTGTCACATCCTCAGGCTTCAGATAGTGCCCATGTTGGCTCCCTTTAAACAAAAGAAAAGGCTTTACCAAGAGACTAGATCCCTCTGATTCTGTAAAGTCCTACCTCAGGTCTCACAGGACTCTCATTTATTTGCATTTATAAATGAAACCAAAACATCGTATGACACAGGCATAACTTGTAAAACAAACAGACAACAGTGTTTTCTTTTAATTCAGCACAGGTAAAATATCTTTAAAAAATTATCTCAAAGGACATTAGTGTATATATTACACATTATATTTTTGAAGTGTTCAGATATGCTAGGTTAAAATTTAGTTAATTAGCAGCTTCTCGCTTCCAATTTAAAAACAGAGACAAATTGGCCAGATGCATTTGGACTGATAATTTCCTAATAGTCTAAACACCGACTGGAGACAGCGTGGCTTCAATGGAAAAGAGAATTAAAATCTTCAGATGCAAAACCACCAACCAAGTCGGTTTCCCAAGTAAACCACTGAGCGATCACCTTCAGATGCTTCTGACAGCCTCTAAGAACAGCCGACTGGATGAGACCGCGGCAGTGTTGCTGGGGCTCCCTCCTTCCTCCTCTCACGATATTCATACAAGTTGATCTTAAAAACTGAGAATACACAACCTAAGATTTTTCAACGTTTAGCCTGTGTCAAAGAACTGTGAATACAAATACGTTCTGCCCGTATCACTTAACCTTATTTGAGGCCACCAGAAGTTACCATGTAAATGTTTACAGTTTACAAATTAGTATTAATAACTAAAAATTGGATACTAATCACTCAAAAGTAACTAAGAACAAAAGACAGGGAACACCCCTCAGGAAGAGGAAGCAAACACATACGCTCTGCCACAGCATCTACAAATGAGAGAAGAAAACCAAAGAGAACCTGCCCAGGGGTCCTCGCGCTGAGCCCCTTATTCCCACGAAAACTTCCTTTCTACAGAACCACACTGCCCACCCACGTGGCCTATTAATATGGAGCAGCAGTTTCTGGTAGTTGTGTTTTTACTTTGATGCATTCTTCTGAAAGAGGCACAGTACACAGATTGTGTACGTCAGGACGCCATCTTCATGCCTCTCTTTACTTCCCTCCTTTTGTATAGGAGGTTCTTCTAGGGCACAAACAGGTCTCTTCATCTCCCTAACCCTTGCTGAGCACAAAGGGGAGTTTTTCACATAAATACCTGGATCCGCACCCTGAGAGTAACTACTTAACTCTTGTTACAGTAAGAAAGAAACCACTGTTTTGAGGGATCAGTCCCTCAAAAACGAATATTTAAAAGGACCTTAAATAAATAGAAATATGTTCTAAGAAAACACAGGAAAAGGTCAGCTATAATTTGAGAAAAAAAGTGAAAAGACGGGGAGGGGACAGGAAGGGAACACATGACTCAGAAAAAGGAGCAGGTGAGTATGAAGAACAAACACGCTCTGCTCTCCCGCACTGCAGTGCTGTGCTATGTGGAGCGGTCAGCGAGGAGGACAGCGGAGGAGAACAGTGAATGATCCCCTGGCAGCACTGAGCTCCTCACCACACCTGAACCCATGAGCACAGCAGCATGCTGAGCACCGCAACAGGCTCCACCCACTAGGGTGGAGGAAGACATCAAACACACACACGTTCGATTTCTACAACTGCTCATCTTCCTGGAAGCCACGGAGAAAACCTCTTAGTGTCCACAGATGAGCATGCTCACGTACGCACTGCAGCCGTATGCCCACAGAATGTCACTCTATAAAATAGCAATCTACACACAAACGTAGCCCACACAGGAAGTCAGCCCTTGGTTTTGTCTGCTTTATTTGCTGTTGTTCATTTGTTTAAAGTCGGATCTTTCTCCTGTGGACACTTTTAGGTTTCTATTCTGGACATCAGAAGAGGAAATACAACCTAAGTAACTTTGCTATTAACAGTTCTGGGGAAAAGAGTTTAGCACAAGGAAATGATTAAATACATGGCTTACACTGGGTGAGGTGGAGAATGCCTGTAAACCCAGCAGTGGGGAGGCTGAGGCAGGAGGACTGTGAGTTCAAGGCCAGGCTGAACTACATAGTGAGACCCTGTCTCAACCACCCTCCCAAATTAATTAAATGCATGGAGTACATAGAGTTTGGGATATTAATGTTCTTTACCAATTCAAGAGATCCCACCCTTACAATACCATGAAGAATTAAGAATTTACTGAAATTATCTGAAAATGACATTAAAAATCACGGCTCATCCATGCAAGTGTGCATTTGTCAGGTCTGTCAGAATAAACGTGAACACACGTTGGCCACCTGCCACCTCCACGGACAAGACGCTGTGTAGCGGAAGCCAGGTTTTCACACCCCGCTGGCCTTCCCACATGTGCATCACTGCTGTGGGAGGGCCCCGCACAAGGAGTGGAGGAACCGAGGAACAGGACCTACAGGAGGGCTGCGTGCACGCAAAAACTCGCTCTCAGCAAACCTTCACAGCATATGAGCAATGCAGCTAACCTCCCACACACCTGTGGAAACAGTGGCCCAGCGACAGGCAGCAGAAGGATCAGGTCTGCAGTGTGAACACACGTGCAGTAAGAAGCTGAACGGAGTTCCAGAGATTGGAGGGTCTAGAAGGTAATACACCAGGGTCTTCTCCAGGCGGCGGACTCAGTATGGTATCTCTTCATTCAGGTTTTACTCAGGCTTCCATTATTTTGCACCATTAATGTCAAAAACTTTAGCAAAATTAAGGTGTTATTTGTTGCTGCTGTTGTTTGTACCAGGGATCGAATTCAGAACCTTGTGCTTGCTAGGCAGGCGCGGAGCCACTGAGCAACGTCCCTGGCAAATGTAAGGTGTGTTAAGGACACACTTATGGGGAAAGGCAAATGGTTAGTTATGCCTTAACTATCTTTACTATTTTATATCTAAAATCCCTGGGAAAAAAATTTTAAGCACCTCGAGACCCATGAAAACTGCTCTGTAAACACATGCGGGTGGCTGTACTGCACACAGGTTTTAAGTTTCTTTATTTGTAAAAAGATATATCTCATGTGCATGCTACAAAGCATATAAAAGAATTTAAGTCTTGACAGAATAGACAGTATGGGCGGGGGGGATTTAGCTCAGTAGTTCTGCCGCCAGCCTTGCAAGCACAAGGACCTGAGTTCGATACCCAGTACCAAAAAAAAAACAGATACACAGTATTACATAAATGTCTATGAAAACCTAAGGTTTAAAGGGTTGATACCCTATTACCAATACCAGGTTCTCTGAAGAATTCCCAAAGTAAGAAATAAAAAAGATTTTAAAAGCTGCAACATGATAAATGGGGGTATTTATAAAGATAAATATTTACTTATAAGTTAAATATTAATTTTTATAATTTAAATATTATTTATAAATACTTCAATGAAAACCAAACTCCCATATAGCAGTGGGTATTTAACTGATCTCAAGCTATACATGAACAAGTTTCTTGTAAAACATACAAGGCTACACTGCCTGATCATCCTCCACGAATCTACGCTCACAAAATGCCTAGTTCTAAGACACAGAGAGGAGACAGCAGGCAAGGGACGTGTGGTCAGAAGCCCTCTGCTTTATGTCTACCACATACTATGCTTCTCCAGTAAAGTGCACAGGGGAGATTTCAATGACAAATTCTTTATTTGAGCTATGCATTTTTAATATAAATAGTTATAAAGCTACACTTTGAGTCTTTATTTCACAGTAATTACCATCTTGTCATTTATTGCAAAACAACTTTTACCAATTCACAAACATTACTCCAAACAATCTACAATGCATACATTCATCAAGAGAAATGTAGCCCACACCTACCTAGCACCCTATCCCAAAATTCCGTTTTTAAGGGTCCATGTTAGCTCTAAAGGGGGGTGTTAAGAGATTCAAATGAAAACATTCCTCATTACTTTCATGCTACCAAGAAGCCAGATGAGAAAATAAACAGTAGGGGAATCACAGCAGTAACAGCGAGGATGCAGTCCCCTAACTGATCACCCGTACGTGCCTGCCACTGCTCTAAGCACGTCATACATCTCTCTTCATCCTCAGAACCACCTCATAAGCAAGACAGACAACATCATCGTGCCCGCAGAGTTTGTTCTTTTAAATTCATCCCTTATTAAAAATAAATGCACAGAAATGTTTAACATTCCCCAAGAACTGGTCATAATATCAAAGAAAAATGGATTCATTTAATTTTGAGTATATCCTTTAAGCATGTCTTTTCATTACTTCAGTAAATAAAATCCCCTAGGCACCATTCAAGGCATTTATTTGATACCAAATTTCCTTCCAGTGTCTCTGCTAGCAAGGTTCTCATATATACAAAGATCAAAATACGGCATGTATGTATTACCACCTGCCCACACACAAGAACTGGCCACAGGGCTGACAAATACTACTTAAAATCTAAAATGTCCAATATCTGCTGTTCACAAAAGGGCTGTTTTCTACATGGAAGCTAGAATTCAGACACTCATGATTTGCAGTGGTCCTCAACTCTATTAGAATCACTCAGGAAGCTTTAAAAATTTCCTGAGAGCCAGGCAGTAATTCCAGCTACTTGAGAGGCTAAGGCAGAAGGATTCCAAGTTCAAGGCTGGGCTGGCCAATGCAGGGCTGCAAGACCCTGTCTCAAAATTTAAAAATAAGTAACAAAAATAGGGGCTGGGGTATAGCTCAGAGTGTGCACGTCATCCCTAGCTTCAATCCCCAGTATTACAAAACAAACAAACAAACAAACCTAGGCCTGGGCCCAATCTGATAGTAGGAATTTAAAAATGGTTCTAATGTGCAACCTGGGGCCAGTCAAGCCTTACAAACACACACATGATCCATCAGACAGGTGCTACAGAGCTGGTCTGCCCAGAGGAGAACCACAGAAGAGTCTGACATGAAACACACTAGCTCTCTGGCCACAAGTCTCTCAATCCCCTGAAGTCGCCAACAGTAGACATATGCAATGAAAACTACATGGAACCAACAACTAAACAGATGTTTCAATCTGGGCTGAGGAATGTATTACTAGTCAATCAACAAAATATATGAACAGATAATAAATGGACAAAATCTACTGCAAATCACAAAACCAAAAAGAAAGATAGTAAACTAAGGCTGAAGAATTAATACTATGCCAAAAGAGTCCTTATAAACAAAAAATATATCTATTCTCAAAGAGACTTCAGTGGCTATCATACCAATAAAACAAAAATAAGCTGACATAAAGAAACAGCCAGTTCCCTTAAAATAGAACTACAAAACAGAACAGATGAAACAAGTGAGCTAGAAGCCTGCAGATCCACCAAGAGCAGTGCGGAGGAGATGTGCACCAGGGAAGCTGGCTTTCAGAGTTCCCGAATCCCTGCAGCAGGAGCTCCTGACAGGAGGAGAGAAGCGGTTACACAGATACACATCTTCCAAGAGTTCAAGGAGGGTATTAAGTGCTTTAGACAAGAAGGGTCCACCAAGGACCAAGAAGGATAAATGACTTGTAAAACATACACACTGTGATAAAATACAGAATCCCAGAATAAAGAGCAAGAAACTTCAAGAGTGAATAAAATAGAAATCTAATGAGAAATAAAAATCAACAAAACTGAATGCTAGCAGACAACAAAGCAATGTTTTCAAATTAAGAATTCATTATATGGCCAAATTACTCTTCAACTAGAGGAAAATAATGACATTTTTTTAACTTCCCAGGATTCAAAAAATTTACTATTCTTAGGTTCTTAAAAACAAAAAAAAAAACTTGAGCATAAACTCTGAAAAATGAACCTAAGAGGGCACAGAAAACAAGAAAAAATGGTTAGCAAAAGTAACAAAAAACCTAGCGCTAAAATCTCAGATGGATGTAGTATGAGAGATGGTTTGTGAGGAGCTGGGAGGATTTACTCTTGTGGGAAAAGGACACAGATTCTAATTAACTCTAAATGTTCACACACAAACTTGCTAAAACGTGTTACAAGAGAAGAGTGGGGGCAGTTGGGGATAAGAATTTACAACTTCCTCCCACCAAAAACCTGAAAAAATGAGCCCCAAACAATCCCTAAGCAATAGCTCAGCACAAGCAGAAGCAGCACAGCTTCTCGCCATGACTTCTGAAAGTGATGACCAACAAGTTTGATAGACACCCAGGATTCAAAATTTACTATTCTTAGGTTCTTAAAAACAAAAAAAAAAACTTGAGCATAAACTCTGAAAAATGAACCTAAGAGGGCACAGAAAACAAGAAAAAATGGTTAGCAAAAGTAACAAAAAACCTAGCGCTAAAATCTCAGATGGATGTAGTATGAGAGATGGTTTGTGAGGAGCTGGGAGGATTTACTCTTGTGGGAAAAGGACACAGATTCTAATTAACTCTAAATGTTCACACACAAACTTGCTAAAACGTGTTACAAGAGAAGAGTGGGGGCAGTTGGGGATAAGAATTTACAACTTCCTCCCACCAAAAACCTGAAAAAATGAGCCCCAAACAATCCCTAAGCAATAGCTCAGCACAAGCAGAAGCAGCACAGCTTCTCGCCATGACTTCTGAAAGTGATGACCAACAAGTTTGATAGACACTTCCTGGAAGGAACAAGTGGCCTGTACTCTGAGCCACCCAGAGAAGAATGCGAATGAGAACCAGCAATCCAACTGAGAGGTGCGAGCCAGACAGCGTGGAAAATAGCCCCCTGAAGGAAAGAAGGCCTTCCCACCTTCCACAGTGCACGGGAAGAAGCCTGGATAAGGAGGGCAGAATAATCAAAATCATTCATAATTTGCCTCAACAATAAACAGAATTACCAGGACAGATGACAAAAGACAAAATAAGAAAGCATAAAAGACCTAAAGCCATGGACAGGAGATGGCCCGTGAAGTCTCTATTTTACTAGGAATTAACTAATAATATCTCAAACTAATGACTGAGATTTCTGCCTCTTACAGCTAGGAAGAGAATGGAAGCAACTACTGGGGATAAACAGATAACTGGTCTATGGCTCACCAGATCGTCCTCAAAAGTGCCCCTTAAACAAATCCAGATCTCTCAAGTCCAAACTGTGAGGAAATCTTAGCCACCTTCTCACCACTGAGACACAAGACCCGACACCTGCACTCACAGCTTAAAGGCGGGATAATTTATTCTGGCTCATAGTTTCAGAGATCTTAGCCCGCGCACGTGGATGGCTGGCTTGAAGGTAGAAACTGCAGGGTGGAAAAGCAAGGGAAAGGCGCTCCCACTCTGGCATCCAAGGAAACAGAGAGAGAGAGGAGGAGCTGGGGAGGGAGCCGCACCCTTCCAGGCCACGCCCCCAGGACCACCTCCAGCCAGACCCCACCTCCCAAAGGCACAGCAGCCCTGAAATCATCCAAGGACCACACACACACACACACACACACACACACACACACACACACGCGCGCGCGCACGCTTGGCGGGTACGTTTTAGATCTAAACTGTAACAGAGGAAAAGAAAAACCTCATAAGATGGGAAAGTCAAAGACTCACAAACACAATAATCTGACCAGCTCATATAAAACTATCTCTACCCAACACTAGTAAGATGAACAGAAAAACATGCCAAGAAAGTTTAAATATTAATGGACAAAAGAAAAAAAAAATTCATAGCATGAGAAAGGTAGTTGAAGACTCCACTGTGAAAGAGAAACCACTTCTCCCAAAAGAAAGAAAATTTCATAAAATGCATCAGTGGCTAAAAAATGATATAAAAATAAAATATTACAAAAGAAAATTTCAATTAAAAATAAAATTTTAATACCTTTTTAAAATTAGGGAATTTTTTTAAAAGAGGAAAACAAAATAACAAGGAAACTGTAGATCTAAACAGAACAATATTCATCATAGTAGTAACATTAAAGATAGCAAACAGCAGACAGAATTGACAAATGGATGACGTGAAGGAAAGCTGAGATAACCACAAATAATGCAAAACAGTAGAATTAAGCCGTTTGTATTAGTCAGCTTTCCTGCCATTGAGACACAATTCAAGACATTCATAATTTAAAGGAGAAAAGGTTTAATCTGGCTCAAGGGTGTGGGGAATTCCATCCATGGCTGAATGTGCAATCCATGTTGGCTATAAGGGGAAAACGGCGTGGCAGAAGGGCACAGTGAAGGAAAGCTGCCAGGAACCAGAGCAAGGGAAGGAAGAAGCCAGAGACAAGAAGATGTTCCAGGTCACACCCTCGTGACCCACGTCAGGGAGGCCCCACCTCCTAATGGCCTTCAGATTAACCCACTGAGGAATACAACATGCCAGCAATACAATTACCTTCCAAAAGCCCATCTCTTAATACATGAGACTTCCGGGGACATTTTAGATCTAAACCATAAGACCATTAGAAGAAAACAGAGATTGCAAGTGTGTATGGTTTCTCCAGACAGAGAAAACTACAAACACAAAACACAGAACATAAAAATAAAATATTAAAAAAGAATATTTCAATTAAAAATAACTAAACAACTAAGAGTATCTAAATAAAGATGAGAACAAGTCACACTCATGGAAGGGCATATTTTAAATATTTCAGTTCTGCAATTTCAATCAAAATCCCCTAAATATTTTTGTGGAAATTAATAATCTAATTCTAAAATGTATATGCAAACGAAGAGGGGCACTGACAATCTTTCTTTTTTCCTTCCTTCCTTCCTTCTTTCCTTTCTTTCTTTCAAAGCATTGGGGATTAAACTCAGGGAGCATTGAACTATATCCCAAGTCCTTTGCATTTTTTTATGTTGATACAGAGGTTCGCTAAGTTGCTCAAGATGACTTTCAACTTGAGATTCTCCTACCTCAGCCTTAAAATAGCTAAGATTACAGGCAAGTACCCTAGCAGCACAGCCTGAGAACAAGTTGGAGGATTTACACTGTCAGATATAAAACTGAAGCAAGTAGTATGGTACTGAGAAAGTGAGCCAGTGAACAGAACTGGCTATCAGAAACAGACCCAACACATGGCTCTCAGAACCTGATCAGTACTCCAGGGACATGACAACCTTTTCAGCAAATGCCTCAGATCTACTAGATTATCTACCAAGGGGAAACAAATACTGACTCACATAGCATACAAAATCAACTTAAATTTAGGTCTAAGTGTGATAAAATTTCTTGATGAAGGTAACAGCTTCATGATCCCTATGGTAGACAAAATTTCCCTAAATAGAATACAAAAAGCAGAAACCACAAACAAAAACAACTTGTAAACTGGGCTTCATTAAAATTAAGAATTTCTGTTTATTAAAAGATGTATTAAGAGAGTAAAAAGATAAACCACAGACTTGAAGATGGTACATGCAGTATATACATAAGTACATACACTGGTACATACACAGCACTAAACTCTGGAAAATCAAAAGAAAGTTGACAATGCACATTTTTCTAAATAAGAAAGGAAATGGGCCAGGGATTTAGCTCAGAGGTTCTGTTCCCGGCCTTGCAAATGCAAGGTCCTGAGTTCGATCCCCAGCACCTAAACAAATAAATAAATGGAAAAGAAAAAAAATTCAAATGTACCCCCCACACACACACACACACGGCCAGTGCACATACAAAAAGATGTTCAAAATCAGTAGTCTTCAATGAGATCAAAATGAAACCATAAAAGTCAGTCCACCCGCTACAAATAGATAAAATTAAATAGAATGCAATAGCTACAGTCAGTGAGCAACTGGACCTCTCATGAAGCACCGATGGGGTATGAAATGAGAGCAAATTTGAGTACCCACTGAACATTATGTTAAGTCCTATGCCTCGGCAATTCCACTACATATACATCTAATCTGAAATAAATATGTTTCTCAAAAGAAACCATAATGTTCTTAACATTATAATAATTGTCCCAAAGTGGAAACAATTCAAATGTCTACCAGTAATACAAGGAACAGCTAAATTACAATCATAATCAAAATATAGTACTATGCAGCAACAACAAAAGCAGTTTCCTCACATGCAACACCACAGAAACTCAGACAGAACACTGAATTAACAAACACAAGAGTACACACTTAGGATGTCAGGCCTGTGAATTTTTTTAAATGGCAGAATTAATTCTGGTAATGATCCATATCTTGATAGGAGGATGTTTAAATACATATGTTCACTCTGTCAAGTTCAAATTCCACACTTACTTGTGCATTTTTCTGTGCATATGCACTATTCTCAAAAAAACTACCTGACAAAATTCAGTCAAATAGGAGGTTCAAAATAAAGAACTCAAAATGGACCTACAGGAAAATACTGGTAAGCACCAACACCACAGAAATACAGCACTATGACCAAGCTGTCAGAAAGCAGAAATGTTCTATCAGCTTTGACAATCTAAGCTTACACAATGAAAATGCAGTTTATCTCCATCACAGTATGTTAACATGGGTGCACAGGTTTTCGCCCAAATCGGAGCATATATCTGGGGAGATACGACTAAAACTACCATCTGAGGTGTGATCCCCTCAGAAAAAGAAAGGTCGAACCATCCACCTGAGCAGCTGCGGGCTACTGACTGGCAATGAAATGAAAGACCTTTGCTCTTCTTCAACTCTTTGTACCTACTTGTAGGCTGACTGCCAACAGAGATTTACTCAACAAAGGCTGACAATTTTTCAGAGGAACGCTACAAGACCAATTAACATAACTAAAAAATAAAATTTAAAAACCAGATATAACAGGGTGGGAGGGAAGAAGGGCATGTGCACGTGTCTCACAGGGACAGTGCACACTGTGGGAAACAGGAATCTAAAAGGTAAAGAGGAGGCCACGCTCCAGATCTACTGGGCCAATCCCTAGGGCCGAGACTCCAGTGACTCCAATCAACAGTGCTTTTCTGTTAGGTTGGGCAGGCAACTTAAAACCCTAGAAGAAAACAGCTAATGGAAGTATTAATGTCCTTTTAACTTACTGAGCTCCTTCCAGTAAATTAAGCTGTTCCTAGCCTGGAAGGGACAGAGAGGAAATCTTTAAGGATGGGACTACGTGTATTGATCTTTGTAGCCCCAGGGACTGAGCCGAGACCAGGTACATAAATCAGGCCTTCCACAATAACTATTGGATGTTGATTTAAGAGTACACACTAAATCCTATAACTACTGCAATGTGATGCCAGATTTTCATGAAAAGTGTTTAGTTGTAATCAATAATGAAAAATCTCTGCTTTTGTATTTTTATACTTGATCTCTTTCTTCTTCTGGCTTATAACATTCCAAAGTTCTATGATCTGACTAGAACTCCTTGACTATTGGGCCGAACACATTTCCAAGTCAGCAAACTCATACTTCACTCTAGTTTCCAAATAGGCTGCATCAAATATAGCACAGTTAAAAAAAAAAAAAAAAATGGACAAAAGCTTTGCTTCATTCCATTGTTAATCAATTCCTATAACTTTAGGGTAAAGGACTTCTCTTAAGAACCTAAAAAAGAAATATACTTAATTAATTAAACCTATCTCTTTCTAAAGGAGATGTCAGTCTGATAAATACAAAGCACATATATTTCATAATTCAGAAAAATTAAGAGCAAGAAGAGAGCAAACATGCCAATGATTACTGTGTTTCTAAAATTAAACACCATATCTACTTTTGAGCCTCCTGGTAACTAGAAGAAAGAAAGACAAGTGAAAAACAGAATAATCTGCTAAAAAGGAGACAGCATACAATATCTCAAAGGAAAAAGCTTTTTTACTTAAGGGAGCCCCCAACTTTTCAATCAGTGGAGGTCTGCTTCTAACTATTTTAAATGAAAGCATTTTGAATTTATTAGGGAAAAAAATGCTTCTGCCTTAAAAATAAAACAAAGAGAGAAAAGAAAATCTTAAAATAAAACTGGTAATATCCGACTATTTCACTTTATAAACACAAAGACAATCACATCAATAACTCACTTCAGCTGCATGGCTGTCATGCAGCTTCATGATCTTACCTAACCTATCTCAGCTTAGTCCTTTTTTTTTACTACAAAAGTAGCTGTATTGCAACAATGAGTATACGAAACACAGTAAACTAATGAAGCAAATCTCCTAGTAGTTCAACTTGGCGTACTAATTTATTTCACCTTAACTGGAGCTTTACACATGTAGGGATGATCCAACAGGACATTTCCAGCCTCGAGAGCCAGCAAGGACACAGAAATGATAAGGTCACAGGTGTTAGTTCCACAGCAGACTGACCTATTCAGGTGTTAAAGTCAGCCAACCTGCAGAAACCAAGTTTTCTCCAGCATGCAGGTTCACACTACAGGGATTTGAAAAGGAGGGGTGAGCTGCTCTAAACAAGTTCTCACTGAGTCAGGGACCTTTACTTCTCCATCAGTGAAATTTTAGAAAAAAAAAAAAATTATAGAAGCTAGCTATATTAATGCAAAGAAATCTGTCTTGAGCAACAAAATGCATGCTGCACATTTAAGCATGTATGCAGGAAGTAAGTCTGCTCCCTTAATGAAACAGTCAACTCAGGCTTCCACCTGACCTTCCTCATTTCAAACTTGGAGCTGGCTTTCTGGCACCTTGTGGACCACAAAATTGGAACAGATGCAGTGAGAGAAACTTGTGAAAGTAAATATGTATTTATTTGTCAAGAAGATAAAATTTATGATACAATGTTGAAATTCCTACCTGCCTCTGTAAGTTAAAAATTTACACAAATCATTTAATAGGCTGCTTCTGATTTTAGAGATACTTTGTTTTTAAGCCTTTTTTCCTAGTTTAGGATAGGAGAGTTTCAAGGAAGTCTACTGAATTTTAGAGAGTTAACACTAAAAATGATCAATAATGTGAAAAGTACTTTTTTCTGTAAGTAATTTTTCTTTCCCATACAAAAATAGCTAATATGTTTTATTAAGTAATTTCAGATAATAAAGGAAATCAGTACATTTACCAATAAATTAGCAAAAATAACAATAAATTAAGTTAATATATACCTATAAATTTTAAACTGATATCAGTGCTTACATGTGTACACACAAATACTTCTGTAAATTACTATTTAATATTTCTCTCCAAAAATTAATCCTCTTATATGTAGATATACCTGACATTAAAAAGTAAAAATAGGTTCAAATGGTAGATACATCAAAACAACAAAAAAGAAGATCTTCTAACGGTAAGCACTTTGACCATACCCATAAACAAGGAAAAACTGAGAGACAAGACCGACGCTAATGGGCAACTTGAGAAAAAAGGATATATAAATTATTAATTTAGTGTCTCATCAAAATCTCTTCACCAGATATTAGTACAAGTTAAAATCATTTTAGATCTTTAGTAACTTGCTGCTAGACATAAGAAATACATATCTATTTTTCTACAACCCTCCACACATTATTTTGTTATCATAAAAAGTTTGTAATTACATAGCAGTGATATTTAATTGCCAGCTATCTGTTACTTTCTTCACTGGGCAATTATTTTACTTCCTAAAAATTAGTATTTGTGGCAATTATATTCACAAGAAGTGCAAAGGATAAAAGAGAAACAAAACTCACCTTTGTTACTGGTTTTGCTTTCAAACTTCCATTCTCCGTAATGCTGAGGTCCAGTTTGCTGTCATCCTTACTCCCTATGGCTTTTAGTCCTTGCAAAAGAATATCACGGAACTTTTGATAAAGAGGCTTCTCAGTATAATCCAGCAATTTCACAGCTTCCATGTATTTAGCAATTTCACCTAAAAGAATAACTTAATCACAGATTTGATACATTTATGTCTTACTGAAATTAGAATGCAAGCATAGTAATGTATTAAGTTCAATCACTTGTTGAATTCAGGAATTGACAGATAAGTAAAACAAAAAAACATCTGGGATACAATATAAAACTCAATTTTTTAACTGTGAGAATCAAAAGGAGAGAATACATACTAAAAATTTTTTAAATATGCATAAAAAGTAACTTTTAGTTTTAAAGCTTTTTTTAAAAAAAAATTCAAAAGGGCCTAGAAAACAATTCTGGAAGTAAAACACCCTTAAGTACAATGAATATCATAACCAGTATTTTGGGGGAAATAGAAGCTAAGAGTTATAGAGCAGATGCATTCTTCGTGTAAATCAGAAAAGAGACAAAGTAACAAGGCCCTATTTTTCCAAAGAAAAGAAAAACTGACTTCTGAATGATAAAAGGTTTACTGTACACTGAACAGAACCACATCCTAAGTAGAAATCCTACCAGTCGAGATTAATACTTCTCAATATTAAAAATCCATTGTTTGGCCAATGAGCTCAAACAGCTCTTTCCTCTGACCTCTGAACTTATATATTCCCTGCCATATAATGGTCTCCTCAAATTCCAACAAATCCCAATCCAAACGCCTACCCGAACCCCAAAACCTGCTGCCTGAAGTTTTCCCTATCTCAGTTACTGAGATTTCTACCCTCGCTCAAGCCAAATTCTAAGTCAGTTTTCCTTGAATCTTCTCTTCTTCCTCCCCACACCCAGTGCATCAAGACATCTTGTCTGTGCCACACAGATATAGCAGTCACGTGCTCAGTAATCCCAATATTTAGGCACCCACTATGTGCCCGTCACTGTTCTAGTCACTTGGGATACAGCAGGAAAGGAAAGCATCCTAACCTCCCACTTTCTTAATCCAACAGGCAGAATCTACAAAACACCTCCGACAGTACTGCTGTACCTGGCACAATACTGGAAACTTTCCCTCTGAGGAAAGAAAAATGCAGAGCTGTCACCTTCACCACTTCTCTCCAAGTCCCTCATGACGCCTCCGATCCACACAGGACACCCTCACGCCAAACTCCACACAGCTCACCCACTCCTGCCTCTCCCACAGCTGCCCCTCCTGAGTGAGGCTGCCCCGGCCACCAACCATGGCCGTTCTCTGGGAAACTTCAGTTCTCACCCCACTACACTCCTGAACCCATCTCTACACTTGCCATCCCATCCCCTTTACTTTTCCACAGCAGTAACAACTTAAATACTGCAAAATTCATTCATCTGTTTCCTCCTCTCACTCCCCACCAGCACATTCACTGATGTAGTCCAAGTGCCCACAAGTCTCAGGCCACAGTCCGGCCTCAGCGACACAAGATGAACGTGGGACTGACATCTGCCTCCTATTCCCAAAGCACTGAACAACTCAAAGAGGTTCAAATATCCAACTAACAATGCACCTTTGGAAAGGGATGTGCTTTTTTAATGAGAAGAAACTAATTATACTTTAAAATGCCTACATTTCTTACATTAAGGGATATTTCATGGATATCAAGTCTTTGCTCCCGGAAAACAAACTCCCTATGAACATTTAAAAAGTTATTCCTACCTGGCTTGTTTTTCTCAGGAAAACATTTCTCCATCAAACTTGCAATACTGTCTCTGTATCTGTTAAAAATTAAAGAATGAGTTATTTATATATAGCTTGATATTATGGGATATTAATACTTAGAAACAGTAGGCAATATGAAGTTACACTGAAATATGCTTAGACATTCTCCCAAACTGAACCGAACAAAAGTCTAAGAAGCCTTGCTGTTGAGTAATTCCTTACTTCCCCATTAGCACCACTTAAAACTACAACTCCTGTCTAGTTCTGACTGAAAAAATCTGCCTCTCGTGATGTTGCTAAAAATAATTCAAGTTGTCCTTTACCTAATTTTGGAATCTCTAACATAGTTTGGATCCTTCAAATTATCCTCCCAGGGAAGATGGCCACTAAGCCACTGGATCATGCAATAGCCAAGTATCTCCAAATCACCACGTCTTGATGGGGCTACAAGCACAAAAGGAGAAAAGTCGACATGCTAAAGTAAGTTGTAAGGTGCAATCTCAAGCACTTATAATGCTAACATCTGTTTTCTCATCACATTTTAAACCATATAATAAAAGTATTGAACACTGAGTAGTATAAAATATTTTATCTCCAACTAGTAATTTACTTTAAAATCCAAACTGGTAAACTCTAGGATTTCAAACTCAGGCAGTCTAGGAAATATTATTAAACCATGACACATTTAATACTATCTTTGGAAAACACAAAAATATTCAAAGTGTTATATACTAGTAAGAAGGCCAGAGAACTGGGTGTTTCAGATCATACATCCATTTTGGTAGAGAAAAAAGAAATGGCTGCTGAAGAAATAAGCTATCATAATAGATGACAAGGGCCAGGGGTTTAGCTTAGTGGTTCTGCCGCCTGCCACGCAAGCGCAAGGACCTGAGTTCAATCCCTGGTACCAAAAAAAAAAAAAAATGTTTTGCATAATAGATGACAAAATAAAAGCTACCTTTTATAAAGGTGTAGTTACACAAGAAACTTACAGACTCTAAAAGACAAAAACAAAAACCAACCAATATTCCAACAAAGCCATATAAAAACCCAAATAAATCCTCACAGCAGAGGAATAAAACACCTCACTGCTACAGCTGTCTTGTCATTTCTGCAGGGCAGGAGGATGAAGGGGAGAGAAAATACAAGAGGCTCCTAGAGTCTAACCTCTCTCTACCCTCTTTCACCATCCTTCCTGGACTCTTCTGACTTTTATGTCTATTTATTTATGCAGAACTGAGAACTACATAGGAATCCTGCTTCAAACACTCAGGCCGGGCCGGTGTGGAGACATACCCACGCCGTTGTGAGCGTCGATGCTGGTGAACTCAATAGTGCCATCGTGACGTCTTTTGGGATCTTCTTTATATTCTCTATGAGCTCCTTCTGGACAGTACCGATAGGCAAGACCATAATCTACCAAATACACCTATAAATTTCCAGGGATCAGGCAAATTAGAGGGAAAATCATTGCACATATACTACTTTGAAACACAGAAATAAAACAGAGTCTGAGAGTCAATTCGCCTACAAAGATAAATCACAGTGCTCCAAACAAGTTAGATCCAAAATGCACACAAAAGCAAATATTCAATTTTGAAAACTGACTTCTATTTTTAAAAATCCATCCTTCTTCTATTCCTTCTCTCATTCCCTTCCTCCCTTCCTTCCTCTTCTAATGCCGACAACTAAACCCAGGGCAATCATGTTGCTAAAGACCAGATAAAATCACCTGGCTTCAAATGCTTTTCTAGAGATGTATGTGCTAAACTTGTAATTAATATTTTCTCCTCAATGTGAGCAAGACTTATAAATCTCACACTTTTTCATTAAGTTTAAAACAAAATTGGGCATAAAGCAAACCATCAGTACAAGCTGTAATACAACTGACATCTCCCACAAAGGGGGCACTGAGCGTAAGAATCCCAACACCGGTGACACAGGATATAAATGTTCTATTCCTGTTTCTTCACTTGTAAAATAATTGAATGCCAAATTCATAAAAATATTATTTCAGAGATTATAATAATGATAAGAACTTTTACAAGAAGCCCTTGTCTATGCTTAAATACAGCGCATTAACATCAACTCTTCATAAGGAAGGCTAAGTTTGAGTACTACACACACACGTATCTGTGGCCATAGGAAAGCAGCTGATCAGTATACAACACTACTAGCTCTCTTTCGCTTCGCAGCCACCTACTGTCCGCGTGTGGGCACAAGAGGTAAGTGAAGTAAAACTGTAAAGATGGTCCAATACTGGAAAAGTAACCCCATCCAAAGCAAATTCCTGGAAAGATGAGAGAGAGCTGCAAAACATTTCCATATAATCCAAAGCAGCATGTTTTAATCATGTGCAGACTGATAGGAGTGAGATTCTTTGTTCAAGTTCCTGGACGTGTTTTGTTTTTACCCGGGGAGTGTTAGAAACAAGATGGCTGGGAAGAGCTGAACCAGCCCTGTGGCTGCCTTCAGACTGTCCCGGCCGGTCAGCGCCACAGGCCAGCAAGCTCTCTTCCATGTGCTGTGCTCCCACAGACCCCTGGCAACCACAGGAGACGAAAGGAAAGGGGCCAGGAGAAAAGGACAAGTGAACAACAGGTAAAGGCAGATCTGAGAAAGAGAAATGCCACAGAGGATCAGCAAATAATTACATAATAATGGTACATTTTAAATACTTAAATCTGCCTTTGTTATAAGATCAAGAAGTGAGATCACACATTGAGTCAGGGGCCCAACCGTGAGTATCAACTAGACCTTATTTTTGCCAAAACCATGAAATAGCTACAAGAAAATTGTATAGATCTGTCTACTCCAACTAAACTGCCCCAATAAAGTAAAATAACATTAGCTTTTCTCCTTGCCTTACACAAAGTAAAATTTACAAAGGGAAGGTAATAAAGTAAAAAATGCACATTTGAATTCCAAACACTAAGGGTATACAAATTTAGACAGCTCAGATATCTCTGTAAACCAATTGATTTGAATAATCAACATGTTAAAGACCAAATTTTCCAAGTAACAGAACACTTACATTTGATGGATTTCTTGAACAAAGGAAATAAAAAAGTGACAAAGCAGACAAGCAAACATAATTCACTGGTGTACTATATAATTTTAAGCTTCCACCCCCAAACAGCTATTTGAAATTCACTTTGTATCACGAGCACTTCTTCTGAATATTATTTAGGGCAAAATAGCCAACTTGATAAAGTGCCAACAAATTGCATCAAAAATGTAGAATGTTAACTAGATAAAAGTGTCAAGAAGAAATATTATTATTACCGTATCTACTTCAAAAAGTAAAACTTCTAAATGGGTTCAAGAGTTCAGAGCAACTCTATCTGTTTTCAAACGACATGTTTTAAAAGACTAGAAACTAAAGCGGTAAAGCTACCTGGTCAGGGTTCTTGTAGCTTAGAAGAAGATTCGAGGCCTTGATATCTCCATGCACATACTCATGCTCATGGATGTACTCCAGGACATCCAGCTGCAAAAGTGTCACAGATAAAATTAATGCAGTACCTAGCACCAGCCAGCAGAGGACTAAGCTTCAACACAAGCCAGCCTTTACTTGAAAAACAGTATTTAAAAGACAAGAAGAATGTAGCTCACATACAATTCTTAAGCTTAGCTGCAAAACAGCTTTCCGAGAAAACCTTCTGGCATTTGCTTCGTATATTTTCTGAAGGTCACTCCCAAAGCGATCTATTATCATAAACCTATAACTGAAGACAAACAAGAAAAGTCAATGAAAAAAATGTAACTCAGGAAAAGCTACTTTGCCATGAGTACTCTCCTTCCAAAGTAATTTTTTCAAGGTACTGTTTAGTAAGACAGTATTCAGAGAGAGAGAGTTGAAACAATTTCTTCCAATAAGAAATCTCAAGAATTCAGTGCTTTCCTAACCTGCCTTTTAGCTAGAAGGCCTCTTCCTGGTCTCAGCTAGTTACAATAAGCAACACTGAATTTTAAGATAATGCCAACAGAGAAAATTCAAAAGATTCACCTCTAATTAAAAAAAAATCTGAATAAGAATGAGAGCACTGCCTTTAGTAGTAAAAGCTGGCTTATGTTTCTAGATATTAGCTTCCTTTTTGCGACTAGGTCTCTCTATTTTTAAGGCACAACTCAGCAGAATCAATATTCTCTTAAAAATTAAGACTGTCAAGAGATGTTAAAGAGCTAAATTCAATAAAACCATTTTTAAAAATCTAAAGGATGGTGCACTACATACTCAATGGCCAATATTTGGGGAAGAACAAATAAACATCTTGGGTAACTGTAAAGAGTTATGGTTTTGCCACAAACTATCTGTGTCACCTTGGCCAAGCAGTACAACTTCCTTGGGCCACAATTTCCCCTAAAGTAAAATGAGGAAGTGGCGACTCACCCTTCGTGCACTTGCTCAGCTCTCAAATCCCAGGACTCAGTGTGAAGTACTATGACTGATCTGCTGTTAACTCTGTTCAGCTTTTGCTCTGAGGATCACTTTTATCTTCAAAAGTTTTCCAAATTCCAACTTGCATTACATCGTTTCCAGAAAATCGACAAAAACCCACACCATGCTGAGAATGTATGTAATGTCTTCCAGTGGGACACAACAGTGAGTTCTCAGGACCATCGCCGCAGTCAGCACTCCCTGAATGCGTGCTAGGGCACCACACCCCTTTAGGGACTGCATGGGTGCTCATGTACTTACACCGCAAACCACGACCCTGTTTCTCAACAGCAGAAAACTGCAAGGAATTTGTCTTCTCGAATATGGTGGAGCCATACTTTTAACCACTGTACTACATATACTGAAATAAATGTCAGTGGGATACAAAAATTTCACTTATATGCAGTCGGACATTATAATAAAAATACAATATGGCAAGTTCAACAGGGAAGGAAGCTCTAACATTGAAAGACAATTTGTCAAAACAAAACTCCTACCCATTTTTTAACTGGAAAAGATTCAGGGCTCCTCTTATCTACGTATCTTATAATAAATAAAATAACTGATGGCTATTAAGGTAAAGTGACTTGTCCAAAGTCATACAATTAGTGGCAAATATATGTAAGATCTCCTGGCTCCCTGACCTCTAAAATCATAAACAGGGACAAGTACTTTTGACTTCCTGGTTTCATTTGTACAGCAGGTTTTGAAAGGTGGAGAGATTACACCAGGACATATGTACATGTTTGCTTTTACAAATAAATGATGTGTACAATTAATATAACAATATATGAGTAACAAAAATACAACCTCTGCTGACAGTATGAAAGAGGGATTAAACAGAATCGCTTACTTCAACATAAGATCTACTTAAAAATTACATTAGGTAGGTCTCTGTTCAGAATCACAGATCACCCCACTACTACTCTAAACAATCGTGTAATCTCCTCAGTATTCTAAATTGTAACTGACAACTAAACAAATTGCAGAGAAACTGTTACCACCACCACATCCTTCGGGAAAGGCAGCTCTATCACTGAGTAGTGAAGTGAAGTTTATTTCCCAGTGACTAAGCTAAAGTAAAACCTTTGATGCTTATTTTGGAGGGGACTTGGATAAAACAATTCAAAGAATGGAAAAATATAAAGCAGTACAAATGATTTCATAAGCAGCTAACATTTTTACTGCTCTAAGTGCTGGCTGTGCTAAGTGATAGTGAGATATATAGATATAGATATAGATATAGATATAGAGGACAAGATACAGATATATAGGATAAGATACAATATGACATGATATACATTAATCCTAATGAGTTACACAAAAGTAGGGATTTGGGAGGGGAAGGGCTGGAAGAATAATGTTATTATTTCTTTACTTTTGAAAATTCTATGGTGATTACTCATAGGGGCCTCAACCTGAACCATAAACCAAGCCCTCACACAGGATGCCGGGATGTCACACACTCCTTCCACGGATGGTTCCAGCATCTCGCACTATGGCAGTAGAGACAGGAAGTAAGGTGACACTTGCAGGGGAGGCAAGAGCCAGGCTAGAGAGTGTGGCCATCCGGGTGCCCTGGCACCTCTGAGGCTCTCCAATGCCGTGCTTTGTCAGCCTTCCAACCCCTGCCTTCTCAGGGTCTGTTCCTGGCAAACTTGGTCCAGCAAAACTGTCCATAACAAAAAATGTGCCGTGATTTCAGAGTCCTCCACTCCCTCAGAGGCACAGGACAGCTGCCCCTGCATGCCATCATTTCTGACAGAGCTCCAGGTGGATGGGCATCTGTCCCCTTCCACAGGATCACTCGAGGCCCCAAGTCAGCCGCTGGGACTACCTCGCTCTTGCCAGTGACTGGCTTATGAGCCCTGATCAAATTCAGATCCAGCAAAGAGGAGCAGAAGGAAGTGTGCTGCAGGGCAAAGGGGCGGTATCCGGCATGAAAAACCTAGGAACGGGGCCACCACGAACCCATAAAAGGGAACACTGACAAGATGAGAAAAAAGTGCAAGGCAAGAATGTGGGCCCCTGCAGACTGTGTAAGATGGCTGAGTGAAACTCTTCCAGGACTAGCAACAGAAAGCACATGACTACACCCTCCAGTTCCAGACTCAACCTACTCTCCAAGTCTCCGCTACCAACCTTCCTCCACAAAGTTCCACTCACTCACTCAAATACCTAAAAGATATCAATTATACCTCAAAGTATTAGAGGTTTTCTCCAACTCAACAAGGCCAACAACATTCTCTCCAGTCTCTCAATTCCTAAGACACCTAAGAGTCAAAACTCTTACAAGTTAGCACTTAACTGTTCTGTTTCCTACATGTTTGTTTTCTCTGGTCAGCTAGACTGAAACTCTTCTGAAGGGATTCTGATTTTTATGGGAAGACTATTCATTATTAAATACCAAATAGAATCCTAAGGGTTCTCTTTCTGTAGAAAGGATACAGAGGTGTATGTTTGCTTCAGGGCCCTTTGGTCTTTGTCCCTAAGTGTCACCCAGGCTCAGGTCGGTGGATCACACTCCCCCCTGCTCAAGGCATCAGACTGCAGCTGGGAAAGCAGAAGGCAGGGATGATGTCTTACTTGTCCCTCTCATTCTCTGCCTCTGCCTGCCACACACAATGCACACAGCCTCGGTGAAGACCTACTGGAATTCTGGGCCCTCGCTAAATGATCCTTAACTAAACCAGCATGACAGTAAATGCTCAAAAAAGGGGAAAGAAAAAACGAACAAATCATATGGATTTTACCTTTTTCCATTTTTATCATGTAGACCAGATCCCCAATACTTAGGAACACCAAGGTACTTCAGTTTATGGGCACGAATCCACTTCTGAACTGTAAGTTAAAACCAATGCTTGTGATTTCAACTACTATACAGAAATTTAAAAATTTTAAAAACAAATCATTAAGAGCAGAAAGTGTTTATAAATGTAGCAAGATTTCACCTTTACTCATAAAATAGGAAGAGCACAATATGACCTATTAGCAAAAACAAAAACTTTACAATCAAAGGATTTTTATTAATCTACAAAATAATTACCCTGCTAACACTGTTTTTAAAATGAAATCTGCAAAAAGCATTTTTAAAAACACAAAACCACAGTACTACAACTACAGCTAATCTCTAATTATGAAAGTGCTTGCCTGTCTCCCTTAAGAAGGCATTTTTTGCTCCAATCTGTAAGTACAAGTTTTCTTCCCTTCAACCTTAATATATTTTCTTCAACCAGCAAAATGAGATCCAAGAGTGATGGAAGTTTTCCCCCAGCCTACCAGAGGTCCAGGACCCACAGAGGGCAGGGGGAAGGAGGACAGTGCGGGACCGGAGCATCTGTTCTCGCTCTCCAAATTATGTCAGCCCCTCTCACCAGGCTATGTTCTCCAGAATTTAGGAAAATACTCAGAAATATCTGCAGATCCTTGCGTCAACTCACAGATTAAGATTCTCAATTTTTAAGAGTATTTCCTAAATCAAGTTTGATTTATCACCTTTATTCAATAAATTGATATAGGTAAAATCTTTTAACAATGAAATCAGATTTCACATAAATCTCATTTAAATTAAATGTATTTACAAAGCCCCCCCTAAAAAATAGGATCTTAAAATGTAATGCTCTAGCGTCCTAATGTAGCTCTACTCCCCAAAAATAAATAATAAAAATAAAAAACTGGTCATTTTAAAAGTATAAACATGTGAACTGTATTTCTTACTTTGCTCTGGCTTAGCAGCTCGCTGGTAGAACTTTAATTCAGTAAAAAGAGGGCCATTGTCACTGGGTTCCTTAAAACACAAGAGTTAGTCAGTAAGAGCACCAGTTAAATCCTGAGTCATTTTCAGTGCAACTTCCAAACAGACTAACAAATCAATTTTTCTTCCAAAAATTGTACTTTTGGTACTTAAGTGTACAACTGTTTGAAGTCCAACTTTTCAGAAATGTTTCAGGCAGTCTCAGAATAGTCCACAAGTTTCATATTTCTCTCAAGTTCCATTTTTTTAAGTGATAAAAATCAAACACATATAAAAATCAGACACAAAGCTCAAACTGCAGAAGTTTAAGAAAAAGCTTTCAGCTAATTTTCATCTTTATTAAACTCTCCCTTACGCAAAGAATAGAACCATGTTAACTATATCACAAAGGGGCTACATATTTCTCAGATTTAATAAAATTTCAATGCCTGATTTAACCAATTAGTGGCAAAATCCCATTCCTTTCCTATTTCTGAGTACTGTTCTACCGTTCTACCTGATGTCATCAGGATGGCAGAAACAGCCCTTACACATTCAGGATCTCCAAAGCAAACAAGAACTAGGCAGGAAACTGCATCCCTTCCTTCCTGACATCCATTCCCACATGTTGCAAACCAAAGGCTCATTTCCCACATGACACCTTACACCAAAAAGGAAATCAGAGCTAGGTCACAGAAATGTCACACTTTAAACAATACTTAAAATTAAAATTATTCTGAAAGAGACAAACATTCACAAACAAGAAAAAACAATCCATAGGAATTTTGTCTTGCTCAATAAGGACTGAAAAGTGAGAAAGATCTTACAGTTTTGTGGGCTTTTTCAATAATGAACTTTACCTAACTAACATCAGTATTAAGTTTGATATTCCATGTGAGTTATTATCTTCTTTATTAAGAATCAGAGGGAAAAATTTAAAAGAAATAAAAAATCCAAGTTAAAAAGCAAACATTTCTCAACTAATTTGAGAACTGCTTCTCTTTTAGGTTTGGCAAGAAAATTCTTTTGGCTGGAATACCTGCATAGCTGGAATTCAGGGTTCAATAAAGCATTAAGAGAACTGACAAATGAGGCCTATTACCTTAACTGAGAGAAAACTTGAGAAAAATATGTACTTTTTGGCTGCTCGAGATGCCTCTGGCAAATACTTAAAATATGTTCACTGTTTTTCCCCCCTATGCAGAAACCCTCAACTGCCACAGAAGTTAATTTTGCAAGTTGAGGTTTAAATAAAACCACTTTTATATATACAGTTCTACTAGCTCTGATGTTCTGCAATTCAAAAATAGGTATACCCAGTCAAAGCATTCACAGGAAGATTCTGGCAACCTGCAGAGTTAGCAGGACTACTTATGAATGAATGAGCATCTAACGGCAAGTAGGCAACCTGCATCACACTGGAAGCTTGGCTCACTTGTCATAGGTAGGCACACTGCTCAGCCCAGGCTTGGAGGAGAGGCAGATCTGGGCCTGGCATGTCACCAATGCCTTGAGAACTAGGAACCAATTGACACCCCGACAGATGGGTGCCAAACCCTCACCTGTGTACTGAGCACCTCGTCTCTCCATAACCCGCGGCCCTTTTCCTAGCAGCAGTGGTAGCCAGAGAGACAAACCAATGACTGAGCAGGAGACACAGAATCGCTGGAGGAAATGTGGAAGAGGAAATGAAGAGAAGGAATCTGGATTCACTTTAATTCAGGTTTGAAAGTTTTTCTAAGACAAACCTTGGCTTATTACCATCAGTATAAAATTCTGATTTATTCAGTTTCAACCTATGTCATATCAACTTTAATTTTCAAGTTTTCCTTCAGGCAATAATTTATTAAACTTATAAAAATGAGAATCAACCATATAAATCAGGTCATTATAATGAAAGCCACACTACAATGAAGGTTCTTTGAGCTCATTTCATACTTTTTCTAATCCAATAAGCTTCCATTATAACAAAATAAAGGAGCTACTTCCTTGGCACTGCGCTCTAACCAAAGCTAGCTATTTCTGTTGAAGAAAATACCTTAACTCATAACTAAAATTTTATTAACATATTTCAAATCTAAAATACTTTGCCAACTCTATAATAGCCAAGATTTAGAAAAGAAATTGGGACTGACATTTTAACTAGAATATCACTAAACGTTTCTTTAAGACTTCTAAGTGTCAAAATGAAGATGACAACAGAAAAAAAATTAAAATGTGATATATTTCAATGGCACCATCTAAAAGCAACTGGCTGCCATTTAAAAATGAAGTTGTATAAAGTTTCTTCTTCTTACCAAAAAATTATGATATGAATTGAAAATTCAGGTCACTTCTCATAACATCAGTGGGGAAAAATCAAACATCAGTCTGCAAACTTCTTTCCAGGGGACTCTGAAATACACGTTTCTATTAGTTCACACCAGAAAACGACCACGATACAATGAAATGCTGGGTTACACAACCCAAAGGCCTAACCTCCACCTCCAGTTCTGCTACTGCAAAGGGTAATCATAGCTCAAAGAACTCTTTTTCTCATAAGAGGGCCTCACTATACTAGCCAGGCCAGCCTCTGACTCATAATCCTCCTGCCTTGGCCTCCTGCATAGCTGGGAATACAAGCATACACCACAGCATCCAGCTAAAAGACAAATTTTTCATTAAGTCTTAAGTGTTCTCAAAAAAAAGAGAGAAGAATTTTTTTTCTCCTTGCATTATTCAATTTATTATCAATTTACTATTTCTTTCACCTCTCTCCTGAAACAAAAATCAGTATGTGGTATCTAGAAGCAAAGATCTCACTAGCCCTGATGACCCAGCATTACTATCCCACAGCTGCTTCCACAAGTCAAGGGTTAATGCCCCTGAAAAACCAGAGACCATCCCTAGGAGGAGAATGTTTTCAGTATGCCCCTAAACATCTATCTTCAATAGTACATCTTAACTTCACTCCAATGCCAAATATAGAAAGTCTATTGGCTTAGAGCTCTTCTGCACAGCAGACATACCAACTCCAACCAAATTCTCTGACAAGTCTTCCACATTAAGGTGGAAAAATCCATACCGGAAACACAAGGTACCTGGCACATCTCAACTACAGGACCACAAAACAAAGGTGCGTGTACATAATTTCCTTCAAAGTAATTAAACTGTTCTGCATACCAGCTGCTACAGTGGTTGTCAACCACAAAATAAACACGTGGGGAGCACTGCTAAAAACACCAATAATCAGGCCCTACACCAGAGATTCCCACTAACACTACACACCCAGGACTGAGAACTACTGTGTGATACTCCATTCCAGTAAGTCTGCTCTCACAATAAAAACCAATGCCTTCATTTCTTAAATGTCACTGCTGAGGTTTTTTTCTCCAAAGGTAAAATGTACACTTATTTCCGAAGATCTGGAAACATTTTGCTACATTTTCTTCATATATAGCCATTTTACAAAACATCTTCATACTCCATGTACAGCATGAGATCCTTTTTTTTTTTTCATTCCAGTAAGTCTGCTCTCACAATAAAAACCAATGCCTTCATTTCTTAAATGTCACTGCTGAGGTTTTTTTCTCCAAAGGTAAAATGTACACTTATTTCCGAAGATCTGGAAACATTTTGCTACATTTTCTTCATATATAGCCATTTTACAAAACATCTTCATACTCCATGTACAGCATGAGATCCTTTTTTTTTTTTAATAATATTAACATGATCTAGGGTGTACTCAGTGGCAGAGCATGAAGGACTGGGGTGGATTCCCAGCACCACCAAAAATAAAAAAAGATCTTTAATAGTCTCTGGTGTTTTAAATGACAAATGTTCAATAAACAGTTCAGATTTTAATAGTGGAAACATCTGATACTCATTTTACATGTTTGTATTTGATGATCCATTTCAACTTTGAATATTATAAAGCAATTTAGAAGGTAGTTTAGCAACTTCTGATCTTAGAAAGTAAGTTTAGCAACTCAGAAATTATGAACAGGCCTACTCTCAAGAGAGAAAAGTGAATCACAGCAAGAAGTTGAGAATAAATAAATAGAAAGAAAGTAAAAATTACGGCTAAAACATATTTAAAAGGATAAATAAGCATTTAAGGACTGCATGAAGAAAGTTTAAAACAAGGTCCTTATCAAAAAGCTTAAAATATAGTTAGGAAAATAAACACATAAAAAACTAAAAGTAACTAGTAGCATAAAAGGATATTAGAAGTAAAAACTGTAAACTAATTATTAGTACAGTGAATAAAACAGAAAAATGGGGTATAGGGAAAAGCAGCTGGCCAGCATCAAATTTCTTCTTCAAAGGGAAAGTGGGTAATATTGCTTGCCTATGTTATTCTTCCCAGATTGCAGCTACAAAACTGAAAAAATTGCTGAAACATTAAATGCAAAAGAGAAACCACCTGAGTATCACTATCCTTATCACAACGAGAAAGAGCAATACAAAACTAAATTACAAGACAGGAGGTACAGAGATCCGATCACAGCCTTAAACTTAGAAACTTAACTTGCTCCCTTTACGTATGTAAGAAATACCTGTTCCTATCCATTTTTTTGCTTAACAGTATAAGTAAAAAGGGCAGGGAAAGTGAAATCTCACTGAAAAATAAATGAAATACTTCTAATTGCACCAAAGAAAAATATCATAATTATAAGATAAAATACAACTTAAAAGAAGCTCAGAGCCAGGTGTGGCAGCAGACACATGAAACCTAGCATTCTGGGAGGCTAAGGAAAGAGGATCACCAGTTCACAGCCAGCCTGGGCATTTAGCAACCTAAACCCTTACTTGATATAAAAAATTATGGATGCAGCTCTGTGCACAGGTCTTCAGTTATACTTCCAATATTACAAACAGATCAGATAGATGGATAGACAGACACAGACAGACAGACAGAAGATAGATAAGATACACAGATAGGCGGGCGGGCAGGCAGAAGTACCAGGGTACTCATAGGTAATCGGTTCCAGAAGGTGTGACAAGCACCAAACTCAAGTACAAGTTGTTCTGGCTAGGAAGGGAGGGTATGAGTCACACACAATCGACAATGACAAGTTCTACCTTGTGTGATGAGTAGGACCAAACAAACCATAAGTATTCGAACAAAACGTTCATGTCAAAATACATGGAGTACCAAATGAAACAACTTCCAATGCAGGCCAGTACCAAGGTATGACTGTGAATAAAAAGCCAGCCAGCTCAGGTCCATAGAACAAAATAGTCATGGTTATCCAGCGGCTCTGTTCAGAAGGTAAGTGTGCCTGCCTGCATCTCTCCTTGCAACCAACAGCAGAGCGAGCAGAGGTAACCAGATCATCTGGACTTCAAACTCAGGAGAAGTCACAAGGGGGTTAGTGAGCTTGCTTTCTTCTCACAATGGAAAGCTTCAGAAAATCCTATGAAATTATTTTACCCACAGATTTTAATTTGTTATATCAGAAACAAATAAAATATTCTGCAATTCCACAGAAATGGTCCAGTTTGACAGTACGAACGTTAGTTTCTTTGACTTAAGAGCAAACTGAAATAGTTCAAAAGGAATGCTATCCCAAAATGTCAAAGAAGAAAAATCCAAAATGGAAGAGTATCAAGAAAAGGGAGACGGTTGGGCGTGGTGGCACAGGCCTGGAATCCCAGCTAACCAGGAGGCAGAGCAGCACCGTCAGGTCAAGGCCAGCCTGCAGGATTTAGTGAGACTGTCTCAAAATTTAGAAAGGGCCTCAGGATGCGGCTCAGTGGCACAGTGCTTGCTTAGCGCATGCAGGACCCTGAGCTCAACTCCCAATACTGCACAAAGAGAAGAAAGAAGCAAAGAGAGAGAAAGAGATGGGGCAGGGGGCTCAGCCCTGATGCTAAACTTTAAAGTCTTCACTTTACTTCCACGTCCCAGCACAAGGGATCAACTCAATTAATCTTTGTAGGATAAATAAATTAAAAAGTAGACAAAGAGGAAATGTCTATCTTCAAAAAGTAGACAACAGGCAGTTTAAGACTATGGAGCTCTAAAACAGAGGAAACAGAGTGGGTGACAGAACAGCCTGGGCTTTTCCTAGAGACACAAGGACTAACAGGAGGGCACAAAGGAGACTAAGCACAGTTTACCCACAGGATCCCAACAGGAAAGTCAAATCACGAGATCAGAAAATTCTAAAAGCCAATACTCTGTATGAACAAAGACACAAAAATCCTTAACAAAATACTAGCAAACAATTTCAGCATAAGGTAAAAAAACCTAACACAACTAGGGGGGGCCCACACAAGAGCTCAGGATCCACCTCCAAAGATACACAAACAGCACTGAGGAAAGGAACACAAACTATTAGCCAGGGCAATATAATCATAGCACATGTATCTGAAAGAGTAACTCTTACTACTCAATTATGAATGGCAAAACCATCCAGCTACTGCTTTTAATTTGAAAAGAAAAAAAAGAGGCAACAGACAGAGGAAGCACTACACACACACACACACACTGAAAAAGTATTCAGAATTATCAGTCACCAAATAAATGCAAATTGAAACTACAATGAGACACCGCTATGTGCCCGCTACAATGACTAAAAGCCTAACAAATACACAGCACTGACAAAGACAACCTCGATGTTGGAGAGGACAGAGAGCAATCCCAATTTTCACACATTACTATTGGATGTGTGAAATGGGACAAACACTTTGGGAACCTGTCTAGTACTTTCTTATAAATTTAGATATACACCTTCTCTACAACAGCAATTCAATTCCTGTATATTTAGCCAATAGAAATAAAACCACTTGTAGGGCTGGGGATCTAGCTCAGTAGTTCTGGCACCTGCCTCACAAGTGCAAGGGCCTGAGTTTGATCCCCGGTACCAAAAAAACCAAAAACCAAAACCACCTTCATAATCGTCCAAAACCGGAAATAACAAAGACGTCTATCAAGAGAGAAATGAAACAAATGATTGCTGTACCAACAGGGCAGATAAGCCTTTAACACATTATGCTGAGCATAAGCATTATGTATAGTATAATCCCATTTATGTGACATCTAAAACAGAATAATAATCCACAGCAAAAAAAGAAAAGAAATGCAAGGAGGTAGTAGTTTAAACTTCAACAAAGGACACGGAATGTTTGGGGCAATGGAAAGGCTCTGAATCTTAACAGGAGTAACAGACAGTTACATACACTTGTCAGAAATCTTCCAACTGTTTAATATCTGTGTTTTCGCTATAAAATTTATGCCTCAATAAAGAATCACTAGAACAATTCTGGTCTAAAAAAGTTAGCTCCTAAAAAGTAAAAGATATTTCTTTTTAAAAAGACAAAAAAAAACAAATCAAAAAAAGTTTTGAGCTAATTCTAATTCTTGAGTTTTAGAGCCTTTAGGGAAAAAAAGAGGAAAGGAGAGTTACATGTGAATGTCCCCCAAATAACACATTCTGCTTGATCTTCTATTTAACAAAAACATGTTGATAACATATGTAAAGGCATTCTGGGGAAGGGCCGATACAGATGCCATCAAGGAAAAAGATGAGTAATTGTTTTAAAAAACAAAAATAGTAAAAATGAGAATTTTAGTTTGCTGGTCTAGAAATTAATCTGGGTGTTCCAATTTCTTATGTCAGGCGAGATATTATCAATCTTTAATCATTATAAAGTGCGTTGAACATTAGTGTAGCAAAGAAGGCTCAACAATCATAATTAATAAATAGTTTAATTTACTAAAATTAAACTGGATGGGGAAGGGAAGAAAACTGGGAATAAGCAAGAAGAAAGAAGTTGACCAAGAGGAATCCCAAAGCTAAATGCAAAACAAAAATATAATAAGATTACAGTAAGCTAGTATGGTCTTGCAGGATATGATTATAAAAAGCATCTCGTCTAAACAGCTTAAGTGAAAGAAAGAGCTGTATGTTTTCTTTCACATCTGCATTATTTCTGCACTTTCACGGACTCACCCCAAATCCCAGTGCCATTCTAACTCAGAAGGGGGTACAGGGACTTTCTGAACTCAAGTTCTCTAAAACTACAAAGCTACTTTTGAGTCACATTAAATATTTATAAAACATTATTAAAAATGTAATACCTTATGGTTTAATTAATTCTATTTACCAAAAAAGATGTTTTACAAAATAAATACTATGTTAACTTCTGATGAGAAAAGAAAAAAGAATCTTAAGTATTTTCTTACCACTTTTGCAACACAGGGTGCATCACTGCCAACCGGTTTTGAAGAATTTGCATCAGCTGTTTAAAAAAGTGAAATACAAAATATCAGAGCAAGCAGCATTATAAATATTAAAGTAATACTGAGATTGGTGTATCTGTAGTCCCTTGATAGAATAATTTCACTTCCCAAGCACTTGTTTCAGCAGATCATTACAGAATATTTTCTCAATTTTAAGACTTTTACCCATGCTTTATTTAACGTATGAAACTGGAAAGCATCTCACAATGTCTGGCTGCTTCAAACTGATCATCAATTAACTACAGGAAACCCCAAGTTAAACACAGCTAAATATTTAACACAAAAGCATCCATGGTGCTTAAAAGCCTGTGAATTTCCCAGAAGAGGACAGCTGATGCAATTTCTTCAACTTAACAAACTACGAAGGAACACCTGGAAGAAAAGGGAAAGCCCAGGTCCCAGAACCATTAGTTTAGGAAAAATGCATTCACACCAACAGCTTAGGACTTTGGCACTAGAACTTTAAACTGCCATCCAGAACAATTTTAATGTTGATGTCTTTTATTTCATACAAATAAAGAGGTGGTGCTGCCCTGGAATACTGAGTTAGGACTACAAGACTGCCCATATTCATTAACTAATATTTACCAAATAGCTACGATATGCCAGTTTCTAGGAAATAGGGATTTAGCACTGGGCAGGAAAAGACAATCCTCACTCTTACAAAACTATTGTTTGAATGGAAATAAACAACAAACCAAGTACGAAGTACGTCTGATGATGACTAAGTAGGGGAAAAGTAAGAGAGGAAAGGAAGGCCGGCAGGGCTTAGTGCAGGGAAACACCTCACTGCCAAGGTGTCGCCAAGCAGCAGTCTCCAGGCAGTAAGGGAATACGCCAGGGGAGAGTGGGAAAGGATGTTCCAGGCAAACTGTGCAAAGGCCCTGACGTGGAAGCATGCTGGACATGTCTGGAAAGATAGCAGGGGAGAAAATGTGAAGTGAAAAGTGTCAGCAGAAGGGACTGAGCAAGAGGGACTTGAGACATGACATCAAGGTTCTGGCTCTTGCTAAAATGAAAGGATGAGAGGACAAGTTAGACCAGACCTTGATTTTCAGACTTCTTTGGGCCACATTTGGAGATCAATACACAGGGAGCAAGGGCAGAAGGGGCAGACCAGTGAGAAGACCCTAAAAGTACCCCACGGGAGGGAGGGTGACAGCCTGAACCAGTGTGGAGGCAGGCTGTGGTCTCCTATATGCAAAGGAAAGTTGATGGGGTCTCTGATGGGTCAGAGGTAAGGGTATAAAGTAAAGAAAAAATGAGGTGTGCATGCCTCCAGTTTTTTAGCCTAAGCTCATGGAGAGAGGAAGCTGCCACTTACTAATAGGGAGAGAATGCCAAATTTTAGGGTATCTTAAGTTTGAGGTGCTTGTTAAACACTCAAGTTCAGGTGTAAACGCAGCAGGTAGGTATGCCTTGAGTTTATAACAGCAGTCCAAGATAGGAAAAATCTATTTGAAGCCATCAACATAGAAATGCTATTGCCCTAAGACTGGAAGAGATTCCTTAGGAGATGAGTGGAAACAGAGGAAAGGAGAAATCTAGGACTGAACCCTAAAGCAGGCTCACATTTGAAGTCAAAGAGATGTAGCAAGAAGGTGATGGAAACCAAGAAACTACCAATATCAGCTGGGAAGCAGCAACACACAGAAGGGCTACAGCTGAAATACCTCAGACTAGAGCAGAAATACCATCATAAAAACGGCTAACGTGGGCAGATGAAGAGGTCTGGGCTGCCTAAGCGACAGCCCCAGGAAACACCACTTAGATACTGAATGAAGAATAAAGCACGTTCAGATTTTTAAACAAAATATGAAAATGAAGACATCCCAATATGAGAAAATGAGGAAACAGGGGATGGAAAGAAGCTCAAAATTTCATTCAAGTAATGTGTGGTGCAAAATATGCCAGGTACCAGGAAAACAAGAAGAGATGTCCCACTGCCAATTTATTCTGCAATGAAGAAAAGCAATCTCAATGTAGTGTGGGAAGAATTATGAAACAGTAACCACAAGGGGGGCATGTTCCTAATCTACCTACCCGAAACCTCACTTTGGGGAAAACGGCAGCAGCAAGATCAGATAAAAATCAAGATCTCAAAGAGGTATCTGCACTGCCGTGTTCAATGAAGCATTGCATACCACTGTCAAGACACAGAAATAACTTAAATACCCACAAGGAGAGGGATGAATACTTCACTGATGTGCAAACTCATTAAATGGTACAATGCCTTGTATCACAATTATATTTCAATAAAGCTCAAAGTTTTCAAAGGTTTAATAGTATAAATATCTTATTCATAGCTTTAACTTTATGTTGAAATGGCTTGCACTCGACACTAGTTAAAAAGTATCATTACATATATCTTTAAAAACATCACAGAGATCAAGAGGCAATGGGCAGCATGGTGGCTGACACAGATTCTGAGGTAAGAGATGCAAACAGAAGTTGCATGTAAAAGGCCTTGTAAAGAAGAGTTCTTTCCCAGTCTTAGAAGATCGCATCTTTAAGAGTACTGGGGAGCCATTGAAGGTTTAACCAGGATGGTCATGTGATCTGGCCAGCACATGAGCCACAGTGTGAGTGAGGATGCACAAGGGCAAGAACTAGGCAGAGGAGAGGCACTGCTGCAGAGCAAAGACATGGTAATGACCTGGCCTGGATATGTCTGAAAAGTCACACAGGGGAAGCAAGGGGACTAGAGGAGGTGCTAGGGACACTTGAGAATGCCTTCCCAGTTCATGCGCCCAGATAATCCTCTCTTGATCATGACGAGATCAGCAATGCAGGATAATACACATTTCACACATGCCTGTGGGACATCTGAGTAGAAATCTGTCATAGGCCACTGGCCACGGAATGGACACAGGAGATCAAGCCCCAGGTGACAGATAAAAAGCATGGAAATCAACAATAAAAAGCAGTAAAAGCAGCCTTGAGACTTGATGAGATCAACTGGAACACAGAGAAGGAAAAGAGCCTAGGAAGGAAGGCTGAACAGCACAGAAGTACCCAGAGCCCAGAAAGAAGACTAAGCACAGCCTGAGAAGAAAAAGTACAGGGAAGAGCTGTTACCATGGGAGATGAGGTATGCAATGTGTATGAGAAAGATTAACACTGTCAAATGCTCCTAAAAGCCCAAAGAAAATTCAAAGTCAACAAAAATTGCCAATAATTTTTAATATGGCAGTTTCTGTTATCAGTGGCCACAGAGCGATAGACCAAAAGCAGCAATATTCAAGTATATCCCTCCTGCAGGTTAGCCAACCCAGGTTTACAGAAGTGGTGTGATTACACAGGACTGTCAAACCAGTGAATGTTAAAAATAGTTACTACTAGATGGCACCTTTTAATAATAATGCAAGTAAAACAGCAAATACACAAAACAAGTTCTAAATTTACAAAATATTACAAAAGCAAAGTAAAAATGAAAGTCTTCTTGTTTAGAGCCAAGTTCCTATCAGGAAGTCCACACACCCTGCCACAGACAGCTTCTATAGTACACCACATCCTCTAAGTCACAAGATAAAAAATAATACCCAGCTAATATAATTTTTCAATATATAGCTAACTTTACCGGGATGGGTTTCATTCTATATAAAACAAACGTGTATTTCACCAAAGGCAGTGCAACCAGCCTACAGGGGTCATATGTCTAAAGCACTGGTCTTGGTTTGTTTCGTTCTGCAGGATTGGGGATTGAGCCCAGAGCCTGTACACTGAGCTGCATCTCAACACTTTTTATTTTGAGACGGGGACTCACTAAGTAGCTAAGTTACCCACACTGGGCTCAAACTTGCAACCCTCCTGCCTCGGTCTTCCAGAATACTGGGATTAGTGTGCTACCCTGCTCAGCTGAACTCTTTTATGAAAACAGGTCCAGAGATTCTAGGCGTTCAGCTACAGCCCACAGATTACTGCAAATGTTAAGTGAGGAGTAAAACCGCTGTTCTTTCATCTATGCTGGTGATTTTCAAACTTCAGCACAGGTCAGCATCACCCACAACACGAGTTCAAACATAGCCCAGCCCACTCCCTAGTTTCTGACTTGAAGTTCCGGTGCTGGGGCCCACAGATTTACATTTCTATCATATTTCCAGGTGATGCTAATCTATACTGCAGTGTTAGTATTCTCAGTAAGATGAAAGAAAAGAAAAAAGAGTTCAACTGCTAAAATGAAAATTGTATAAATTTCCATGGCAGAAATAACCAAATTGTTAACTAATTAAATTGAGATTAGAGGTGAAGAGAGAACTCAGAATTAAAAAGGGAAATATCAAAAACAAATATGAATTGCAATATATTCCTAACATTCTTGGTGAAGCAGACAGCTTTACAAGCAAGGTAAAATATTTTCTAAATCAATAATTTAGTTAAACCCACAGAATTTCAGGGTCCTACACTGGTCTCCAAAAATTTCAAGAGAAGCATGCTAATTAATGGTACATATGATTAGGCCTAATATGCAGTTTCTTCTAATCCCACTACAGTAACTTTTAGGGTCGTAGAGAAAGAAAAAACTGTACAACTAGCCAAAAATTAGGGATTAAATTATAATCGGGTGAAGGAAAAAAGATATGCATGGCTTCTTTTGTCTCAAAAAATGTTGAGATATGAAATATTAAAAATCTAAAGCCACAGTGCTCACACCAGTGACATTATTAGATATTTTGTCCCCCTTTTCTATTGTGAATAAATGAGTAATCTGCTCTACTCCTATCAGATGCATTTTTGTCTCTTCATACAATATTAGGTTGACTGCAGATTATTACGAACATCCTGTAACAGCACAAAAATGAAAACCTATTCTGATTTTTTAAAAAGCATAAAAATGCTTTGGATTGATGATTGGAAGTAGTCACACACTTACCAAGATATATACAGCCAAAGCCACCCTGGCCAATAGGTAATCCAAGCTGCCACTCCTTTTTTGACATGTCAGTTATTATCTCTCCAGCTGCAAAGTGTTCCGCAAGATGTCTCTTTGCAGGGCCCAGTCTTCCAGCTTGAGCTGCTTTTACACGAGGCATTTTCACTGTAATACAGAACAAAGCAACATGTATAATCTCAATGCTCAAAACATTTTTCCCTCAGCACAGCTTCTATGCAACAGAGAGGCTGGTCAAATTCCTACCCACCCTAAAACTTAAGTAAAGAACAACTATTAATCCAGATTTACAATGGCTCAAATCCCATTTGATTATCTCACTTTGGAATTGAGACAACAAATGAAATGATCTACACAATCACTTTCAAGAACACTTAGTCTTTAGTTCCAGTGGCACATCACCTATGACTAGAATGGTATTTAATAATTTTAAAAAGTATTATATTGAGGGGAAAGAAGCCTACAATTATAATGCACATTTTATAGCAATGTAAAGAGGGGTTTATAAAAACAATATTGACGTGGTAAGTACACAGTACTGAGGGAAAATACGATACAAAGAGGAAGGCCAAGGGTACTCAGGGCACAATAACAGATGCTGTGCATGGGTTCCCTTCATCCTCAAGACAGTGTGAAGACCACATTTCATCTCCATTTAATGAATGAGGAAATTAGGGCCAGGGATTTTAGCTCAGTGGTTCCGCCACCTGCCCTGCAAGCTCAAGGGCCTGAGTTCAATCCCCAGTACAAAAATAAAATAAATAAGGAAATTAATCCTCAGCAAGCTACTGAAGTGGTGGAACATCAGAAATTTGCACTGTATCTTGCTCCAAAGCCTCACCAATATGCTCTACCTTTCAGCACAAGTCACCTTTCAAGAGACAAGGAGAAACTGTGTCTGTCTAGTGATTTGGGTTCACAGAAAAAAGCAAAGCTGGTAGAGGAATGGGGAAAAAATAGGAACTGAGATACATATATGCAAAGTCACAAGATCCCAATGATGCATGTAACTGTACTGTATACCTAAAATGTACCGATAAACTTAATGAAAAAAAATCAAAGCAGGTGACACTCAGCATCCCTGCTTCCCTTCTCACTAGCTATCCTGTCAGAGACGAATCTCAATTCACTTTTCTCACCAACACAGAAGTCTAACATAACATTCAGCGAAAGCGGTGCTGAACTGGGATCAAAAGACCTAAATTCCAGTTATGACACGGAAGTTTGACCGAGTCACATATCTCCTAGCTTCAAGAGCGCTTAGGTGTAACTCTTGCTTGTGTAAAGAGCACAGGTAATATTTGTGTGTTTACACACATGTACATGTATGTGTTGTATGATTTCAAACAGTCAGACCCATAAATACTAACTGAAAAGGGTTCACGTAACTTTCTGTTATTCCCTAAAAGTGAAGCAGAGATGCAGCAGAGACAGGAGACTGGTAAGAGTTAAATTAGTCTGCAATTCTTGAAATGGTTATTTAAATGAAAGAAGTCTGTTAAGATGTGATATAAATTTACATTATATAAGCAGTTTAGTTTTGAGCCTAAGCTAAATATGTACATACTACGTTAGATTGGAAACTTTTAGCAAAACACTACCACTCTACCACACACATTCCATATATGCAAATACTCTATATGTTCCTTATTCATTTATTGGGAAATTTTTTATTTTTTTTCCCAAAGAATAGGTAATGTATCTTTGCTATCTAAATCTTCTCTCAGATAACAAACACACTCTAAAAATAAACATACAATAGCTACTGCTTCATATCAATTTATTCTCATAATTACTGTGCTTTCAATACTTGATGGAATTTTCCTGAGTTAAATTTTAGTGCCAAGCATGACAGCCCAGACTCAAAACACCAAAAAGGGTAACCTATATATTCTGCAATACTAAAATGGATCTCTTCTAAGGTTCATCCAATTTTACGAAATCACCAGAGTAATCTCCCATTTGATTATTTCCTAATAATAGTCAAACACTTTAAAATAACTTACATTTTCTTGTCACCCAAAATAGTGACCGGACAATCTTGCATCTTTCTGGAATTCTTTCCCAGAATTAACAAAAATATCACATTTTACCTTCAGATAAATAAATAAAGTGAACTAAATCTGATACACAAGCTTAACTACCACACAGTTTCTCTTATACGGGAAATTCAAAGTACAAATAAATTAGAGAGCAAAATAAAAAACAGATAATAAGAAACAGGTAGATCTTCTGCAAAAGGGAAGGGAACCAAGAGATGAGGGGAGGGGAAACAGCGAAGGAAGGAGAGGGGCATAAAGAAAAGGACTACGATGTTTTATGTAAATGTACCAACTCTCCACAATGAACATAATCATTGTGTGCTACAAATATGTACTAGTAAAAATTAAAATTATTAATAAGCTGGCTCAGTACTTATTCAATATAAAATTGTGGTCAAAAGAGTGTTTTTCTTGCAAATAAAGCTGTTTGCTTTTATTTTTAGCTTTATTCCTGTGGCCAACTAAATGAAACTAATTGTAATAATTAATTAAGACTTGGAATGCTTTTCTTTCCTAAAAATAGTTCCACAGAACAGCATCATCATGGTCAGTCTACTGAAACTCATAAATCCTGCTCCAGAGGGTGACGCAGAACACAGTAGGGCTGGGCACAGCGTTCCATCTCGCCAAATCCCACCCAAAGGAGCACAAAGCTCACAACCCATGTGAAATCTACCAAGCGACAGGATCCTCTCCTACAAACCCCAAAACTTGAGTGGGTAAAGCAAACCAGGCAGGCGTAACTCTCAAAACTCACCAGCCAATGTGTCCACTAGATCGACACCTCGCACTGAAGGAAACTACAGGGGATAAAATCCAAAGTGAGAACCACAGGATGGTACAAGTAAAGGGGAAGTTCAAATAAAAGCAAATCTGCGGACAGCACCCGCATTTGGAATGCTGTATAAAAAGAAAAGAGGGCGCTCTGGCGAAGGAAAAAGTCAACCTGAACTACAGCAGACAAAAACTGTACACAAAGGAAAATGAATGCAGTCTATCTCAGCAGCAGAGGAATCAAGGCCTACTCACTGACAGTAGACGGACACTCAGAAAGAAAAGGTCCCTTAAGAAAAACCTCCTCCCCAAAAGGTTAAGAGCTACAAATATCCAAGACAAGAAATTTTTCACACAGAAGAAACTAAAATGAGTAAGAATTATGAGATGGGATGTAGTTCAGTACACAGCATCTGCCTGGCAAGCACAAGATCCTGAGTTCAATTCACTGTACCAAAAAAAAAAAAAAAAAAAAAAAAAAAAATTTTTTTTT
>NW_022900933.1:35257761-35274879 GCF_012274545.1 Fukomys damarensis | reverse complement strand
GCTGGAAAGCCAAAACCTGAGTTTAAATAACTGTACCAAAAAAAAAAAAAAAAAAAAGAATAAGAATTTTTTTTTCTGACCCAAACATTTATTTGTGGAAATTAAAAGCTATTTGTGAATTTTTTAATAAGGTAAGAATAAGAATTTTTAAAACTAATTAGGTGGTCAAAGACAATAATGTAAAAGACAAAAGGACTAGGTATATAGCTCAGTAGTAGAGGACGTGCTTGTTGACTGTGTTCAGTCTCCAGTACAAACACACAAAAAGGCAAAATTATTTCAGAAATGAAGATTAAATGAAAAGAAACATATAATACTGAATAAAATTTTAAGTGGCTCAAAAGAACTACAAAGTAAAAAGCAAAAAGCATAAGAAGCCAAAAGGGGTAAAAAAGGTAAAAGTGTTTCAAGAGAAAAATCACAAATTCAGAACACAGAAAAAGAAAAGCCAATATTCAAATAACAAAGAAAACCAAAGTGCAAATACTGCAACGTAATATGGAAAAGGGGAAGTAAGAATCTGGAGGACAAGGCCCATTTACCCAAAATGACTGAGGAAATGTTGGTATCACTGTACAGTAAATGTATTTACTTGAGAAATGAGAATGGGAAAGGGCTAGAAAGGAAAAAATATATACAATGTACTTGTTCTGACAATGTAGACATTAACTATAAAAACCGGGAGAATATATGCAAAACAGCCTCTTTTCAGTAATTATATGGTGGTGATACCTGCTTTTGTTAACTCAGGCACCTGTGGGTATAAATGCTGAACAGCCTAGCTGACTACAGTAGTCCTCCACCAACTCCTTCAGCTCCCTAAGGTCAAATGAGGCTTGAAAATATTAAATGGAAAATTCCAGGAATAAAACACTGGTAACTTTTAAACTGCAGGCCTTCCCACCCCATCCTGCGCAGCCTGGATGGGACCCGTCCTTTGTCCAGTGAACTCATGCAGTGCACGGATCTCCCATCAGTCACAGCAGCCATCCTGGTTATCAAAAGACACTAACTGCAGGGCTGGGGATTTAGCTCAGTGGTGCTGCGCCTGCCTGGCAAGTGCAAGGTCCTGAGTTCGATCCCCACTACCACCCTCCCCCAAAAAGACATTGTACTGTTTGTATTCAAGCATCCTAACAAATGTGAGTGTAGCACAATAAGTTATTTTGAGACAGACACAAATTCACAAGAGTTATAAAATTATTGTTAAAACTGTTCTATTTTAATATTGTTGCCAATTTCATATTGTGCCAAGCTTCTAAGTCAAAATTTACCATAGGTATGTATATATAGAAACAAACAGTATACACAGAAGGACTTGAATTTCTCTATGGATACTGGAATTAGGTGACATTATTATACCATATCGTTTCCATAGAAAGCACAATTCAAATACAGAGAAAGGAGATAAAACAAGAGAAGGAAGGTACCATTGAAAATGACCAAGGGATCAAAACTGGAAGTCATCTTCACACTCAATAAGCTTGCCTCAATCCTACCCTCCACAAAAAAGGAAAAAGAAAAGAATTTCTAAGCAAAATTTGCAGTTCGTATCCTACAAACTATTAATAAACTTTGCTTATTCTTCTTTTGGATTATTACTTTTGCTTTTTATTTATAGGCAATTCTTACAGTTGTGTATTAAAGAAATGAGCTCTTTATATTGCAAATAACAGTCCCAACATATTTATCTTTTGACACTGTTTACTTTTATAGCTTTTGGAATTCATGTCATCCTTAGACTACCTCCCATTCAAAAATATATATATTTCTAAAAGCCGGGCGTGGTGGCGCACCCCTGGAATCCCAGCACTCGGGAGGCTGAGGCAGGAGGATCACTGTGAGTTCGAGACCAGTCTGGGCTACATAGTGAGACCCTGTCTCAAAAAACAAAACAAAACAAAAACAAAAACAAATTTACTATCTCTCAATTTTTTTCTGGTTATTTTATAGCTCATTTTTTACTGGTAAAATTTTGATCTGTCTACCTTTATTCTAGCATAAAATATGAGGTAGGGGTCCAGCTTTTTCCAAATGGTTATCCAGCTTTCCAGTTTTTCTCTTCCTCAGTCACTCATACACATTAAGGCAAGTGTTCAAGGAATTTAAACATAATGTAAACAAACCCAAGTAAATAAAAAATACAGTACTTCATTCAAAACTGGTCACATGGAGGTCCTAGACTACCAGTTTCTTTGCAAAATTCAATGACAACAACAAAATAGACAAACGGCTTTACACTTGACACTATCTTGGGCTAAAGGCCCCCTCACAGCTAGGTCTGCTCCACGTGACTGTTAGAAGTCAATGACCCACCCTGCAGCTCGCGCACACAGACCGCTATGATCCAGTCCACTCCTGCAAGACAAGACAAGCAGCTCCCACGACTGCAGGTGGGCCTCAGGAAGCCAAACAGCCACACCAGAGCTCAGGGTCAGCTCTGCTCAGTGCAGGAGACAATTAAACACGTACTGAGGGACACAAAAGAAGAAAAGAAACACCGCTGGTCCACTGCACAATGGTACAGGTCAGCTGGGCATGATACACAGTCCCAGAGAAAGGTTATACTTGGTGATGATGATTCTTTAATAGGCTGTTGGAGCCCGTTTGTTATTATTTTATTTAGGAACAAACTTGATATTTGTAAAACTGGTCTGTAGGTTAAACTGTTTCTATTATATTCCTGATACCAATATTTGCTTTACCCCCCCCATAAAAAAAACACTCCTTGGAAGTTTTCTTTTACTATAATCTAAAGCATTAAAACATCATTTGAGTGAATATTCCTTAAAGGCTTGAAAGACATCAACTGTCAAAGTCTGACTATACCAAGTGTTGGTAAAAAGGCAGAACGGTAACCCTCGTACATTGTACACCGTGCCAACCGTTTTGAATAACCAGCTTGACATTAGTGCTAACCGACCCAGAATTCTCCTTCTGTGTCTGCACCTAGGACATATGAAAACATGTGCACCAAAAGACATATACAAGAATACCAGCAGTTTCATTCACACATTGGAAACCCACATGCCCATCAACATGAAATTTGAGGAAGCTCCCGAACACTGTGTGAGAAAAAGAAGCCAGACACATCAAGACACACTGTATGATTCCACTCCTGTGAGCAACAGTAATAAAGCCAGTCACTGGTGACAGAGGTCAACCTGCAGATTCCCTTTACAGAGGAAATGAGTAAGAGTTGGGAGACACCATGGGAAAGGTTCCTGGGAATCTGGCGATGTTCTATATCCCATTCTTCATGATATTTAAACTGTACGTTCACTTTAAGTCATACAATTACAATCATTTTATTTATGTATAATTAACAGTGAATTACAAAAACCATAAAAGTTACAACTTCATTTGGAAACAGGAAACATAAAGGTAATTTAAACAGAAGAATTTAATATAAAAAATTACTAATAAAAAATGCTCAACTACTAAATGAAGTAAAAGACAATGCTAAGGACTGCGGGACTAGCAAATGCAGACAGCAATTAGTATCTTCCAGGCTGAGGGAGAGTAGCCAAGAAAGGACCACTCACTGGCAGGCTGTGGCACAGCCCTCAGGGTTCTCAAGAGGGTGGGTGGGCTAGAGCTGGTCCACCGGAGGCTGCCCACTGCAGTCCAATAGCAGTGAGAGAGAAACAAATCGCCTACTGCAGAGCTAATGAAACTCAGAAGAGGGAGTAATACAGCTGCCCATACGCCTTAAGACATAAGAAAAACAAACAAAACAGAAAGCAGCAAGACAATGGATCAGCAAGAAAAGCCCCTTCCTCTGCTAAATCTGCAGTGAACCCTAGGAGAAATCTAACATTACTGTACAAAGGCAAAAATGCTTACAGGCCTCGGTCAAACATCACCAATAACAAAGAAGGGTAAACTCGGAGTTGAGAGACAATAAACTGTCAACTGTCTATATAGACTGATGAATTTTCATGTATGCAAACCCTTATGCAACAATAACACGAACATTTTCATATCATAAAGTTCCCTAAGGCCCTTTTCTGCCAACACCCATTTCTGTTCTTCCAAACAAAGGCTTAGTCATGCACCCCTCAAGGGGTGCCACGTGCTTTGGAGGACACTATTCTACCAACTTTCCATGACATCTGTATCTAGACCCAATGTTCCCTGGCAGCATCTCCATCCCCGGGTGTGACCCTCACTGTACCCAAGGCTCCTCTTATTTCCTAGTCATGGATCACAGGAAGTTGCCCAACATGAAGTCTATGCTTCTCAAGCTCCTTGTTGCTTTTCACATGATTTCTGAAAAGAACGAGGAATTATTTAAAACTAGAAGTATCTGCTCACAAAAATAACCACAAGTACTCCCTTTAGTAGTACTGAGTGTTCTAAAGAACTTAAAATACTCATTTGAATAAAACAACTGCTCCTGTATAATACAGGTTTCTTTCAATAATAAAACCAATATCTGTGCTATGGTTTCTATTAAAGAATACACTGAAGGCTACGACCCATAACCAAATTAAATGTTTCTGCATAATTTCAGCCGCTTGGCTCAAATCTACTATTATAGTAGCCAATGCAACAGAAAGGCTTCAAAGAAAAGAAAAAAGTTTATCATCATAATACATTACATAATCTGACCACTTCTTTTCCCTCTGATACTAAATGAAATGCAGATGCAACTGATAAACACATCAAAATGCAAATCAATACTGCCCTTTGCTAAAATCACTCACTGGTATATTCCATATTAGCATATTCACCAAAATTTAATTGTAAACAGAATAATTATGGTACTAAAGTTATTAAATACACAAAGCAAGCTTGGAACTATACATATTCAAATAGAATTTCAGTGGCAGATCAACTTTTATATCTGAAACAATACCGTAATTAATAGTCAGCTCTAATGATAAAATGATCCTGTTTTTCAGATAACATTCCAAAAAAAGTTCTGCTATGAATATTAAAATAAACTTTTGTGAATAGATTTTAAAATTTCAATAGCTATATTTATCACAATACGGTACTGTATTTAGACAACTGGCATTTTTTCAAGTCCTGGATTCAAATTTGGAATATTTTTTAATCTTCTGCTGAAAAGAGAAAAAAAAGCTTGACTGAATCACAACGACAACACTAAACACACTTAATAAGCTCTACGGATTCATCACATCCATACTGGGAAGTCACAACAGCATATAAAGCTCATTTGGAGTGACTACTCATAAATCTTCCCTAAAATAGGTATGCATGTAAGGTCCTTTAGGGTTGTATATTCTTATGAGATTTTTCTTTCAAGTTATAAACTTCTCTGATAGGCTGCACACTATATGGAAACACACTGACTCAAGGGTAATCGAGGACAAGCTGAACTACTCACCATTCCATTAACTTGGGCCCAACATCTTATCTCCACTTAGCAGCAGCCTTTTCTCCCACACCCTCCATATACATTTAATGAAATCTTTCCATATCCAAAGGTCTTTTCCTCAATCAGGTAGGTATCACCTCTGAAGCACTGTTCTTAACTCTTATTGTACATGAGAAAATTCCATAAAAGTTTATAAGCTCCCTGGAAGCAAGAACTGTCTTATCCACAAAACACTGCCCTTTGTAGGAATTCTATAAATTTTGACAACCAAATCACTTTATGCTTACTGTAGTTCTGCCCCATTCTCTGTAACAAATATGTCGAACTGTTGATTTTCCTCAAAACTATAATTCCCCTTCCTAAGTCCTAAGTCTCAACAAAGGACCCTAAATTTAGGGAAAAAAAAAAGCTTCAAAAGGAAAGTCTCTTTATCTTTTCAAAAACCAATCTACAAACCACCTGCACCCACTTCAAGCCAACTTAGGGTCCAATCCTAGCTTCCTTTTCTCCTGTCACAATGTAAAGAAGCCCTCCTCCTATCAAACATCAAGTCCTTCACTCTCACCCTATCCTCCAACCCCTCCCATCTTCAAGACTTACGCTATTAATTGATCCTCCTGTCACACACTCAAATGTTTCCCTAGACTGCATCTTTCCCATCAGCTTTCAAATATGCTCAAGGCTTTCCTATTAAAAAAAAAAAAAAAAAAAAAAAGTTTTTAAATTCCCCTCCACTGGCACCCTTTCTTTTTCCTTTCAGTGACAAATATTTCAATAGCCACCCGCACTTACTAACATCACCTTTCATCTCACTCAACTTCCTCCTTCTGGGTTCCACCTTCATGACTCCACTCTAACAATTCCACCTAAGATCACCAGTGACCTCCACAGCACAAAACTCGGCTAACATTTTCAATCACCTCTCTTTACCTGCTCAGCAGCACTCAACACTGTTGCTTATTAGTTTTTTCTCTTTCTTTCTTTCTTCCTTTTACTTTCATAATACAATACTATCCTGGATTTCCTTCTACCACTTAAGCCACTCACAGTTCTAGTTACTAGTGATTTGGGGTACAACAATGAGAACAGCTTGTTCTTTCAAGGAGCTTGATCCACTCTTTGATACAGTTTTCCAGAGTTGTGCACATTTAAAAAGCAGATTACCTATATTTACACAGGTTATACCAAAATAGACATTTCTTAAATTATTTGTTTTAATATTCTGTTGAATAAAACTTAAGATCCTTGGAAATTAGAACACAGTCATATATTGAAAATTGAAATTCCTTGATACATTCATTACTTTAAGCTAACAGATCTCAAGAAGTGTTTATAATCTCAGGCAGGTGTTTGCATACCATGTTCACAGCAGCACTCTTAATAACAGCCAAGAAGCAGTGGTAACTCAAGGGTCCATCCATGGAAGAACAGATAAACAACACATTGGCATACCCTTCAGTCTTAAGAGAAGGGGACTGTTGTAGCACACACTACAACATAGATGAACCTTGAAGACATCATGCCAAAGGAAATAAGCCCAGCACCAAAAAGACAAATACTGTATCTAATGTGGTAAAATTCATAGAAACACAGCATAGTATAATATTTGCTAATAGCTAGAGAGAGAAGGGAAAGGACAGTTATTTAATTATATGGAGTTTCAAATTTGCAAGATGAAAAGTTCTAGAGATCTGCTTCACAATAATCTGAGCATACAACATTACTGAACTGTATACTTTAAAAATGAGGGCCTGGGATTTAGCTCAGTGGTTCCACCCCCTGCTTCGCAAGTGCAAGGACCTGAGTTCGATCCCCTGCACTCCCTGCCAAAAAAAAGATTGCAGTGGTACATATTTTATCACAATATAAAACAAAAAGTTTCTAGACACAACAGGTGACACAGAAACAGAAATTAAGTTGAACAAAATAATGACCAATGTGCTTAGTGACCACACAATTACCTCCAAACTCCACACACACAATTAGAAAATCATTACAAGTGACACTTTTCAAAGATGCTAATTCTACAAGTTATCGCAGTAATAAACATTAACTGTGAATCCAGGGAATTTATGAAAACTAATAATGACATGGTTTGTACATTTATTTACTCTACAAATATTTATTGATAGTCTAGTGCATAACAAGAACTAGATATGTCCCACCCTTTTAACATACTCAAGCAGGAGGAGAGGTAACAAAAACAGACATAACATACTTGATTATGTCAGAAAATGTACTTGCTACATCTTCTTTATAAAGTAACTCGGACAAGGGGGACAGAAGATGGGGCACGCAGAGTGGCACAGGGCAGCTTCCAGTATTACAGAGCAGTCAAGGCCCTCCCCTTGGAAAGGGGTTGGGAGTGGCCACCTGAGTGTTTGGAACAGACCATGCAGGCAGAGGGGACACGGCACAGCCAGGACATGGTGAGCAAGGGGGAGAGCAGGAAGTGAAGCCAGCACACAGCAACAGATACACTGAAGGTCACAGACGGGACTCAGGCTGTGGCAGAAGGGTAAATCTAACAAGGTTTCGGAACATGTATTACACTTGCATTTAATTCACAATTTTTCAGTCAAAATAAACGTCATACTCTGAACACTTGAGTCAAGAAGAATTGTCCCACTGACCTATTTCTTATTGAGGTTTGTATATTTTTGCTAACATGTTTTATTAGTTCACTCTCAAAATACATTCTATCCACAAAAGGAACTCTACAAGCTTGAATCCGAAATTTTAAATACTTCTATAGAGCCTGTCACAAAGTCACCTCAAGGTACAGATGGGTTTATAATGGATCAAATTCCACCCCAAAGAGTAGAGGACAGGATTATGCCCTACTCCCCTTGTAACTTAAGCACTAGTAACTGGATAGCCCTATCAGAGTGAATGGTTTGTAGTTTCTGACAAATATGGACTTTTTTACCACACTATATCCTTTGTAATATACGTGCTGCCAAAGCGAGCATGATGCTATATACCCTTTTTAAATTAAAATTAAAATATTAGGTCCCTCAGAATACCATGCAACTACTATGTACACTGTCTGCTGCATTAATTCATTTGCTCAATACCGACAACATACTGTGCCAGGAGCTGCATTAGAAGACAAAGCAATAAAGAAAGCAGGCAAAAAGCCCTGGCCTCGTGGAGCTTATATATTGAGAGATAATTTTTAAAAATTTAAAAGATGTTATATGCCCAAGGATAACAGAGCTAGGGCGGAACAGGAACAGGGAGTTGGGGGGGGGTAAAACACGGTCTGCTAAGCCATACAAAGTGACATCTTTAGCAAAGGAAATACAGTGAGAGCAGACAGTCATGCAGAAGCTCAGACAAAGGCCATACCACGATGAAGCAAGAGCACATGCAAAGGTGCAGAGGAGACAACACCCTCCTGTTCTGCAAACAGTAAGGAGGCTGTGAAGCTGGGCTAGAAGCTGGCTGGGGTGGGCATAAACAGCCACAGGGGCAGAAAGCATGTCCCATGCCAGGGTCACTGTGAGGGCTAAAGAGGAAAGGTCTTGAACAGAAAAGTGGTATGCTCTTACTAGCATTTTTAATAGATCACTCAGGCTAATGCATTAAAAAACAGACTGCAAGGAAGCAAAGTGGGAACAGCTACCAGTTGTTACAATGGTGTTGCTATTGGAATAAGCAACGACTGCATTGATCTTTAATAAATAATAAAAATGTCAGTTTCTGTAAAATAACTCCACTAAATAGAGGGGTACAGAATAACTTGAGTTTTTTTAACTTTACACAAGCTGCCCTCCCCTCAAAAATCAAGTCTACAGTGCCAAGTACAAACAATTGATATTAGTGACAGATGGTCTAGGAATCATGCTAATCATCTCCTACTCTAGATTTTCTAAGCTCTCTCTTTATTCCAATTTAGTTCACCAGGAAATTAAGCACTTGAACCCATTTATTCTGAATGCATTTTTATAAAAAAGCTCCAAAATAAGTGCAAGAAACTGTGAAGGGCTAGAAACCCAAAGATGAATAAAATGCAACCTTTGGCCTTAGGCTAAATGTGCCTTCACACAAAAACACCAATTCACAGCTATGATTTAGCATGATTCCATCAGCTTCAAATAACGATCAATAAAAACTCAGGTAAAGACTGTTCCTGAATCCTCTGACAAAACTATCAGTCAGTGAACAGCTACAGATATTTACAGAATCAAACCCTATCAAGTTCACGGAGTAGAAAAAAGTGCCTCATCCAATGGTGCAAATTCTTTAAATATCACCAGTTATGAAACTCCTGCTTTCTCTTTGCAATGAGTGCCAGGAAGTTAAGAAAATTATAAGGTCAGTTACATAACTACTCATCATCGAAGGCAGTGACTGGCAATCCTGGCTACACAACACCGTTCCACTGGGACCCAGGGTCAGTGCAGAGCCAACCCCACAACAGCCCCGGGAATCTGTAAATTTGCGTGCTGCTCAGGGCTTTGTGGTGCAGACTGGACCACCGGCCTGGAACTTCTTGCTTTTTTCATCAAATCTTTCATTTCCAGTGTAACTGCTCTGTTCCCTACAAGTCTGTTATACTTAAAAGTTTTTAATAAAAGCTCCTTCCAGTTCATTTTATAAGTTGGACAAAATGCAAATTAGTGAACAAATGATTCAGGAAAAGCCATAAACAAGACTTTCTCCCAACCCATATGCTTAGGCTAACACAACTCATTTCTGCTTCAAACTTATTCGAGACTAAGAAATAATTATATGTTTTGGTATAAATGGCTTCCTGCCAAAGTCAAAGCCAAAGAATATAATCAAACAAGAAATAATCAGCCAACAAGAACTCCATCACCTCTTTTGCAAAATGACATCAGGAACACTGAAAGCAACACATCTAAAGACAATCCTCTCACAATGCAGTGAGCTATCTAGTCAGGTTATTAGTGCATGTGATTAGTGCTGAGAGAACATCTGCAAAGCAAACTACAAAATCTTCAGTTTATACAGCCACTTCCCAATAACACATATGGTCTTCATCTATTTCATCTATTTTCTTCATTTTTTCCCCCACAAATCCTACAACCAAGACAAAACAGTAAAAATATTCAGTAGGAATAAAAAATATACTTAGTAGCCATAATATTTGACATAAAAACCTGAGCACAGGAAAGCTAAATGACCTGCCTCTGGGTTCCTACTAGGGAGCCATTCATATCAATGAAAGTATTAGGAACATTAGAGTTACATGGTACCTTTGTAACATTAACCAAATAAGTGTCAAAATGTAACACAACGAACTACCTGAACCTCTAGAAGTGAACCTCCAGAGATAATGATCCCATAAATTCATAGATTTATTCCTAAAAAACAGCAAGCTAAACTCAAACTGTGATACAATCTTTAACAGCAATTGTCACACTAGTCATGTTTTCACACCTAAGCTGGAAAGAACAAGGTGAAGACTCGCTGCAAACTCTGAAAAATAAAGTGGATATCTTCAGAGAAAAAATCATCTTTCCTAGTTACATTTCTTTTTTACTTCTATTTGAAAAGAAATTAGCATTAGACTATAAAATTGTTGGTAGAGTAAAACATTTAAAATACAGCACCAGATATACTTCATCTGCTTCTATTTCCTTAAATGATTTCTAAACGTTCTAAGGGATGCAGGAACTGCACAACCAAATTTTAAATACAAGCACACAGTATGTTGGTAGGCTTATTTCCAAGCACAAGGCTAAGCCACCTCGCTGCCACCACTTCCCCTGAGAAAGGAAGGACTCCGTGAAGCCTACACACACCTCGCCCTCTAACTTCTGATGCAGTGGGTAGAAAATCATTCATCCCAGGGTCCCAAAAGGTCCCCCAGAGCCAACAGTGATGAAGACACCACAGTAAGATTTGGCTGTTCTTACAAAGATTAGAAACTCACTGCTCTGCCTATGCAGGAGAGTCGGAAGCACCCTAAAAATACCACCTTTCAAGACAGGGAACACGCGACTCCTGACCCTAACTGCAAGGGAAAGAGCTTAAAGAAATGCTTCTTTATATAGAGCAAACATGAAAATTTCTCTAAAATTATAAATTTTGAACTATGACTAAGATTTGTATATAACATTCAAAATATTTTTTAAAACTTTGTAAGTGCTACTTTTCATTAATTCTCCTACGGGGAATGGGCAAAATTAAAAAGCAAATTTTCTCTACCATTAATTCTATAGGTGTTCACTACTAAATCTACCATATACCACTTAGGACCCACTAAACACAGCTTCCCGATATATTCCTGGGGCAGAACTCTAAAGGAGAATATCCCCAAACACTGAGAAAACTAAGCTAACCAAATAATGAAAATGTATCAGCGGCATAGTAGGGATCATTAAAAAATTCATAAAAATAAGAAAGAATTTTTCAGAACCTCAGAAAAACAAAAGCTAAACAGTACAAAAACATTAAAGCCCATGAAGTGATAAAATGACAAGAAGGGAAGTCTTCATAAATTAAAAAAGGAAAAAAAGCACCATGAACAAACTCAAAGACAAATGAAAAATATCTGTAAAACATATTACAGAAGACAAATTTTTCTTATTAAGAAACTTTTAAATTATAAAAAGAAAAGGTAAAAGGCTAACCAAAAAATGTAAACATCATACCCAGGGCAACTGTACCCAGGTATTCACCGCAGCACTGTACGCAGTAACTGGAGCCTAGAAACACTGCTATGCTCATGGAGACACAGTAAGGGAAAGATGGAATACCACAGAAAAGAATGCAATACTAGGCAATTTTTTAAAAGAGGTAGATTCAAATATACCAACATGGAAGAATCTCCAAAATATAAGAAGTTAAAAATGCAAGAAAGGGGCTGGGGATTTAGCTCAGTGGTTCCGCTGCCTACCTTGCAAGCACAAGGACCCAAGTTGGACCCCTGGTACCAAAAAAAAAAAAAAAAAAAAAAAAAAAAAAAAAAACACAATTTTTACTTCCCTAATGGACTTCCTTATGTGTCCCCTGACCTGAATGAGTCCATACTGCAGGACCACTGGTCACATGCACAGGACTGTGGGGAGTCTGAAGGTTTTGTGCACATTCACTAGAACACAGCAGGCCTCAGGTTAGAGAAGGAAGAAACTGAGGCAGAAAAAGTGAAAGAGTTCATCAAAGTCATAGGCAAGAAGCCAGGTGTGGTGGTGGATGCCTTAATCCCACCAATGGGGAGGCTGAGGCAGGAGGATCACTGTGAGTTCAAGACCAACCTGGGCTACATAGTGAGTTCCAGGTCAGTCTCAACTACTTCATGAGACTCTGTCTCAAAAAACCAAAAAAAAAAAAAAAAAAAAAAAAAAAAATACAAGAAAGAACCACATTTCTGAGCATGTCTACACATCTAAAGGGGTCTCTTCTACAAATGCTACAAATGCTTGCCTATGTATGACTGGCGTCCCAGGAGTTAGTTGCACATCCATGCACATCCACATATGTACATAGCATATTACATAATATATGCTACACAATTAATTAGTGAAAGAATGCCTTAAGGTTCGGAGTCTTATTTTTCACTTTACCCTTTTATACCACTTAAAATTATTATTGTGTGCATGTATTCATTTTTGAATTAAAATATTTCTGAAGAATTCTTCATTAATATTAAAAATAATTTTATTAAATAAATGTAAAGTAAGGCTTTCCAATGATCTCAGTGTGGAATTTGTCAGTGCTTCTTCTGCACATCAGGATCAACACTGGTTAGCCTTACCAACCCCTCAAGTAATGGACACTGCAACCAACTATGCAGAAAAACAACTCCCAGTACCTTCAGCTGCACGCAGGACTGGTCCTCCATCTGACAGTAAAGACCAGGTCAGTCTTTAAGGAACAGCACAGTCTCTCCTCTTTAAAGCCTGACATATCTCTGCAAGACTAGCAAATGACAATGAATGCTGACATTAAGTTCTTCCATTAATATGATCATTTAATTTGGCTCAATTAATCCTAAATAAGCAAAAATATGAATGACTGAATCTATACCAGGAAGAAGCAATTAACCATTAATCATAACACAGCTCTTACATAGGAATGAACTAATATATAACAAGTACTGTTGCCACTATTAAGCGTCTATGTAGCAGGCTCTATATTGGGTAATTTCAACACATTATCTCTAATTTTTACAACAACCACAAAACATTAAGTGTTACTGTACAGACTGTATATGTAAAGAAACTGTGCATAAGGGAAATTAAATAATTTGTCCATGGCCTCACAACCAGGAAGTAGCAAGGTCAAGATTCAAAAAATATACATGGAGAGTGTAATTTTTGCAAAAAGGCCCATTGCTAATTAAAAGAAAACACATACTGCAGAGTAAATCATTTGCAAAACAGCAAGTCTTAAAGTGGTAAAATATTGCTTTAATGTCTAATATTAACCATAAATACAAAGGCCACAAAAATAATATAAAAGACAAAACAGAAACATGCTCCACATGTTACTATAAATATATATCCTACAATCTTACTCAGTTAAAAAAAATAGTATGATTTTAAATGATCAAAAAGAGGTAATAAAACAAGTAACTGACATAAATAAGAGTCTTTTTAAAAAGGTGTTTCTAGTTGCTTTTTAAAATATATTAGCCAGGCATAGTGGTACGTGCCTACAGTCCTAGCTACTCAAGAGCTGAAGGAGAAGGATCACTTGAGCCCAGGAATTTGAGGCTAGCCTGGACAACCTAGCAAGACTGCATCTCCAGAATACAAGTTGTATATGCAGGTGTGTAAAAGTGCATTTGTGTGTAAATACAAAGTCTGCCAAAAGTATGTATAAAAAGAAAAATTTTCAGAAATATTTAATACTAAATTTATTGAGACATTAGGAGATTAATACAGGTTACCTTTGGCCTCTACGATTAAAAGAGGTGCTCAAAATGGTGGCCATGAGCTTCCAGGCATTTATTAACACAGTGAACTGCTGAAGTGTGTGTACATTTTTTTGGCAAACTCTGTATATATTGACCAAATGCAGTTTTAGGAACTTATTGTGATGAAGTCTTGCAGAATATTTTTTTAAAGTTAAGCAAATAATAATGTATAAAAGTAATGCATTTAATGAGACTATCTTCTAGGTTCCAGGGCCAAATCTGAAGTCAGTTTCATCTGCAATCTCAGCATCTAAATGGTGAAACTTTTGTTACCATTTCTTACAAAATGATCCAGAAGAAAAACCAAGTGAAAAATCTGCCAACATGCAAAAGAAAGTACAGTGAAAAGTCTCAGCACTGGCCAGTGTTAGGAGCACTAGATTACATATTCCCTGCACCAATCTCACAGTGCTTATGACACTATTACTGTTGGTTCTGTATATGTCAGTCTCTGTTAACATTTTCTGAGAATCGGAAGGATTCTCTTACCTTGGTATCTCTTGAGCCTAACCTGTCTGTCACTTGATGTGAAACTAACAAATACATCCTAAGTATAAGCTGCAAATTCATGGTCCAGGCCACTTCCTGAGCTCAGACAAGACCCAACTAACTTCTCCACAAAATTTTTCCTCATCTATAAAGTGAGAAGCTTGGATTAAAGCCTAAGTCAGGCATTTTACTTTGAATTAGTCAGCTTTCCTGTCTCTAGATATAGCACCTGATACCCACAACTTAAAGAAGAAAGGTTTCATTTGGCTCATGATTTCAGGGGTGTCAGTCCATGGACTGCTGGCTCCAAGGCAGGAGCATCATGGTGGAAGGGTGCAACAGAGCAAAGCTGCTCAGTTAATGGCATAGGAACTGGGCCAGAGAGGAAGGGGCAAGGGACCAGACACAGACCCCAAGGCCATATCTCCATGACCCACCCAGACACAGGCAGAAGTGTGCTCTATCCCAAAGCTAATCAAGTTGGCACTCTAGCTGCCACATACCTACTTGTTTGTAGGGACAGAAGCTCATGTTCTAATCTAAGGCAATCCACAATTACATGCTGTCAATGAATGTCATCACAAATGAAAAAAGGCTAGAGAAATCTCTAATCCTCCTTACTGTAAAATAAGCATTATGAACAAGATGGAAGAAAAAGGAAAAATTATTCTGAATTGCAAATAAATCAAATTGAACATTAAAATGTTAATGAACTCAGTAACAAAGAAAAGCCCAATTTTTAAAACAGGCAAAAGATTTAACAGACATTTCTCTAACACCAATAAGCAAATAATAAAGCACACAAAAAGATATTCAACATCATGAGTCCTTAGGGAAATTTACATAAAAAAACATGAGCAATCCCTTCATACCCACTAAGATGATATAAACAAAAAGACAATTACAAGGATTGGTGGAATTTGAGATCTCAAATACATATAAAAGTGAGAATGCAAAATGGTAAAGCCACTTCAGAAAACACTTTGATAATTCCTAAAAGAGTTAAACACAAGAGTTACCCAGATAAATACTCAAGAGAAATGGAAACATTATATCCATACAACAACTTGCACTCAAAGCTTATAGCAGCCTTGTTCAAAATAGCCAAAAGGATATTTGGGTGGGGAAGCAAACCAAGTATCTCTCAACTGAAGAACGGATAAATAAAATGGTAAATCCATACAATAGAATATTATTCAGCAATAAAACAGAAGAAATTTAATTACATGTTACAATATGAGTAACCCTGAAAAATGCTAAGTGAAGGAAACAATTACAAAACACCACTAAGGGCCCAGAATTTAGCTCAGAGGGGCCGTTGCCAGACGCATGAGCACAAGGTCCGAGTTCGATCCCCAGTACAAAAAAAAACCCACTACGTATATGATTCCAATTACGTAAAAGTTCCATAATAGAAGGAGACAAAAAGCAGATTAGTGTATTCTTAGGGATAGGAGACAGGGGTGAATGGAGACTGACTGCTCATTAGCAGGGGTTTATTTCAGTATTCATGAAAATATTATAAATTTCATTATGGTGATGGGTACAGTCCCATAGGTACACTAAAAACTACTGAACTATATAACCTTTAGTGAATAAATTATATGATATGAATTGTAGCTCAACAAACTTTTTTTCTAAATTAGTAAGAAAAAGACTAGAGCTCAGTGATCACGAAGGACTTCTGTTCACTCATGGATTCTACACTGTCTATTGTACATAACAGTTCAAGTTGGAAACTAACCTGACAAGTACAGGGAACACAGTGCAGATGACTTTCAAAAATGGAACTGATGTCTTAAGTCACAAGTTATTGAAACAGAATGATGATCTCCCAATATGGGACAGAATATGTACATCAATAACCTCAGAAGAATATGTTTAAGCAGAGACTGGCCAACACACTCAAGAAAGCTGACTCTCATTAGCCACTGAGACAAAGACCTGAATGCCAGGCTCATAGCCGCACAACAAAACTGACCCGTCTGAAACATCAACAGTCCCAGGATGGAGACAGTGCCTGGACACAGCCAGGTCCCTGACATCTGACACCACTGTGTGCATGAGCTCTATAAAATGACTTCCAAAGATGGAGAGCAATGAATTAAAAAAAAAGTATTCTCTTTTAGATAACTCTCCGTGAGAAAACTACCTTCAGGCATACTGAGGTAAAATGATGGCAAACACTTCTTAACATTTACTGGGGGCCAGACATTAAGCGATTCATGCATACATTTCAGTTAGTTTTCACAACAACCCTATAAAATACATATTATTTTATCATGATATGATGTTAAACTAGGTTGCACTGAAGTCATCTACGTGACTCCAGTGTGTATGTGCCAGTATCATACAAATAACATACATGCATATATATATATATATATAT
>NW_022900933.1:35248443-35257749 GCF_012274545.1 Fukomys damarensis | reverse complement strand
ACACACACACACACATCTATATATAGATATGTCACTGCAGAAAGCATAAACACTAAATGACTCTCAAAGGTTTCATACTCTAGAAAACAAAGTATAGGACAATGTCTAAACAGGCTTATGCTCACTGCAAACCCAGCTGGCTAGGAGGAAGGGAGGATTATGTGAAGTAGTCCAGTGACGAAGGAGAGAACAACTATCCTGATTGTCCCAATTGCCTACTTCTCTAAGAGCCAAGAAGCTCTTCTGTACCCATGGAATCTCAGTCATAGCCGAGATTAATGATGACATCCCTTTATCCACAGGCGTGAAAGCTCAGGATGGACAGACGTTTGAACATCCCCGACTGGGAATCCTGCCCTTAACAAATACACTAAGTGCAGATACATGGTTTCTTGGCTGCCTGCACTCACACCCATCTGTCAGGATGGCAGTGTGCCTGCTCACATGTTGGTCAAACTGTCACTAGGGCATAGGTGCCAAGCAATGATAGTTCTAAATGGGCAGCTTACAAAGCGCTGTAAGAGCTTGCTCTTGTGTATGAAAAAAAAAATTCTCTGTGATGATACTGAAGGGCTACAATTACAAGTGAAATATCCTTGATCAATCTCAACATTTAAGTACAAAAAAGATCTCCTCTATTAGAGAAGAAACAACTAAGGAAGCTGGACCACAAGTGAACCACCACAGTAAAGCACTCCACACCTTCAGCTGTCCATTAATACACGTCACTGTGACCTCTCAGGCAGTAAAACCCTTTGCTCAACCTGTCACCATTGATTTTTTTTTTTTTTAAAGAGGATGCTATTTTTTCCATATTCTAAATGAAACAGTAAAAAGGAATTGGTTTCTAGTAGTTTGTCTGACATTACACAAAATTCCACTTAGTGGCTCATCACGTGTATGATAGCAGTCAGCGGGTGCGGCAGCGTCCACCTGTAATCACAGCACTTGGGCGGCTGCAGCACAACTTATGGAGACCTTGTCTCAAAATAATAAAAAGGGATGGGGAGGTAGCTCAGTGTGAAAACACTGGCTTCAACTCCTGGTACCACACACAGAGACTGGAGTCTAATCTTTGGCTAAGGTAATCTTTTAAATGCACAAAAGAAAGCAGAAAATAAGAGATTCCCAAAGATGAACAGGGATAGAAAATATATTTTGTATCAGAAAAGAAATCAAGAACAAAGTAAGCGATTAAAAAATAATGAAAAAAACAGAAACCAAGCACTTTAAGTGACAAGTTAAAAGAATGGGACTTGCGGGCAGGTCCATAGGACCATAACCTGCCATTATCCCCCAGACTATAAGCTAAAATGCATCTGGGTTACTATTTCACCCTTACAAGACCATTTACAACACTGGCATAATGTTATCTAAATATCTTTATCACCTGGAAATTCTTCCCTAACACTAAACCTCTCTTGTCTATGGATGATGTGATAAAGAATTTGTGGCTGTTTTTTTAAACTACAACATATTATATACCAAAAATTACCCATCCTGTTGTCAGTGGATGTTGAAGTTGTTTATGCTTTGGGGTAATTATAACTAATGATGCTATAATCCTTGTTTGTATCTTGTGGTACGCATACATTAATAACAGTTGGGAGTAGAATGACTGATCATGGCATATGCCTGTTTTTAATCTTAATAGATATTAACAGAGGCTGCTGAACAGTTTTTCAAAGTGGTCGTACCGATTTATCTTCCTGCCAGCATATGAGTTCCAGTTGCTCTTCAGCTTGCTTTCACTTCATACTGTCAGCGAAACACTTCTTAAAAGCCATTTTATTGGTTGCATAGAATAAATATTTCACTGTGGTTTTCATTGGCATTTTCTGATGACTGTTGAGCGCTTTGTTTCATACTCTTGTTCGTCATTTAGATAGCCTCTGCTGGAAAGTGTTCAAGTCTGCTTGTTTTTAACAAGTTGGGTTGCCTGTGGTGTGATGTCAGACATTTGTTCTCCTCAGTCCTGGGCAGTTTGAAGGACAGCTGTCGTTACTATTCTCTGAACAGGTATTCTTCCTACACCAGCGTCCTGACACATTGGCTAAGTAACCCAAGTCTCCTCCGCCCATGATAAGTACACCTGGATTGGATAATTTATCAACTCGGTTTTTATTTCAGGTGTTACTCATGAACCCTTCCTTGGGCTTCATAAAAAAATGTCATTCAGGGCCGGAAATGTAGCTCAGTAGTGCAGCATCTGCCTGGTAAGCTCCAGTCCCTGGGTTTGAGTCCCCCCCAAAGAAGTCATGCATATCAACAGTGAAAGTACTCCCTTTACCACATGTACAACCTACTAAAGGTAGCATTAACAGGAAGGAGTCTGAGCCCAGCAGAATTCTCGGCAAGTCTAAAACACACCATCACCTCTGCTGCACTTCGGATAACCGCTCCAAAGCCCGTGTCTGTATCGTCTTCATCACCAGCCTGTGGCACTACTGGGAGGAGATGGAACTTTTGGAGGCAGGACACAGTGGAGGAAGTCAGGCCACTGGTGGTGTACCCTTAAAGGGGATATTGGGGCCCCAACACCTTAACGTCTCTGCTTCTTTGATGCCAGGAGCTGAGCAGCCTTCTCCAACAAACACTCCTGCCAGGGCGCCATAAGACCAACAGTATCAGGGCCAAACCACCACAAACTGAAACCTCTGAACCCACGAGCCAAATAAATCTTTCTACTTCTAAGGTGATCATCTCAGGTACTCTGTCACAGGGACAGAAAACTAACACATTTTTCTAGGAAATACTATAGATTTTCTAAGTGACACCACTTTTTTAGCTTTCTGGTAGACCTCTGTAACACTAAGTGCTATGTCAAAGGTCATAGTTCTTTCCCATCCTTCCTAGAAAACTATTACTGCCATGCATAGCCCTAAAACAACTCTCTAAATTATTGGGTCTACCACACCATTTTGTTGCTCAAGACCATACAATGCTTTCCTAGTAGCCAATGAAACTGGTTAAAAACTCTGCAATCTATCAAGCTGTTTCTATACTTATGAACTAATTATCCTTCCTTAAATTCTCTTTTCCCCTTCACTCTCACATCCTTTTCTAAAATGTTTTACCACTTTTCAACCTAGCCATGTCATACCTTCTTCATAAAACTGTATTCAAATTTACTTAATGCTCACTCATTTCCTCCTGTCTTCATTTTGGTACTCAGTTTACAGTGTACAACCAACTGATTTTTTGACAAAGGTTTAAGAAAAAAAATGTGATGGAGAAAGGGTAGTCTTTTCAACAAAAGTTTTGAAAAACAAAAAATAAAAAGCAAAGAAAAAGAATCAAGATCTAAATCTTATATCCTGTTCAAAAATTAACCCAGAATGGATCTTAGACATAAATACAAAGCATAGTTATCATAAAATAGACAAAAACAAGCAAACATCATCCTGCCCTAACATTAGACAGAGAGATGAAATTTGCATGACATCAAAAACACAATCTGTACAATGATAAGCAGTCTTCATCAAAGTTAAAAACTTTGGGGCCAGGGATTTAGCTCAGTAGCACCAAGCCTGTTTTTTGCAAGTGCAAGGTCCTGAGTTCAATCCCCAGTACCAAAAAAAAAAACAAAGTTAAAAACTTTTATGCTGAGAAAAATACTGTACAGTGAATGAAAAGACAAGCTAAAGACTGAGAATATATTTACAAGTTATATATTTGGCAAAGGACTATCCAGAACATATAAAGAAAGCTCTAAACTCAGCAATAAGAAAACAATCCAACTACAAAAAAAGACTTGAAGAGGATAAGCATATAAAAAGATCAGCCATTAGAGAGAGTAGCCATTAGGGAAGGCCAAGTGAAAGTCACAGCCAGCCCTACACACAAAAAATACAAGTGATACCAAGTGGTGGCATTGGCGAGGGAAACTGGATCTCTCATATAGTGATGATCGACTGTAAAATGGTGTAGCAATGCTGGAAAAGTTTGGCAGTTTCTTAAATTAAACATACACTTTCCATACAACCCAACAGTTGCATTCCTGGGCATTTATACTAGAAAAATGAAAACATACACGGACACTAAAACCTGTACATGTAGCTTTGTTTTTAATAACCCAACATTAGAAATAACCCACAGTAGATAAATGATTAAATAGAATATGGGAAAGCCAGATAATGGACAAGAATATAACCATTATTAAAAGTTGAAAAATGACACTGACAGCACAGTATTAGTAATTAAACTTACTCAAATTTCAGTGTTTAGACTTTTTGTGTCTGTATGATCCCATGACATTTTATTCTATCACATATTCACGTAACCAAAATCAGGACAAGGAACTGTTCCAGGAGCCCACTAAAATTCAACCTTGTGGAGCAATCACAGGTCCAATCTGTGTTTCTATAATGTTCCCTTTCTGGCAATACTGCATGAGCGGAACTGTCAGTGACTGGGCAAGGCGTGCACTCTTATGGACAAGCTCCTACACTTACAGGAACAAGGTGGAATCCTTTAAGTGTACCTTAAAAGCTGTTTTTCTTTCAGCTATGGCTCTAGGGAAAAAATGAGAAGGAACCAGGCAAAATCATGAAGTCACTCTGACTCATTCTTTTTAGAAGACCTAAACTTTGCTTATAATACTACTCTGCCCAGGGGCCTTTGTCTCCATCACTTCCCTGCTCCCCACCTGTGATTACCATGTCCAACTGAGCATGCTCCAGAGGATGCCCACCTCTCCTCCTGATGAGTCTTCCCTGGATGAACATGTATTATGTTCTCCTAATACATGTCTCTTGCTTTCTTCATTCCTGGAGACCACTGCTTTTACAAATTAATTTGTGTTCTCCTTACTTGCTGCAAATAGTAAACCTCTCTCCACTCCTTTATCTGCTGGTTAGGCTTAAATGGCTTTGCAGTCACCAAGAGGCAAAGCCACTATGTTTGGTTACAGAATGACACAACCTTTTGAGATACGATTTTTTTTTTAAACTTAACACAAAGCCCATAAACCCCAACCACATGGTTGCACCTACCAAAAGATTATTCCTTTTTGTCAATCACTGAAGGATGTATGTGCTGTTTTTGGTTTGTGCTATTATAAATAAAGCACCCTCATACATGTGGCAGTTGTTATTTCTCTGTGATAAATTGCCAGGAGAACAAATGCTAGGTCACCATGTTTAACTTTTTGCAAAACTGCCAAACTAATTTCCAGAGTAGCTACCCCTGTACATTTTAAATTTCCATCAAAAACAGTTGACTATAAACTCATCTTAACTTTTAAAATATTTTCTATAAGACTGAAAATACAAGATTAAGTCCCTTAAATACTATAAACTAAACAGACTACTTCTAATAAAAATCTGTAATTATATATAATCTGTATATTAGTAACTGTTGACATAGAGCTAATTACAAAAAAAAATTGTAAAAGTTTGCCTTCTTCCAGATAGTCCATAAAAAATAAAGGTTTAACAGCATTTTCTATTAGTTTTATGAAATGTGATCACAATACCTCGATATACAGTATCATCAAAAGATAATTGTTTACCTGATACTTGGTAAAACAATTTGAGAAAAAAAAACCTGAGTTAAAGCTACAGTCATCTGGGTATAAGGTTTGTAATTTCATGGGTTTTTGTGTTAAAACTGACAATTACATAATACAGTCTCTTTTGGGCTCTTAAAACAAGGAACTAAGTCTAGAGCAGAGGTTATCTATCTGTTCAAATGCTCACAGCAACTAGTCAGCCAGTCCACAAAGAGAAAATTAATGCCCAGAAAAAAAAATCAGAAGGCCCCCAAAAGAATGGGCTGCCCTCATTCCTAGTGACTTTACAGTTCTTAATGTCAGTCTCTTGTGCAACCATTTCATCGCTGACTCTGAGCTATATAAGATACATATTTCTAAACCAGGCATCATGGGGCACACCTGTAATCCCAGCACTTGGAGGTCTAAGGCAGGAGGATCATCAAGTTCAAGACCAGCCTGGGCTACCTAGTCAGTTCAAGGTCAGCCTAAACTGCAGTGAGACCCTGTTTCAAGAAAAAAAAAAAAAAAAAAAGACATTATTTCCTTTCAATATAAATACATTTACTTTAAAAGTATGACAGAAAATTCTCAAATGTCAAGCTAATTATAATTACTCTGTGATTTACCTATATGATTTTCATCTAAGGTATCTTCTTACTGTATAAGGCAACTGAAAAACATGTTGGTACACAAATATGTTTAATATTCATGCTACATACCTGCCAGTGTGTAAAAGTGTCTATCTTAGTTTTCAAATTCTAGAGTCCTGGCAGCCATCCTTTGGGCCAGAGATCCAAGCAGAGACATGAGTTACTGCAAACACCCATCAAAATCCAAAGACAGTCACAGTCTACCTAACGATGCATCAGTTAACAATTGCCTGCCACATAACGGTTAACAATGGACCACACAGAAGATTGCATAGACAAGTGTTGCCATAAGATTCTAAGATATGTAACACCTAGTGATGTGGTAGCAGTCAGTAGTGTACACTCCACAATGCTCACACACTGCCTAACAAGTCGTTCTCATTTCTCCAAGCATGCCTAGGAGTGGTGCACAACCATTACCTAAATACTAAATAAATGATTCAGAACGTGAATTTTTCCTAGCCAACAAAGATGCTATAGCTAATAAAATTCTTAATAAATTTCCTGAAGAATATTAGCAAAAGTTTCTTGCCATTAGTATTTAATGAATATTAAAAACCTAACACCTACTATGTGGGGAGCACAGCTCATACCTCTCTAGACTCTCAAGAGCTTTTCCTTTTTTAAAGTGATGCCTATATGCCACACAGAACAAGACAACACAGGAGTGTGAGAGCAAAGATTTAAGACAACATTGGGAGAACTGAAGCAAGAATAACTGGCAAAGAATGAGAAACTAGAGTCATTCATAGGAAAATGGATGCATATTGAGGCCATACTCTTAAGTGAAATAACACACACATGTCAATACCGAATAGTTTCTCTGGTGCAAAAAACTAAAAGTGTAAATAAACTCCAAACTGTGTAACTGATAATGTGAAATAAGAAGGGCTAAAGGTGTAGGGGAAGTGGGAAGGGTAGGGGAAAGGAAATAAAGGAAAAGAAAAAATATGAGAAAAGGAAAAAATGGAAACAAGGTTTTTGTAAAGAGGGAAGGGTGGAGGGTGTGAAGGGAGGGCAGGGGTATGGGGAAAAAATGAGAACCAAGATCTGTGGTGTAAAGGTTCATGATTCCAATGATGAGTGTAACTGTACTGTATACTTAAAAAGTACCAATAAACTCAATGAGAAAAAAAAAAGAATAACTGGCAAAATGCATGAAATGACTTCAAAACAGCAACCTCACAATGTGGGGTGCTTAGATATTATTTGAGAGCCCAGGGGTAAAAGAATCAAAAGACAGGGCCCTCTTTGCATCTTTAAGTGGGAACATACTCACAAAACCTTGGTGAAAGGGCCAAACATCCTGGAGTATAAATACATCTCAGTTACACCACAGAGCTAAATGCTGTGTCAGGATTCTCTACTCCTTCTAAATGTTGCATCCCTATTAAAGGCTCTGTAGTTTCTACATTTCATCAACAGTGCAGTTTTGCAAATGTGCCTTACACATTGATAGACTTCTCTTATGTGAGGCGCTAGGTAAATGATAGAAGAATACTCCATAGTAATGTCAAATAAAGAAAATTTGCTTCACCAAAGCAATAAGACAGCAAGAATAGACTTGGCACCCAGCACCATTCCTACCAAACAGGCGTATAATCCCTGGTGAATAAATGAGACCATTTCTCCTCACTCTGAAAAATAACCTTGGCATGTAAAATATCCTACCAGTCTGAAAAATATTCCCCAGAGCTATTCACTACCGATCCACTCTCAGAACCCATCAAGACCAGTTTTCACGAAAGCCTCGCTCACTCATACAAAGCGGCAGCATTTAATTCCGCATTGGGTTCCCTGCCTAATATGTGGGGTTAAGAACACTGACACATTTGCATAAATTCAGGAGTCATACTCTTTCAGTTGATGTTAGGTAAATCTCGAAGCTCTGCTTCATTTCCAAATTAGTTTTATTTTTCAAATCAAACAGTTTTAAAGTTTTATTTTCCAAATGAAAGCCCTTTCATACTATATCTTATTAGGGATGCCTCTATGAAAAAAATATATGATTATAAAAATTAAATATTTTTTTTCTGTTCTAGGCATCTGGGACATTCACTTTGTTATTATTTCACATTAGTGCTCAAACTTTTTTTTAAAAGCTGGCCTAGTTCCTTTGAGAAATTTAATTTTAGGGTCTGTCAACATTTTAAATGCACTGCTGTTATTTTTTAAATACATACTTGCATGCTGGAATAAAAACTAGCATAAGCTTTCCATATAACCATCTCCTGGGCTCTTACTAGCTTACTACATGCCAGGCTCTATGCTTAACACGTTACTCCGTTACCTCATTTGTTCAACAAATATCCCCTCATCATTTCTACAGCACTGAGTCTAACAAGAAGCCATTACATTTTAAACCGTTATTTGTACTGTACTGTACTGTATTTGTACTGAGTACTGTACTCAGATGACAGTAACATCTAAAACAAGTTTACTGCTGGTAAATTCAACTTGTGTTACTGTGTTAACACAGAACCTGATCAGCAGTGTTGACAATTCGGGGAACAGCATCTGTGATGGCATCGACAAAGAAGGTTATTAAGTGGCTGGAGTACTTGCGTTACATTCCCTTCCACAGGCGAGCAGATGCACATGACTTTATCTACCCAGAAATTTAATTCCAATTACTGTGCTATTTTGAACCACATAAACGTAACCTGCATAAAATGACCAGATAAAGCACCCTTGCTTCCTTCTAAAACTACTTTATCATTGTACGTTAAATTATTCCCCAAAGTGTTATGTTAAGCATGTCATAAAGTCAGGTGTCTTCATTGTGGACTCTTAAAAATAAATACTGTCCTACATCGTTTTTTCACTTTACTGAATTCGACTCAACCGGGGGGCAATTCGGTGATAAAATATATAAACATAACTAATGAAGCTCTTCAGCGGTTCCCCAAATTTAACCACCATCTTCTCAACAGCAAAACTGGTACTGTTCCAAGAAAGGGAGAGAAAAGACGTTTGTTTGTCTCCTCTCGCAAAGACTGTGGTGCCGTCTCTCTTAACTAACCCACTTAAGGGTGTTGGCAGCCGAAAACGACGAGCTGCCCTTGAAACCACTGCAGCAATAAAGGGGGCCACCCGGCCAGTGCGCGGGGAGCGGAGGAGGGAGCTCGAAGACCCCGCGCGCCGGAGCGCAGGCTGCGGCCA
>NW_022900933.1:35199155-35247735 GCF_012274545.1 Fukomys damarensis | reverse complement strand
CTCCCTACCCTGAGCCGCAGACCCGTCGCCTTCGGCCGAGTACGAACTTCCCGCCGCTTTCGCCGACTCGCAACTCAGAGGCGCCGCCAGCCCCTGCACACTCTGCAGTATGGAGCCTTCCCATTGGCTCCGGGCGACGGAGGAGGCGGGGCATGGAAACACGGCAGGGCCCGGGCCGTGCTTCCCAGCCGCCGGCCCAGGCATGCTGGGAGCTGAGGTCCGCGCGCGCGCTGCATGCTGGGAATTGGAGTCTTTCAGCGGCAAAGCGGGTCCTACAGCCCCTCTGGCCTGAGGGCTTCTGGGAATTATGGTTTACAAGCTTCTGACCCCCCACTGAATCCTTCAGTGCCCTAAGAACCGGAAAATATTACCAGTGTTCAAAGGAGCTTGGTTTGTTAAGCGTGTTGACAAAGGACTGGTTATAAAACAAAAACTGTATTCCCACTGGCTGAGTGTCTCTCCTGCGTGCTCGAATTTGAATTTTTTCACCCTCTTGCCCACCACCCTGAAGGAGTTTCACACTGGCGTGAGTCAGTAGACCGGCCAGGCTCAGGAAGACCCACTCTGCATTTCAAATCCTAGCTCTACCAGTTGAGATTTTTAACCCAAGGGAAGTCATCTGATCTCTATTTGCCTCAGTTTGCTGTTTCTGTGAGGATTAAGTGAGATAACCTTATAGGCACTCCATAAATATAAGACAGTATCAGTACTGTTCTGCCCACCCGTTGCCAAGTGTCTAAATCCTACTTTTCAACACCGGTTTCGGCATCTACCTGATATTGCAGCTGTCATTCTCTTACACCTGTTTTCTTTGTTCCTATAATGATTTGTCTAAGTCCCCATCACCCACAAGTCTGTGAGCTTATTGTGGACTGAGAGATAGTTCTAGGTCCAAGTCACAAAGCCACAAGCAGAGAGAGATTACAAGGAGTCCAATGAAGCGTTAGCTTCAAGACTTGCACTGGTGCCTTCCAAAGCCCTGGGAAAAACTTAACTGTGTGTTTACATAACTTTTGGGGAGTTTTATGTGCCGAGGTAAGATATTTCTATATGATTTTCTTAAAGTGGATCCCCAAAATTGTGTAAGTATTGGTCCCCACAAAACCTGGAATCCTCTACCTGATGTCTGAAATTTACCACTTCAGGAACCCCGCCTGTCCTGATTCTTCCCTAGCCTCCCCTCTGCTGCAGTCAGCCGCCTCTGCAAACTATTTCAGTGCCTCTCTGCTTCCTGGTTCTTATAAGGTTTGCTGGGACACCAATGGGGAAGCCCACAGAGGAAAGAGAAAGGATGGTTAAGGCAGATGTTCCCCCTGGTTCCTTCCTGGAAAGGTCACTTCCAGTTAGATGGGTCTCCTGGCTGAAGGTCGCTTTCCCTGGTCTCCCTTCCAGGTCACAGTAAGAGCAGCTCCTCCCTTTGTGCTTCAGGTTAGGCGATAGCCCAGTGACTGCTGCAGAGCCTCAGCTTACTGCCCCATCCCACCCCCACCCAGTGGTCAACAGTATCACTGCAAGTAAACCCTGCTCAGATTATCCTATTCCAAATGCGGCCTCTGCTTTCTGTAGAGACCCCAGTGGCAACACATGCACAAGGTGAATACTCCAATATTTGTCAGCAAAGAGGTTCCAAGATTCGCATGTCTCATGATGTGCAATCGTCCAACAAGACTCTGTGGCCAGAATCTATTGAGTGAAAAACATTCACACACGCGCGTGAGCATGCACACACACGCACACATGCATGGGTGCTAAGATCTGGAATAGGATTTATCTGTTACAGTATGATCATGGTCCCCTAACCTCACCACAGACCTGCAGAAGAAAGGTCCCCACTTCCAGTCTGAGTGACAATTAGCTGACCTTAAAGCACAATTAAATCAGCACCCGTGCACGGAGTGTTCCAAGGTGAGAATAGAATGTATTGATTCTGTAATTCGGGGCTCTGGCACCCTCAGTCAGATGCCTTCCTGTTAAGCACCACTTTCATGCAGCTATGTTCCAAGGCAGTTGCCAACACCTCCAACACCACCCACACATGCTGAGATGTCCTACCCATGTGCAGCATGGCAGGACACCAGAGCAAGCTGCTGCCACAGAGACAGCAAGTCTGAAATGCTGGAGGTGGAAATACAAGTCTAGGGTACAGGAAACCCTTAGAACATTTTTATGAGTTGGTAATTTGCAAAATTAAGGTAGAAGGTTGACCAGTCAGGACTTGCTGCTGCTGGGTTTTTGAAATGAAAAATGGAACTAGGGAGCAGAGTATCATGAATATAACCCTACCATAGATTCAGACATGCAAGAACCTACACAGGCCAAACATGTGTATTTATGGTGAGTCAGGGATAAAGTGAACCTCCAGGGAGTCAGGTATAACTACTATTTAAGGCCTTATCAACTGTTAGGTACTGTGATGTTTCACATACACTGTCTTAGTAACTTTGCTCTCATTGCTGAGACAAAATACCCGATACCCAAAACTAAAGGGGGAAAGGTTTATTTAGCTCACAGTTTGTAGAGGTTTCAGTCCGTATACGGCTGGCTCTACTGCAGGGTGGCTTGGCAGAGTAGCATTGAAGAGGAGAAATTCAAAGCAAGTAGAAAGAAGACAGCAAAAATGAGCAAGCAAATGACCCTAACAGCATTTTTCTGCCCTTTTTATCTTATCCAGACTGCTTAGGGCAGATAGCACTCACACCCTTAATGCTAGCACCCAGCATTGCACCATGAATCAACCCCAGCATCCCACACTCTAGATCCAGCCACCTCTGAAAAAGCTCCATCTATGACTACACAGGGCTTTGGGAGCACACCTAGACACAAGCTGTAGTACATCATTCTCCCAATTTTTAGAAGGACAATAACATCTCAAAGAATTTAAATGGTTCCATGTGCCCTGTTTCTACTTCTTTCACTGTCTTTTTATACACACAGCCTTGGTAGATGGGGATGAGTCTTAGAAAGATTGTTTTAGCACAGTCCTAGAGACTTTATACAAAATGCAGCCAGGAATCCCGGCAACCAGGATCTTGGTTAAGGGGCCATCGTGGATAAAACAATGTGACTAGTAAAAGGGTTAAGCATTGTATATAAAAAAATTTCCAGCTGCTCAGCAGAGCAAGACTAACTAAAAGTCTCTCTTTCCAATCTGCGCTGATCTGCCACACAGGCAGGCATCTGTGGGAGTCCCTGTGACCCTGATCACCCCAGCCCAAAGCTGTGGGGATGTAAACACAGCCAAAGGTACTTTGGGAAAGAGGGAGGAGGGTGGTGCTGTCTCCCCCATGGCAGAAACTCAATCTGTGAAATACAAACAATCAACATGGTCATTAGGCAGCAAGGCACAGCTGCCCGGCAGGTGCTGGCTCCACCTACGAGTCAGTTGCAGCCCTGGTCCTCCTTGTTTCATCTGTAGAGTGGGTGTGAACATCTTGGCCAACTAACAATTTCTGAGAAGGGTTTTGATCTGTTTGGAAGGAAGCCACTGTGGTGTCCTTCCTAACTATAAGCAGCCCAAGGGAGTATCACCTCCTGGGAGGAAGGAAAGGAGAAAGGGAGGAGCAGAATGAGTTCTGGGGTGCCCTGCTCCGTACTCCCCCAGTTCCTTTACTTTGGGGCATCTACCATGTGCCAGGCACAGTGCCCTCAACACATGCATAATCTGGTGAAAGGGCCAAGCATCCACAAATTCTAGTAACTAACCTTACAAGGCAGGTTATGTGACCCCAATGTCCAAAGCAGCCAAGTCTCAGAACAGAGAAATTACCTGCTTAATGTTGATAATAACCAGGAGATCTGTCTGCTTAGAACTCAGCCTTATGTCCGCCACAGCTGCTGATGTTGGAAAATGTCAGGAGGTCAGAGCTAACTGGATATAAATGGATTTTGTGCAGCTTTGCAGTGTTCTAGCTAGTGCCTGCTGGTCTGGCCCTTCATGATTTTATAGGTGTTCAATTCCCTGTATTCAAGCCCTTTGTGCTTAAAACACCTAGAGTGGTTTCTGTGCCCTGTGCTAAACTTTGGCTGACACAGGCAGAAGGTGGCCTAGATAAATGCAATCTCTCATCGATACTAAGATGTAAGCCTTTCATATTTTAATCTGTCTGAAGTGAGGACACGTCACACAATCCATCCCTCCTGTACTAGGAGTGTACTTGTTGGTTCTTCAGCAGCAACACATAAAATGGTGGGACTTTGTGCCCTTGATGAAGATTTAGATTTGATGAAGCCTTAGGGTAACTTGGTGCTTGCTGCCTTAGAAATGCTCTCTGAGGCATCTCATTTCCTCATTGCACTTCCTGTACCATGCGCTCAAGGGGCCATCCCTGAATTCCCATGGCCCCGAACATCTCTTCCCTTCTCCTGCTTCACTTGTTTTGAAAGTGAAGACAAACATCCGTAGAGAAAGACGGACGCAGGATGGTGATGCAGGGTGACACAAATCTTGTAAATGAGAAAGGCCTGAAGCTGGAACTTCCCTCTGCCGTGTACTTGATCTCGTGTCAACCGTTAACCTTCCTGAGCTCTACTCTGCTTCTTTAAATGAGAGCAGCTGTCGGAATTCCTCGAGAGAGCATATGTGAAAATGTGAGCCCTTACAGGACTCCTGGTAAACACGGAGTCCTCCTCCTGCTCAGCACTCTCCTCTGAACATCTCCAGGCCTGCTTCGCACACCCCAGTCCCCCAAGTGGAGCTGCAGGCACTGTTGTCAGTGGCTAGACACAGGCTTGGGTCACATGTACATGCGTGTCCACGGCCCACTGCCAAGTTGCAAACTGGGAAGGGAAAGAGAGCTTTTGCAAAAACAAAAGCAAATCGTTGCTTGTGTTTTTGCAAACGTCCAACTCTTGTCATGTTTTGATTTCAGGGCTGCTCCAAGATTCTGGGACAAAAGGCACTATATATAAGCATTATTATGAGACTCAAAGGGGCTCTGAGCAAAACAAAAATCCTTTTATTACCAGAGAATTGGAGAGACTTGTTGCCAAATATAGTCACTTCATGGAAAATGCATTTTTATTTTTTCTACACATCATCACCAGCACCAGCACCATGTTCTAACTAAGCCCACACCCTACAAGTCATTGATTAGAAAATATTTTAAAATATATTTAAATAATGACATATCTTTGCAATTATCATGTGCAGTTATCATAGGTACTTTGCAGCTAGTACAGTTTCTCACTCCGTCTTGCTGGTGACTCTGGGATGTAAGGTAATTAATTAGTGGCCCATTTTACAAGTGAGGAAATGGAGTCTCAGAGATCTTGGGCAACTTTCTAGCAAGGAAAAGAGACAGGATCTGAACTCAGCTTTTCAGTACTGGTGATCGTGGTCTCCCTATGTGAAAGGGACTGTGAGACTATACAACAAAGAAGGGCACAGGCTACGTGACCTTTGGAAGTCTGTCGTCTGACCTCCACAGTCGTAATTATCCTGGTGACTCTGGGGTCAGGAGAATCCCAGAGAGCCAGGGTTTTGTGGGGACACAGGTACAGGGCTCTACTTTGTTCTTGCAAATTACTACGTCTCCCTCCCACAACCTCACCAGTTTCTTGGGCCCTGTGGCTTCCTTCTAGTTTGGGTAAGAAAGGCACTCTGGCTTTATGCTCCAGAGGAGGAATGCCACAAGAAAGGGGACAGAGAGGCCAACTCTCAGCTTTGGAATTTTAAAATACAGTTTTGAAACTCGTGGCAGAAGTTTCAACAATCTGTGAATTAGAGCACTGAGGATCAAGGCCTTGGATGAAAAATCAGAACACAGTGGAAGTTTCAGAAGACCATGGTCCAGTCCTCACAGGATGTTTCCTTGGAGGTGCAAGAGGGGCAGGAGGAGGGAAAAGAAAGGGTGACCATGTTGAGTTGTCCCTGAGAGGTGTCTGTCCCTTTCCAAACTGAGTAGGCTCCAAAAGTGGTGCAGACAGAACCCTGTGTGGGACACACATGATGTGTCCAGAGCGAAGGGCTCATCTTGGCTCCTGCCTCAGAATGTGACAGAGAAAGCATCTCTGAATGTTTAGAGGCACAGCCTTGAAAGAGCCAACTGAGGTAGTGAGTTGACATGGATGGATGCAAACCCCATGTGACTGTTGTCCTTACAAGACAAAAGGGATTCGGACACAGACACACACAGGGAAGATGTGTGAAGACACAGAGAGACATCGCCCATCTGCCAGCCCAGAAGAGAGCCCTCAGAAGGAGCCCGATCTGCCCAGATGTTGGACTTCCAGCCGCCATCACTGTGAGGAGGTAAACAGTACCTAGTCTGTGGTACCTTGTTGGCAGCCCTAGGAAACAAACAGACGTGGAGACTGGAACTCAGAGCCAGTTCCACACAGAAGCTGCTTCCCCAGCCTCCTCAGCAGGGCGCTGGCCCTCTGCTTGGCGTCCATGCTTGCCTCCCACCCAGGTCATGCAGTGACCTGGCTGCGAACCCAGCCAAGAATCCTTCCTTCTCCTGTCACATGGGGGAGAGAAACTCCTGTGAGGCCTGAAGTATGAACTGAGGAAGAGATGTGGGTGCAACTGTGCTTTAAAATAGTAAATAAATGTTCAGAAGTCCCAGGAGAGCAGCAAAAAGAGACGGAAATAAAACTGCATTGCTATTCTGAGAGACCTCTGGAGGATGTTGATTTATAATCCTTTTTTTTTTTCTTTTGTCTGTACTAAGGATTGAACCCAAGGCCTTCTCACTGACCTACATCTCCAACCTTTGTTTTTTGTTTGTTTTTTGTTGTTGTTGTTTTGTTTTGTTTTTTGAGATAGAGATTTACTATGTTGCTCAAACTTGCAATTCTCCTGTTTCAGCCTCCCAGAGCACTGAGATTATAGGTATGTACCACCATGCCCAGTTTAATCCTCATTATCAGCCCAGACAGGCAAGCATGATTACCACTATCCAGTTGAGAAAAGGAGGCTTTAACCATGGCTCTGGCTAATGCTATGGCCTGGGTGTGGTTCGTCCCCCGAAGGTTCATGCACTGGAATTTCGGACCCTAGTGGTGCGATGTTAAGAGATGGCAGGTCCCAAGGTCATTGGGGAGTACTCTTGGAAGGGAAAAACGTGTTCTCATGGAAGCCTGCATTCAGCCTCACAAGAGCACTGTTGGAGGAGCCTGGCCCTTCCCTCCCCAGGCTTCCTGTTGTGTAAGTGACCCCCTCTTCCTGCCTGCCCTCCACATTACGATACTCTGTGCCATGAGCTCACACCAAGGGAGCCTTTGCCAGCACCATTCTATTTGGGCTTCCAGCATCCACAACTGTGAGTTAAAGAAACTTCATCTCTTTACAAGTTACCAAGCCTCGAGTACTTTGTTGTATTAACAGAAAATGGGCTAACCCAGCCAGCTAGTGACAGAGTGGGGTTTACACCTGTGCCTGCTGCATTCACTCCACACAGCATCCTGAAACTGGATACATGGGCACTTTTCTCTCTCCTTATTTCTGCACAAACAACTTTGGTTAATACCTTGAGAGAGAATGAATACTCAGCAAGTTGATAAATTATCCTCACTCCAAGCCAACAAGCCAATCGCTATTTTCCTCTCACAGGTGTGGCTTGATTGTAGACCTTGACTGACCATTAATAAAAGAAGCCCAGATTGCAGTTCACCAGCATGTGCAGGTGTCCTGTACCTCACACACAGGAGCTGAGCTCAGCCAATATTTTCCTAAGTTAGCAACTGCAGTAGAGACATAAAGTGTGATTTAACTGAGGTCACATTTGTCTCTGGGAATTCAAGCATAAACCAAAGGGTAATTTTTTGTGAACTTGATCATTCTTTCCCATGACTGTCATTGGTGCTCACTTCACATAAACATGAGTCTCAGGTGGGCTTAGAAATCTGTCAAGCAAATTGTAAGACATTTCAGGACATATTTTGGAGCCTTTTGAGCCTCAACTGGTTGGATCTGAAGTGCACTCACTTAGGCTTAAGTAAATATCTGTTGATCACCTACTGTACCCCAGGCACTGTACCAGGCTTTCAGGGCAGGGATGAACAAGATAAGTTTAAACCTTGACTTCCCCAGAGCCTAGCTGATTGGATTACAGGGCTCACAGCTGACTTGCTATTAATAGGCAGGACCTGAAGAGTCTCTGGGGGCATGAACTGGAAGGGTGCATCCCCTCCCAGGATCCTCCCTTGGTCTCTCTGCTTCCTGGCCGCCATGAGGTAAGCAGCTTTCCTCTGCCATCACCCTGCTTTGGAGCCAGCTAACTACAGACTGAAACTTTCAAAAACTGCAAGACAAAATAAACCCTCTCCTTCCTTAAATTGTAGATAACAGGTCCTTTGTCCCAGCAATGAGAAAAATAACCATGACACAAGACAAGATTGCTGTCCAAACTGGGTGGGGTGACACACGCCTGTAATCCCAGTACTGTGGAAGGCTAAGGCAGGAGGACTGCAAATTCAAGGCCAACCTTAAGCAGTTTAGCAAGACCCTGTCTCAAAAATAAAAATAAGAAAGGGCTGGGGATGTAGCTCAGTGCAAAGGCCCGGGGTTCAGTATCTTAGTACAAAAATAAAAGAGAGAGATTGCTGCCTGTAGGAAGCCACACTCTGAAAGACCAAAGAAGCTAAATGGACAGCTACAGGACTGGGAGGTGAACACTTCATGAGGGGACTGCTTGTCTCACCTTTCAGTCACCTTGAGGAAAATTCTACTCCACATGCCAAGGGAGGCTATTAGAATTCCAGTCCCTTTCACATCCCTCCCAGGTAGTCCCAGGTAAGGGAGGTGACTTGTTGGGTTCATAAAGCCAAGGGAAGGACTCCAGCATCACCAGTCCAAACCCCCCTCCCAACATACTGTTGTACTGTGCTCATTCTTCCTGACGTGAGTTGAGAGATGACACAAGGGACAAATGAGCCGGTGACACAGGCACTGTGACACAGCATCAGTGACAATGGCCATCCATCCGCCTCAGTGACCCAGATCCTTGGGCCATAACAAAGCCAGGCCGGTGGCACATAGGGAGTGGAAACTCCAGTAATGGATAATGCAGGTCGTGTGCAGGACAGGGCATGCCTGGAGGTTTCATCACAAAATGCAGAGGAGCACACAAGTGAAAACTTACCAGTTGTCTATTTCTGACAATGCCCATTTAATCTCCTCAGACAGTGGGTGACCTTGGGGCCCTGAGACCCAGGGAAGCCAGATCTATGTCTTTATCCCACATCGATCCTCTCTACAAAGGCATCTGCCTCCTTCACACCCCATGGCACTCTTGTGAGTGTCCCCAGTGACTGATGTCACTGATTCTGATCACTCTGCCTCATTCTCCCCTTTCTGATCCCCCTGGAATGCTCAGCACAGCTCACCGTGCTGCTCCTAGAGCTCTTCCTTCTCTTCCCATCTGTTTTCCCTCTCTGAAAGTTCCATTGCCGGGCCTTTTACAAACACTCTTCTTTGGTTCTAACTTCTAAGTCTTCGACATTTTTCATGCTTAGATCTTCATAGCCCAACCTACTGTGATCCCAGAGGGTGAAGACAGAAACATGGGAATCAGCAGCATGTGGCTGGGGGGCTGGAAATGGGACTGGGTGGCCCTTGAGGATGGATGATCAGAGCTAAGGAGGGCATGAAGAGGAAGAAGACACTGGCTTCTTGGACCCGGGAGGCCCGGAAACACCAAGGCAAACAGTAAGGCCCCAGCAGCAACCAGGCACATCATAGTCAAACTGCAGATCAAAGGTAAACAAAACTCCCAAAAGAAGCCAAAGGAAACACCCTTTACCTATAGGGAAGAAATGTGACAATTACATCCAACTTCTGCTCCCAATCACTCAAGAAAGAGAGCAGGGTGAAATAGTTAAAATAGTGATGGAAAAGGGCCAGGGATTTAGCTCAGTGATTCTGCCACCTGCTTCAAAAGCATAGGGTCCTGAGTTTGATCCCCAGTACAAAAAAAAGTGACAAAAAAACCTCAGCAATCCAGAATGTTGTGTCCTGTGAAATTATCCTTCAAAAGGGAAGGAGCAATGAAGATTTTTTGAGCCAAAAAAGGAGAAAAATCTGTTGCAAGTAGACCTGCCTTGCAAGACACAGAAAAGGTTCTTCAGAGAGAGAGAGAACTGATTCAGGTCAGAAACTCAAACTTGTATAAGAAAAGGTGGAGCATTATAGAAGAATAAGTGGTGATAAAATTAAATTGTTCATTTGAAAGGAAGAGAAGAAGGAAGAAAGGAAAAAAAAGAAGGTTAAAAAGGAAAGACCGAGGGAGGGGAGGGAAGGGGGAGGGGAAGGGAAGGAAGGGAAGGGAAGGGAAGGGAAGGAAAGGAAAGGAAAGGAAAGGAAAGGAAAGGAAAGGAAAGGAAAGGAAAGGAAAGAAGTCAGTTGGTCAGAGTCCCAGTGGTGAGGGTGGAGTAACTTGGATTGGGCAATAGCCACATCAGGCAGAAATGAAGGGGATTTGTCCCTGAGAAAAGGAATCACGTTGGGGAGATCAATCTTTACTTGACTTCTCCACTGAAGACCTTGCCACAGGATGGCTAAAAGCCAAGAGGGAAACCAAAACTGTGTTACCCCGATGAGTCAGAGGGTGGAGTTCTGAACTACTAGAGGTGGAAACTGTCTCAGTTACTTTTCTTGTTGCTGAGACAGATACATAACACCCAAAGTCAAAGGAGGAAAGGTTTGTTTTGGCTCATAATTTGCAGAGTTTTCATAGTCTGCTGGCTCCATGGCAGGGCCACATTGAAGAGGAAAAACAGTTCATGGCAGGCAGAAGGCAGAAGACAGAAGGCAGCAAGCAGCACGTGACAGTAGCAGCCCCCTTCCTGTCCCTTATATTTTATCCAGGCTACAGGTCTTTAGGGTGGGTAGTACTCATACCCAGGGCTGGCCTTACCATTATCCACACTCTGAACTATGCCAAACCAATTGATGGTCTAATTTACATACCCTTAATTCCAGCATCACACACTTAGGTCCAGCCACCTCTGAAAAGCCTCATCTATGACCACATGAGGCTTTGAAAGGACATTTAGATATAAGCATAACAGAAACTGAGGTAAGAGGACAACCCAGAGCAGAGGAAGCCATGAGGGGCCACTTTAAATTCCCCCCTTAAACACCCCTGACCTTGGCCGATTAATGACCTGCATGTGCAAGAAAATTTCAAGGACCCAGGAGGAATCATCAGTGGGAAGGGAGAAAGAACCCAGCCCAGGTGTCAGGCCTGCCCACTGAACCTTAAAACTAAAAAGGAAACTGTGTCCTAAAGGAAAAGCAATGTCCAAGTTCCAAGAACCACACCCAGTGGAGTCAAGTGATTCACCTTGATAGACAGGAAAAATACATAACTCCTCACCTGCTAGATGTCAAACACACCAAGTTCATGTTCCTTGAAGTCAAAGAATGAATTCTAAGGAACAACAGAAGTTAAGAGTAGGAAAATGTACTGGGAAATATGTATAGAGGATAGGAATAGATCCTGAGAGACAGGAAGGGCCCAGATGGATTGCCAAGGAGCCCACTTTACTGAATAAGTTTTATAGAGCAAAATCATGCTGGGTGGGTACAATGTGGCTTAAATTATAATCAACCAATAAGAGTACAAGTACAGCCACTAAGCTAATATTGATCTAATAGTAGCAAAGGCATATGTATGACACCAGTAACCTTGGTCGATAATCTATAGTCTAAGGGCCAGGGATTTAGTTCAGTGACCACACTTCTGCCTGTCAAGGTCCTGAGTTCAATTCCTGGTACCAAAAAAAGAAAAAGAAAGCAAAAAAGAAAGATAATCTATAGTCTTAATCTTGTCCTTAGTCTTAGTAGTCTTAGTCTTAGTGGGTGGCAGAGGTGAGCCCACCTCTAATGAGATAATGGTTTATTTATATGGGAATTCTCAAAAGGGTGATACCAAGAATCTCAGGCTCCCTTAGGGAAGTATGCCAATCTGGCCACTACTGAGACATTAATCTTGGTCAGATGCACTTCCAGCCACTTTGTGAAGGGTTCTCATCCCCTGCATTGACTCCCTTGAGGGACTAGCCCTGTCTAACTGCCTAGAATATTACCACCTAACTTAGCTGTCTATAATAACCTCAGGTACAGCTGTAGTACTAGGATTCAAGCCCAACCAGCCTGACCTCATAGCTCACATCCTCAACCACCTCACTCAACAGCTTCTTTCCCAGGACCCTGCATCCCATTCATCACCAAGCTCAACACCTAAATGCAATTCCATAGTCAGCCATTAATCCTCTGCACTAGGCTGAAGGTCTATGAGGAAACACCTTACCAGTCCACACGCACAAGATACTTGCTGAAAGAACAAGGGAAAACTTTGCCATGGCTCAGTTACTGAAGGCTTAGCATGTGTAAATGTACTATCAACCTTTCTGTTAGTAAAAACCCATCATTAAAAATGCATTCCTGCCATACGATTCCACCCCCTTGTGATCCTGGAGTGAATTAAATCACCAATAATCACTCTGGTTTTTAGCCAGATTTATTTGCACATATCTGTTACTAACTACTTTTAAGCACAATCAGGAATTTTTAAGTGTGATATGAGTGACTCAGTATTTTGATTAATCAGCTCAGTAGGGAAAATTTCCCTGGGTAATCAGACCGAACATCAAGATAGAGCACATGCTGAGAAAGAGCAGAGGGAGGGGAGAAGGAGAAAGAGAGATAAGAATTCTTTTGTAGTTTGAAAGGCAGCCTGAGCCAGGACTACAGAACTTCTAAAATTTCTGTTTCATCATAAAGTTTGACTGGCAAATGGATTATTTTCCTGAGGCTTCAGCAACAAATTGTCACAAGTGAGGTGACCCCCAACAGAAATCCTCTCATGGAGGAATGGAGGTGGCCACCAACATGTAGTCCTTCCCAAGGCTCTTGGGAGGAGGCCTCTTCCAGCTGCCTCTTTCAGCTTCTAGTGGCCCCTAGCATTCATGGCAGGGGGCAGCTTCACTCCGTGTTTGCCTCTGTCTTCCCATGGACTGATTTCCTGTGGGTCTCAAGTCTCCCTTTCCTTCAGGCAAGCCAATTTCCCACTATGAGCCTCAGATTTCTCAACTTTAAGTGAAGAGGTTGATTTAATAACCCCCAAAACACCTCCAGCACTAAGCATTTATTGTTCATGAGATTCTAGAGCTCACACATGCCTCAGGGCCAAGACAGTTGGTAGTTCCCACACCTAGCATCACCTAGCATTTCCACCACACCCGCAACAGCATCCCATTCTTCCAGGGTGAAACCATCATTTAGGACTGGCATTACAATTGAAAGCATTGACCATTTCTTCTCTGGAGTGATGGCATGACCTAGGGCTAGCCAATCAGTGCTGTTCACACCCCCAAAGATGGTGATTGGTTCAGAGATAGACATGTGATCTTACCTGAGCCAATGAGATTCAATCCAGAAGATTTTGTTGGAAAGACTGGGAGAAAGATATCCTCTTCCTGCTGGGGTTGCAAAGACCTGAGAACTTCCCTCTATTAAGAGAAGGGCAAAATGGAGGGAACCTGAACAGCTGTAATTTCCAGGTCAGAAGGAAACCAAGTCCTGGAAATGCTGACAATGCTGGGGGATGTGGATGTAGCCTTGCTTAAACTCTAAACGCTCAAGCTCCTGAGATTTTTAAGTACATGATACATGAGTCACTGTAGTCTTTCTTCTTTCACATAAACTACTTTAACTTATCACTTCAACTGAGTTTCCTGAGTAATACAAAAGCTCTTGTTTCAAGGATGAGGAGAAAATGGAAACCCAGAATGGAAACATAGCTTTTTCATAATCTGACAGCCAGAAGCACTCAAAGTCCAATTCTCACTCTTTACAGATAAAGAAACTGATGTCCACAAATGAGAGGTGACCTGCTATGTGTACCTGGCATGCACACACACAATCACACACATGCACATGCACACACACAGAGAAGTGCGAGTCACCCTATTACAATACTGAGAAACTGTTTACCATCAAACATTTCATACAGCCTATTACACGTGAGAGAATTATTATCTAGGCTGTTGCCATGAAATGCTTTCTCCCATAATGGAATTTTACTCTGGAAGTGTATTTTGGTATTAAAAGGTTCCACTTTATAATGTTGATGATTCAATCTGTGATCTAAAAGGCACTTAAATGCTTTGAACAAGAGTCATAAAAAGCTTTTACTGCAAAAGCCTTGTTGGATCTACCAATTTTGCCATTGATCTCTTTTTCCCAGAAGGCTGCCGTGGAAGCAGCCCATGCAGTAGAAAATCCCACAGCAGGGTGGGATCCCCAGGGGTAAGATGCATTTCAGAGGGTTGTACTTTCTCTGGCCCATTTACAGATACAGAAACGCTCTGAACAGACCACAGTAGACTTCTTCAAGCACACCACAATAAGCTCAGGCATGTGAGCCATCCACAGAGCCCATGAAGCTTGCTCCTAAATCCCCCATGGTGACCAGAGTGTATTCTTGCTTAGATCTCTTCCTCTATATGAGTTCTATAATACCAGCTGCTAATGTTATTTAAGGGGTCAGTTTATTGTGGCTACAAAGAAACCTGGGACATATGTAGTGAATATGGGTCCCTTTTCCCAGGTTACTTGCTTTTTCAGTGACTGAGGGATTCTGGTTGTATAGTGGAAAGAACCACATACCAAGAGCCAGGAGACTACTGATCACTCTAGACTTTACCCTAGGCAGTTCATTTGCTTCACTAATCTCCATTCTTTCTTTCTGAAGGGGCCTTTGAATATGTCACTGAATTGCCACTGTCATTCATGTGTACAGGGACCAATATGGCTCCCTGCAACCTCAGTTCCCAGAAGACCATTCTGCTCAATTACTTACCACAGAAAAGAGGATGTGATTGGCAACTCTTGGTCATTGGCCCACACTCTGCCAGTAGCTGGGGACCAGGAGCATCTGGTGGACAGCCTGCCACTAGGGGCTATTGACAAGAGCATGCCCTACAAGGGTTTGTAAGCAGAGCAGCAGTAAGAAGCCAGAGTGGTCAAGCTTACAGAGAAAACTTTTATAAATAGCAAAAAATCCTACAAAATATCACAATGTAGAATGACTTCTGCCATCTCTAACAGCAGTTTATTTTGTTTCATTCAGAATCAACAGACACCAGAGGCATTAACCACTGAGTGAGACATCTGGTCTCATCCTGAAATAACAGGGCACATCAAGACCCCTGAGCTCCAAAGTTTTGTAAATCACATGATTGCAAAGTTCAAGATGAAAAGAACTATTGTTAACTTTGCTTTCCTGACCAGGAATGCCCCTTCCCTGGACTAGAGTAGATAGCTAGATGAATCTTAAAGGTAAACTCCCCTAACAAAGGAGTGCTACATCTGGGTTGAAATTTAACTGTCTGGTGACCATGATTTGTATATCAACAATGTGGACTGTGAAAATGAAATGTAACCACCTGAAAGAGATCAAGGCTGTAAAACCCTATAAAAGAAGGAGTTGTAAACCAGTGCATGATCGATCCTGGCACTGCTTTTAGGTGCTATCAACCCTCATTGACAGAATAAACTTTTTGTTATTTTACTTCCATTCTGTGCTTCTCTGTGAGTGTCACATATCAATTTCTTCCGTAACAAAGCAACATTCCCCAGAGTGTGCCATGGACAAGCAGCCCTACCAGGGTTCCAAAGTGAATCGGCTGTGGGAAATGTTACATCCTGTACTTCCTGCCAAGTTTCCAATGCCTGTCAACATGTTCAACTCCTATAGCCAAAGGGGAAATTTCATCTTGCTTAACCCTGCATTTCCCAGCTATGCTTTGCCACAGACCATTCTTCCCCCAAGCAACATCCATCCCCCATCCACTGTGCTGAAGGAGGGCAGAGGACACTACAGAGCTCAACATTCCAGAAGATTCCAGAATCTGGAATACAGATTTTGGCTACACAATTCCAGAAGTCCAAATGGAATTTTGGAGCTACTTCTTTCCTCTGCTATTCCTGCTGTTACTTCCTATGCTTCCTCTGGGTGTTCCAGGATGAAGCCATTGCTTAGACCACACCACATACTCTTTTCACATTATTCCTCCATGCATGCACACAGCCCACACTGACCAATACACTCTGCTTCCTTGTGCTTTCCTAGGTGGAGAGAGCCCCTGCAACACGTGGCTCCTGGCAACAAGGAATTTATTGTCTAAAAGGAAAGACAGATACGTGAATGCCCAAAAGTAAAAGACCTGTGAGATAAATGTGCACCTTGTGTGGGTGGGGTAGGGTGGGGAGAAGTCATTTTGGGAAGACAGCCTGCTGCCCTAGGAAGCAGGGAAGGCAGGAGACAGTGAAAGCCCCACATGCAAAGGCCTAGAAGGAAGACAAAGGGGATTTCTGGAATTACAAATAACGAAATTCGAATGGAGAGTAGGGAATGAGTGGACTGGGAGGGCAAGCCGGGGCCAGGCCAGGAAGAATTTCCAAAGCCCTGAATGCCTAGATGCTCAGGGACCCTTCGGAGGCCATTGAAGGGACCTGAGCGGGTATATGAACACTCACACTATTGGTGGGGGGGTAGCTGGATTTGTGGTAAAAAGCAGCAGTGCAAAGCTACTGTGGAGAGAGAGGGCTTGGAAAGACTACTCAGAACGGCTGATCACAGTTAATAGCAGGATGTGCTTAAGGGGTCAAGGTGGCTGTGAATTCCTTGGCAATCTCCTACTCGAGAGATGGAGTTAATTTCCCCTCTCCTTTTTCAGAGCTGGCCTTAGTGATTTCTTGGCTAAGAAAATGTGGAAGAAACTCTGTGTAACTTCTAAATCTAGGTCATGAGACCTTACAGCTTCTACCTGGGTGTCTTAGACTACTCAATGTAGAGGGAACCAAATATCTCATTTCTCTGAGCCCATGGATTGAAAGGACACTCCAGCCAGCTCCTTGGGGAGGTATATCTTGGAGGGAGATGTCCAGCCAGCCCTTATCACTCTAACAGTCTCAGCCCAATCTTGAGCCATGTCAGTGCAAACACCATCTCGAATAATCCAGTCCTGGTGACTCAACATGGAGACAAATCAAGGAGCTGAGTTTCCCAGGCATCTCTAGTTTTTCCCAGAAGGCCCAAACCCTGTGGAACAGAGAGCGGCTGTCCCCAGTGCCCTGCTCCAATCCCTCACCCACACAGTTGTGTTGTTTCATGGCACCATCTTGGATGGTTTGTTACACAGCAAGAGACAACACTGAGCAAGCTCAAAGCCCCAAATCTAGAGAAACTCTCCTGTGAAAAGGAGTTAGTGTTTAATAGCTACAGAATATCAGTTTGGGGGGGGTCATGGAGATGATGGTGATAGTCGCACAACGATGTGAAGGTATTTAATGCCACTGGAATACACAGTCAAAACAGTCAAGACATTGATTTTTTTTTTTTACCTTCTGTTTATTTTATACAATGTAAAAAGATTACCTCCTATGACAAGACAGGAAGTAGTGCATGTAGACACAGGCACACACACTCCTCAAGCACATTTCCTACTTTGTAGTACACCATCACCCTGTCCTCAATCCCAGCATGTGTCACTTCATAGCCTCACTTCAGAAAGATGGGGGACAGTAGCCCCAGAGAAAGAGCACAGCATCTAGATGGAGCCCCTCCCCGGCAGACAGGCTTCATTAACTAATAAGAATGTAATACAGGACCCAAAAGACAACACTGCGTCTTCCCACGCAAGACCATCTCTGCAGCAGTTTCTGTGATCCTGGGCCAAATCCAAGCCCTCGCTGCAAAGCCAGCCAAAGCTTCCCTTCAAGGAAGGCATTTGTGGGAACTCTAGGCCGATCATCTCCTCCCAGGGTGCAAAGCCTGGCTTGACTAGCCAAGGGCAAAGCCATTTCCTCACCCACTGCCTGCCTCTATGTTAGAAGAGCCAGAGCCCAGAGAGGCCTGGGGAGGGCAAGCCACTCTACATGCAGGGTGGGACCTAGAGCAGAGTGAGCTCCCTCCTGGGCCTTGCCAGAGCGGCCTGTGAGCAGATCCTGCTCTGACACCAAGAGCCTCTAATGTGACACCACAGTTCCTCTATCACAGGGATCTTGTGGGCCCGAGAGGTGGTAAATTTACAAGCTGTTGGTCAAGTCTAGAAACAGGAGCCTCAAAACCAGCGTAAGGATTTTTTATGAATTGAATTTTTTCCCCAGATTTGTGCATGGAATTCCCAACTGGACATTACATTATTCAGATTAGGGGAACTGTAGATATAATTTGTGAAGATAGGGTCATCCTGGAGCAGGGTGGGTGCCTAATCTACTGTGACTAGTGTTTTAATAAAAAGGGGAAATTTGGACACATAAGCACACACCCAGGAAGGGCACCAGAGAAAGATCGGGGTTCTCCTGCCACAGGCCACAGGGCTACCTGCTGAAGCTAGGTGAGCCTGGAGCAGACTCCCACCCCCACATCCCTAGACCTGAGACTTCCAGCCTCCAGACCTGTGAGACATGGATTTCTGTCGCTTAGGCTCTCACTCTAGGAAACTAATACAGCGGTCCATTGTTTACCAAAGATGAATTCCGTGAGCTCCTTCTGTGTCCTGAGTCCCTGCACAGGGCTGAGTCAGCCTTGCTCTGTGCTCTAGGGCCTTCTGGAGAGAGGAACTCAGCCCAAGGTGTCACGGGCGGAAATGCCCCCACTTCCGCCCACATTCATGTGTTGACTTCCTGGCCTAACCGCCAGGGCCTAGGAATGTGACTGTGTTTGGAAATGGGATCTTTACAGATATGACTCCGTTCCAAACAGCCATCAGCACAAGGCCCTAACCCCATGTGACTGCACAGTTCCTCACAGACCCTGAGGTCAGGGAAGGGAAGCGTTTCAATGACTCCCGCGCGGGAGCCCAGCCCCCAGTAAATCCTCCGAACTTGCTCACTGACCTGACATGAAAGCAGACCCAGACCCCAGCCCTGGCCATTCCTGAAGCTCTGGGTCTCCAGGTGGACCCAGAGGTTGGCACAGCTTCTATATACAGCTGGGCACACCCCACCTGCTGCTTCACATCTGGGGTGGGCCTACTCAGCACATCTGTGACCTATACAGCAGAAGGCAGGTGGTCACATCATACAACACAGCGGCCAGCTGGGCCTCGGACCCAAGTTGGGCCACTACATCCCCTTTCCAAGAACTTTAAGTTATAGAGATGAGGACAAGAGATGATGGAAGAAAGGTGGGCAGAGACCAAGAGCGGACTTGGAGTGAGATCCACACATAACCACACACAGAAACACACGGGCAGCCCACGCACACAGAGACACAGGCACACAGTGCACCAGACACACCAGCAGCATTCAGATGACCTGTGCCCCTGGTTCACCAGGCAGTTGAGGGCTCTTTTGTTTCTGCCTCCAACTCCTTCAGCTCCTCCAAAGAGGAACACTAAAGATGCCTACCACCAGGTGCCTCTGTGGGCTATTTTACAACGACACAATGAAAACTAAGAGAAATCTTGGCAAACTTTAAAGAAAACACAGTTAATTGCCGCTGACATTCTCTCTAGTTGCGCAAGCAAGCCCTGGGTTTAATCACATGCATTATTGTAATCAGCCTGCCAATCACATTGGGAGATATTTCATTTTTGACATAATTACAGTAGAATACCCACAACCCATCAATAATATGGATAAGGCAAGATTGATATTGTGTTTCCAAGTGGGACCTGACAAAGCCATGGCAGCTTTTGTTCAGGAAGAAAGGCAGGAGGGGTAGCATCTCCCCCTCACTTTGAGACTGGGTGAACGACACTGTCTGGGGCGTCACTCACAGGGGGTGGGGGAGCCCCGCGCAGCCGGAACCATAATTGGGGATTTTCAATTATTCAAGCCTCATATAGGTTATTCTTATGGAGCAACAAATTCAGAATGAATGCTATAACCTGGGGCCTTTGTGCTTACACAGTATTGTGAAATGGAGGCCTATTGTGAATTGCTCTTTTATGTTAATTTACCTCATTTTACTTATTAGTTCCTTGCTGTAGATCAGTTTATTCCTGGGTATTAGTCTCAGAAGTAAAGCACACACAGAAGAAACTGTAAAATTCGGACTTTCAACTTCTCCAGGCAGCTGGGCTGTGACGCCTCCCTCCCTGTTCCCCACACCTTCTGTCTTTTCATTTCTAGGTAGGGCTTTGCTGTTATTCCCAAAAGCAAGGATTAGAAGCTGCAGACAGAGCCCCAGACAGGCCTTTCACAGGCGGGCTTTTCTGCACAAGAGTTCTCTCTGTCTTTGGGAACATCCCGCCCCCACTTGGTTGAAGTGCTGCTGGAGGAGGGAGGGAGAAGAGGAAGCAGGGACAGGAGGACAGCGTGTCCTTCCTCAGCGCTTACTCTGAAGCAGCACGGGTTGTTGAGGTGCCGCACTGGGTCTGATGACACACGAGGTGTAGCTCATAGGTAAAGCCCTGAGGGTCTGGGGTGAAGGGAAGGGTATAAGCCTCGGCCAGCAGTGCGGATCTGAAGCAACCACCCCGTGGATGGCCCCACACAGCACCTAATCCCTGCCTGCCTGGAGCCTAGCCTCAGCAGAGCCAGCTCACCTGCCACCCACTCGGAGGACAGATGTCGCTGTTAGGTGCAGCAGGCACAGAGCCGGGCCATGATGTTGTCTAGGACCCACAAAAATGTTTAGCTTTCTTTGAAACTCTGAGAAAAAGAAATTAACTTTTAGGTCATAGAAGAAGCTTTAAGATGCAATAGTAATATATTGGTCTTTATTCTAAGGCAGTCATCAAGCGGAACTGGTAATATTTTTTAAAGTTTAAATGTTAGAATATACAGAACATTTGCCAGTTTAGCCAATTTGAAGTGCAGTTCAATATGCTAAATACATTCATAATGTTGGGCAACCAATCTCTAGAACTCTTCTGATCTTGCCAGGCCAGGCTGAAACTCTGCACCCACTAAAAACGAACCCCTACTCCTCCCTGCCTCCCAGCCATGGCCACCACCATTCGACTTCCTGTCTCTGTGAGTCTATCCAGTCAGCGGCCTCATGCAAGTGTGATCATACAGAATGTGTCTTTCTGCAAATGGCTTATTTCATTCAGCACAAGGTTCTGCATCCATGCTGTAGTATGTGCCAGAATCTCCTTCCTTCTTAAGGCTGCCCAGTGTAAGGATGGATCTCACTTTCTTTATTCATCCAGCTGCTGATGGACCTCCTGGCTACTGGGAATAAGGCTGCTGTGTACACGGGTGAACAGAGATCTGTTTGAGTCCCTGCTTGTCATTCTTTTGGGAATATGGCTGGGAAAGAAAGATGTGGCGATTCTATTTGTAATATTTTGAGAAAACGCCATACCATTTTCCCTGTTGGCTGTGCCATTCTACAGTCCCACCGCTCGTAGACAGAGGTCCTCCTTTCCCCACCTCCCATCAGCATTTGCTGTCTTCTGGCTTCTAGATGGCTCTGGTTTTGTTTGGCGTTTTTTGATAATTGCCATCCTCATGGGGTTAGGCGGACTTTGTAATATTTTTGCACAGGAAAAGATGTCCAGGAAGGTAGGACAGCCTCAGGCTCACAGGCGTCAAGGTTGGCCCTGCTGGTCTCCAGCACCCTTTCTAGGGTGGCTCTCCTGGCTTCTTGGCTCCCTAATGTGCATAGCCACTGCATCCTGGTGGCCTTTGCAGCTTGCTATGTGTCACTGCTCTGCTTTACATCCCCTGTGTGGTACCTTGTGGCCCAGAGAACATTCTGATTCCCTACTTGTTTGCACATCTTTCTGAACAGCCTCAAACACCAGAGATAGCAGCTGCCTGGAAGGACAGATGCTTCCCCATCCCTTCTCTCATCAGAAGGGACAAGCATACAGCAGTGGGTGCACCTGAGGTCACCAAGGCTGTTCCAGGGAGCTCCATGTTCACTCACTATGGCCACTGAAACAAATGATCCCAGAGTGGATGCTTTAAACAGTGGGAATTTGTTTTCCCACAGTTCTGGTGCTCAGAACTATGAAATCAGCATCACTGCACCAAAACCAAGACTCTGGAGGAGAATCTGTTTCGTGACTCTTTTGGTGGCTCCTCCCTGGGTGCCAGCATCCTTAACTTGTGCCACATCTCTGCAGTTACACTGCTTAATTCTCTGTGTGGAGCCAAATCTCCTTCCACCTGCCTCCTATAAGGACACGTGTGATAGCATTCAGGGCCACCAGACCACCCAGTGTAACAAGCTCCCCATTTTAAGTGACATAACTTAGTCACATCTGCAGAGGCCTTTTTCCAGATCAGGCTCCAGGAACTAGCACGTGGTATCTCTGCAGACAATTATTCAGCCTATCAGGGCTCCCCACCCAGTGCTCTGTTTCAGAGCCACAACGCTGTGCTGGGGATGGTAAGTGCTGCGATGGGCAGCATGTGAGAGCACCCCTCCTCATGTTAATACATCCAGCTCCAGAGACACAGGTCTTCCCGGGACATCTCAGGGACAGTGGTGGTTTCTAGGACTCTTGCCTCACCTCCCACATCTTTAATCCTTCCAGTCCATTCTCAGATCTTAGAACATTAGAGTCCTCCCTGCTCAGGACGATAGGCCCAGCCTTGTGCAGTGCTAAGACCCCTTCCACCAGGCTATACAGGAAGATGCAACTGTTTGCTGTAGGAAGACTTTCTGAAAGAAAATCAAATGCAAAAATGGCTTCCACAGGGCAATAGATTGTGTTCCCCTGATTTATATGTTGACATTCAAATCTCCCTAACCTCAGAATGTGACCTTATTTAGACATAAGAGTTGTTGTAAGATGTAATTAGTTAAGATGAGGTCACAGTGGAGGAATGGGGGCCTCTAAACCAATATGATTGGTGTCCTTATCAAAAGGGGACATTTGGACACAGAAATAAACACACTGGGAGGGAGCATGGCATGAGCAGATTGGAGCTCTTGGCCACCAGACAAGGGGCTTCTGGAAGCTCATAAAGAGGCCAGAGCCAGACCTTCCCTGCTCCCTCAGAGAAACTGGGACTCTGCTAAGACTTGGAACTCGGATATCTGACCCCCAGAACTGTGAGTCAATAAATTCTTATTCGTAGGCCAGGGATTTAGCTGAGTGTTGCAGTGCCTGCCTTCCATCCACAAGGTCCAGAGTTTGATCGCTGGTACCAAAAGACTAAAATAAAATAAAAATAAATTCTTATTCACGTTAATAGTTTTTTATCACTGGTACAAACTACCTGCCATACGCAGTTTAAAAAAGAAAAGCTTTACTTTGACTCATGATTTCAAAAGCTTCAGTTCATGGTCAGCTAGTTCCAAAGCAGAACCATCATAGTGAAATGGAGTGGCAGAGGAATAGCCACTCACCGCATGGCAGCCAGGAAGCAGAGAAAGAACAAGAGAGCCAGAGAGACAGGAAAGCCTGGGGCCAGGATGTACCCTTCATGGCCATGCCCCCAGCGAGCTCCTTCCTGCTGACAGCCCATTCGCTTATGAACTCAGCACTGGCTTCATCTGTCCATGAGCTCAGCACCCCCGACACCTCAGTCTTCGGGGGCCACTTCCCAGTTGAACCTCGACACCGTTGTTCTGTGTCAGCCCGCTGATGGTTCTTTGTCACAGCGGCCCCAGCGGACTAACACTGTCACATGTCCCTTAACAAGGGCAACATGGCCTGAGAAATGCATTGCTGGGCGATTTCGTCCCCTTCACATGTCACAGAGTGTCCTGCACACACCCACACTCGTTTCTTTACACCTTGGCTGTGGCTCCTTCTCAATCCCACAGCAGAGTTGCATGCCTTTGGCCCCTCCGTATTCATGGATTTTGCATCCCCAGGTTCAACCGACTGCAGGTGGGAAATGTTCCAAAATTAAAAATTATGCTTGCACTACACAGGTGTAGCCATTGTCCCTGCCCTTCTTCTCTAACAAGGCAGTGTAGCAACTCTTTACCTAGCGCTTACAGTGTGTCAGATGTTATAAATAATCCAGACGATGTGAAGCAGATGGAGGATGCATGTATGCTATGTTCACCTGCCGACGGGCCCCTGAGGCCCGCAGAACCTGCGGCGCTCACCTCCTGCTCCTTCACAGGAGAAGTGTGGGATCCCATCACACAGGCCCTGGAAGACCAAGGGAGGGGACCTGGGTGTGAACCACCAGGGGAGCTAGACAAGCAGTACAGAGGAAACATAGTATCCTGCCGGAGAACCAGGTGGACAGCAGCCCCCACCTCCCAGGGATGCCACCCTCGAGGTCCCAGGGCAGCGTCTGGGCGTGGTTGTTGCTGTAGATGCTCACTGTCATTAGATGGAGGCCCAGCCCAATTATGCCCTAAACACACGCATTACAGGTGGGTATTAGAAGCCCTAATAATATGTCTTAGATAAAAATAGGAAAATAATAAATTGAAAAACAACAAGTAATTTGAAGTCAAAACTACCCACAACACCCACCTCCTTTTTTTTTTTTTTTTCCTTTTCTTGATATCAGGGATCAAACTCAGGACCCTGTGCTTGCCAGGCAGTGGCAGAACCTCTGAGCTAAATCCCCAGCCTACACAGTCCCTTTTGATCATCTCTGTAATGGCTGATGTTTGTTTTGACCTTTATATTTTTATATATTTTCCAAATTTTCTCTATTGCACATGGAGCTGCTCTGCAGAGAAATTCTTACGTGTATTGTGTGTGCATCAATAAACTGATCCATACACAATGCTGGTATTTTGACTTACATCATATGGGTCAACCTAAAATTTCATCATCAGAAGTGAGAGGTAAGAAAGCATATCAGTATGAAACTGGTCCAAGCTGGGCATGGTGGCCCACACCTGTAATCCCAGCACTCAGGAGGCAGAGGCAGGAGGATTGCAGCAAGTTCGAGGCCAGCCTGATGAGCTACAAAGTGAGACCCTGGGTCAAACAAAACAAAACAACAACAAAAAAGAAAGAAAGAAAGAAACTGGCCCTTTCTGATAGTGGGGGACTTGGGACCACAGATGGGACAAGGCATGGCATTTCTGTTGGGAACGGGAGCTGAAAAGGCTCAGTGGAGATCTCAGGTTGGAGAAAGAAGCTGGAGCAAAGGAAAACACTGGGGACGGGAGTGCAGGCATGGAACTGGGCAGACCTCTTGGGAGACTCCCAGCAGAGACACAGGATGGAGTCAAGAGTGAATGAGAAAGTACAGGCCGGATCAGCTGGAACAGGGGAAAGGGAGGCCAGACACGTCAGGCTGGATGTGTAGGGGAGGTCCCCACCCTTTGTGCTTCTTCCCCTTCTTTCTCTCCCTTTCTCTCCTATTCTTCTTTTCCCCAGCTCTCATCGCAGGAAGAACTATATGAGACCAGCTCCAGGAAGCGATGAACACAGTCCCAGCTTAAGAGGCAGCCCTGAGGGACACTCAGGTGCCTGCATCGAAAAGCACCAGACAGCAACGTGCAGCCTAGAAGCAGACTGGGCTGGGCCAGGCGGGAGCAGAGGGGCATCCCGGAACGGGGTCCCGGCTCATCAGTGATCTGCCTTCCCCGATGTCCCTTGTGAGCATCACGAGGACGTTTCTGTCAGCAGTGGACCGCACATGTGCCCAAGGTCCTACGAGGTGGTAACAAAGCCCCTGTTGATGTCATAGCTGATGGGATGTCTTGTGTGTTTGTGGTGATGCGGGTGGCACCACGCCTACTGCACTGCCAGTCATAGAAAAGCACGGCCCTCATAACTATGCCCGGTACGCAATACCATGACATATTGATATAAACAACTAGGCTGCTGGGTTATATATTTACTGTGCTATAATTTTAATTTCTATGTTAGTGTGCCACTCTTCTGCTTATTAAAGCAAAGTTTACTGTAAAACAATGAGCCGTGGGACCCTGGCGGCGGCGGCCTCATGCACAGGTTTACACATCCCTTGATTGCATCAAGGAGCCACGTGGAGCCACAGAACTAACTGCTCAGGCATGAGCGGGACACTCTGTGATGTGTGAAGGGGACGAAATCGCCCAGCAATGCATTTCTCAGGCCATGTTGCCCTTGTTAAGGGACATGTGACAGTGTTAGTCCGCTGGGGCCGCTGTGACAAAGAACCATCAGCGGGCTGACACAGAACAACGGTGTCGAGGTTCAACTGGGAAGTGGCCCCCGAAGACAGAGGTGTCGGGGGTGCTGAGCTCATGGACAGATGAAGCCAGTGCTGAGTTCATAAGCGAATGGGCTGTCAGCAGGAAGGAGCTCGCTGGGGGCATGGCCATGAAGGGTACATCCTGGCTCCAGGCTTTCCTGCCTCTCTGGCTCTCTTGTTCTCTCTCTGCTTCCTGGCTGCCATGCGGTGGAATTTGTTTGATTGTTTTCCGCTGTTGGCCACTGAGACTTCTTATAATTTTTAACATGAAACTGTGGATTTTAATGACGTTTAACCTGGTCAGCTTTTCCTTTGGCTGTGCTTTCCCTGCTGTAAAACTCAGAGAGCTTTCTCCACTTTGTAATTATTTATCTATATTATCTTTGTGTATACTTTTAAAACATCTAAATTTCTAGCCAACAGGGATTTCTTTTTTTTTTTTGGTACCAGGGATTGAACTCAGGCCCTTGTGCTTGCTAGGCAGGCGCCAAAACCACTGAGCTAAATCCCTGGCCTGCAGATTTCTTTCTTTTCAACATGAGAAGAGCTTTCATTCTATGGGAAGTTTTAACATTTAGTCAATTGCATGGAGTTAGAGCAAGATAGAGTAATAAGCCCATCTCTCATTCATTGGGTATGAATTTATTGCCCATCTCTTCTGCTACCAAAATCCCTAGAAATTAAAAAAAAAAAAAAAAGAGAGAATGTTTTCAGGAGTAAAAAATGAAACACTCCCTAAAACTCTGAATATAAGAAAGAAAATATTAAAAGGAAAGAGAGCAATGCCACTTGCTATGATCAGAGTGCTGGTCCCCCAAATTCCTCTGCTAAAACTCTAATTCCAATGTGACAGGGTTGGAGGTGGAGTCTCTGGAGGAATTAGGTCATGGAGGCAGAGCAAATGTCCTTATAGAAGGGTGCCGGAGGTCTCCCTCACCCCTGTTATCATGTGAGGATGTAACAAGAGGCTCTGCCTCTTGCCAAACCCCGAATTTCCCCACCCAGATAACCTCCCATTGCCATACAAGACAACATACCTATAGGAGCGGCAGCCACTGTATTTCTGCCATAGCCAACAGGGATTATACAAGCTCCAGCCACACTCATGCAGGGTGTGACAAGGCAAGAATCACTAGTGACTATCCATAGGTTCTGTCTACCACATACAGGAACACATGTACATATACAAATGTCAGAAAGGCTCCAGAGGCATCTATGCCAACCTGCAACAGTTGTGGTCCATGTGGAATGAAAATATTCATTCTAGTTGATATGAGCAACGTATGTTTCAATATATGTGCTAACAATGAAAAGGTAAAAGCTAAGAAATATGGATGAGATGTGTAACTTCTAAATTTAAAGCAAAGAAAAAGCAGTAACAAGCAATAAAAAGCAGTAACAAGTTTCCAATGAAAGGCTAGAAGGGAGTGAAGACCACTACAAAGTATGGCAATGAGCAAATGCATAACAATATTAGTAGAAAAATAAATGTGAATGCCTTAAATTCTTATATTAAAACTCAGAGGTTTAGAACTCAGAGGCTTATATCAAAACCCAAGTATATTTCACTTATGGGAGGCACATTTGAAAAAATAATATGAAAAGACTGAAAAAAAGCATAAGAAAGATATAGCAAATGTTAGGGGGAAAAGCAGTTGTAGTCACGCTAACACAAAACCAAATAGGAAACAGGAAAAAGAAATTTTTCATCCTGGCAAAAAAGTATCATTTACAAGAAGTAACAGTCTTGAATTTTTTGCACATATGCTATTATTTGAAATTTTAATAAAAAGAAATTAGAACAGAGCAGGAAATCCACTCATACAAAATTATAATAGAAGTCCTTGATATACTTTTCTCAAAAATAAGTGGATCAAATAAAGAAAGAAAAAACAAGACTTACTGCATTTAACAAGCTATATATAATAGAAACATAGACAATACGTATTTTTGAGAAGCATATATATTCTTGTCACAGAATGCTCACAAGATCTAATGACATAGTTGGCCAGGTAGAAGTCTTTGAAAAACAAACAAAAAAGGAGAGATGATATAAGCCACTTTTCTGAACATAATTCCACCTAATTCAGCATTAACAACAGCAATGATGGAGACAAAATCTGTTTCCTCAAAATATTAAAATGCCTCTCTCAATAACTCATAGGTTAAAGAGAAAAGCAAACTGAAATTAAAAACTATTTAGACATGCACAGTAATGAGAGCACTACATAATGAGAAACAATGTTTCTGCAGCCAAAATAATACTCAGAGGAAAACCTATAGCCGCAAACCTTCTATTTGAAAATAAGAAAGATTGAAGCTAAATGAGCTGAGCATTTAACACAGGAAACTGGAGAGGTGGGAAGAACAATTAAATAAACCTAAAGACATTAGAAGGAAGAATTAATAAACATAAAAGTAGAATTAGTGAAATCAGAGAACAGAAAAGCAAATGACCAGTAAAAATAAAACTTTGAGACATACATACAAAACCTGAAGAGACAAAAGTATAAGACAGATATACTTTTGGCAGATATGTTTCATCACTGACTCACTGAGAACTTCTGGGGGGTGGAGCATTGTTGTGTCTTGTTGTGCCATGTACAATCACACCGGGATGGAGGTGGGCAGACAATTAATAAATAAATAAAATCTGAATGTGTCCAGTAATCATGAGAGCCACAGTGAAGAACAAACCCTCAGGGAAAGATCCAGAGCCCAAGCTGGGCCTGGTTTGCTACCACAAATAAGATGGGCAGAGAAGGAGCATTTGTTTGTTTGTTTTGTTTTGTTTTTTGGAGACAGGTTCTTGCTATGTAATCCAGGCTGGTCTTGAACTCATGGCAATCTTCCTGCCTCAGCCTCCCAAGTGCTGGGACTACAGGCATGCACCACCATGCTGGAGAAGGAACATTTGGAGGAAGCCCAAGAGGCAGCGGAGGATAAAGCCATGGAAGATGCAAGATATCCAGGAAGAGCGTTCCAGGCAGAGGGAACCAGGAGTGTAAATACTCCAAGGGAGGAACATGCTTGGTTTGTCTGAAAAAGAGGCCTGGAAGGTAGGCATTGAACAAAGGGGAAGTGGGGGCGGCAGAGGGGAGAAAAACAAACATGCAACAGAAATAGGACAGAGGCACAATGACAGGAGAGATTTTTCAAAGTGCACGATCCTCTCTAACTATATCCCAATCAATTTGAAAACCTAGGTGATCCATAAAATGTACTACAAACATAGATAACCTAAAAGAGAAATGGAAAATCATAGACTAATAGCTACAGACATGACTAAGAATGTGGCTTGTACTCATTACCTGTGCTTCCAGCGGTCATGGCACAAGGACAAAGTGGGTGGCTCAAACAGAAGAAGAGGCGACTTTCCACCCCAGTCACCCTCCAGAGCTACACATCTGGGTGTCCACTTGCTGCCAACTGACTCATCCGCACGGCCCCTTTCCAGGCAGCAAATTCTGGTCAGAAGGGGAGAGGCACGAGCCAGAAGTCGCTCACAACATCATACACCTCCACGACCCGAACTTGGAAATTTGGCCACATCCAGCCAGAGAGAAGTTGGGGGCAACACCACGTCCTAAGCATTAACAACCTACAAATCCAGCTGTAGTTCTCTCATCTTAGAAAAGGAGAGAATTGATCATTGTGCACAGTTAGCAGCCTCTGCCACCATAGCCAAAGATCTTTCCCAAAACGCATCACCATTCTGGATGGTTCTAAGAACAAATTCTCCCAAACTCTAAAAAAAAAAAAAAAAAAAAAAAAAAAAAAATCAGCTATATCAACTATTATAGAACATGGGAAAGCACAGAAAGTTATCTAGTTTGTCCTTTCAGGTTAGTATAACCCTGACTGAAAACAACAATAAAGAAAACTGTGGGTTAGTAACATTTATAAACATGGAAACAAATCCTAAATAAAATATCATTCCTCTGTTTAATCATGTAATTTAGACCTCAGCCTCAGAAATGCAAACGTGATTCAACACTAGCAAATACTTCATTCACAGATTAAAGGAGAAAATCATGTGCTCACCTCAAAAAGTGTTGAGCACAATCTAGTAAAATCAAGCCTCTGATTTATTAACTGGAGTTATTTAAGTTAATAAAGAGTATTGAAACAGAGATCGTTCTAGGTTCCTTATCCATTCTTTTGCTCCTCTTTTTATAATCGGAATTTAACCCCCAGTTTTAGCAAGCTACAGCTACTGAATTAGAGACTACATTTCCCAGTCTCCCTTGCAGTTGGGAGTGATCAGGTGACAAAGTTGCAGCCAAGGGCTGAGAGTGGAAGTGAGAGCTACAGTTGCTACATTATTTCTTTAAGAAGGAAACTGTTTGCCTTAGGCACCTATCTGATGGAAGAATAGTAACAATGGAGCAAATTTAGAAGCTACCTGAGAAGAGCAGAACCAAGCCTGGGCTGCTTACTGGATCATCACTGTGAACTCTTAAGAGGGAAATACGGTTCTATCTTATTTAAGCCAAGTATTTTGGAGTCTCTGATACACCATTCATCACCCTATGCCCTACCTAGTCCACTAATACAGAAGTTTACTGTAGTATCTATCACCATAAATATAATTTCCAACAGTGAAGCCTTTGAAGTGTCCTCATCAAAGTCAGGAAATAGAAAAGGATACTTGCTCTCTTGATTACTCAACATTTGGCTGGCTGCCCTCACCAAAACAAGTACTAAGAGGAATACAACATTAAGTATTAGAAGGAAAGAAATGGAAATTTTTGATTATGCGCAGATAACATGATCATTTGCTTTCCTACTGAAAAAGTATCAGAAATAATGAGATAGCTCAGTAAGTGGCTGGAGCACACACATACACACACATGGAATACAAATTTTAAAAACCACAAATTGTTGTTTGGCTTTTGGTGAAGAGGATTTTTTTCCTATTATATTATCTAATTGACCATTGTTATATGGAGGAACCTGTGTGTGTGTGTGTGTGTGTGTGTGTGTGTGTGTCTGTGTGTGTGTTTAAAAGACAGGGTCTCACTTTGTAGCTCAGACTGGTCTCCAACTCATGCTAATCCTCCTGCCTCCGCTTCCTGAGTGCTGGGATTACAGGTGAGCACCACCACACCTAGCCCAAACAACAATTTAAAAACTGAACAAACATGTAGGAATGGACTTTATAAGAAATATCTAAATCCTGGAAAAAAACTAAACTTGTCTCAATGATATAAGAAGGCCAGGGGGTGGGGATGAAGAACATACTGTTTTTAGATGATATGCCCTGCTATAACTGTCTACCAAATTAACCTTTAAATGTTATGTATTTCCCCAAAAATTTTTCTATAAATTTGATAAGCTGGTTTCCAAGTCCATGTATACAAGAAAATGCAGAAGAATCCAAGGAAAATATCAAACTTCTTAAATGTTACAGTGGCTGAAGTAATATGGTATTAACAGAGACACACAGATCAATGAAGCAAGGGTACAAAAGAGAATAGCATATAAGTAACAATTTCATTTGTGATAAAGACAGCATCATAACACATGGGAGAGCATGCTTAGTTCAGTACATGACCTTGGGATAATTGGCTCTCCATTTAGAAATAATTTTAGAACCCAACTTCATGCCATATACAATAGTAGATTCTGATTAAATCAAAAAGCCAAAAAACCTACATCCTAAAAGCAGATGGGCAAAACACAAGAGAATATATTTTAGGATGCCAAGGGGGCAACACCTCTGCAAGCAAGAAGACAAACACAGAAGCCACAAGGCAGAAGGCCACATCCCTCCTCCTCTGCAGCCATGCTGGTCCAGCTGCTCTGGATTGTGCCACAGGCACACTGCTTAGTACTCTTGGGGCCCATGTGTGGGATACTCTGACCTTAGGCTCCTGCTTCACAGTTACCTTACTAATGAGCCTTTTCCTGGACCCTTAAAAAACAGACTCTATAAGTAGAGTGAGCATCTATTGCATTTCTGTGCTGAGCTATAGCCCTATAGCAGTACAGTAGAATCAGGTGCTCTCTGGGTGGAAAACACCCAATAACATAACTTGTCTATCATCCCACTTAAGTCCTGAAATGTTTTACAACCTGTGCTCCAATACTTTCAGCATTAGGAAAAAGTATTATCCTCCAGAAGATCTATTCCTTCAATTCATCCATCAGTCCATACCTCTATCCACTCATCCATCCATTCACCCATTTACTACCACCCCAGCCATCCATCCATCCATCCATCCATCCATCCATCCATCCATCCAACCATTCATTCATCTATCTACCCATACATCCACCTACCCACCCATCTATCCATTCAACCAACCATCCATTCTTCTATTCACCTATCCACCCCCCCACATCCATCCATCCATCCATCCAGCCACCCATCCAACATTTCTGGAGCATATATTATACAATATACATGGTGTTAGGTACTGGGGCTTTTGAATTGAATGTATCATGGTCAGGTTGTCAGGGAACTCAGTCTGGTGACTGTAAACAAATAATAGTAACATACTGTGACAAGAGCTATAATGGAGTTCCTTGTAAATTGCTGTGGAAGAATGGATGTAATAACTTCTAAGGGTAACAGAGAAACTTCCCAGCGGGATGGCATTTTAGCTAGGAGCTGAAGAATGTCTAAGAGATAGTCTCCAAGCAGAAAGGAGAGGAAGGGCAGTACAGTCAGGGGAAATGAAAGACTGAATACAGACATGCACGCATGTTCAGAACATTGAAAACAGTAGGGGAGGATAGGAGTGTGAGAGGGAAGAAATCACGGGAGGGAAGGAGCAGCCTACAGAGGGCCTGGGAAACCGAAAAATCATGCAGATGCTGCTTAAGCTAAAGTTTTGGTGAATAGTCGTTCTTCAGAAATTTCCGTAAAAAAATATGCAACGAATCCCCATGATGTTCTTATATTAATCTGTGCTGCTGGCTTGGGCTTAGATGCAGCTTTACAGAATATATATTGTTTTAAATTTCATTATGCCACTGTACATCAAAATAGGCCAATATAAATTATAATACGGTCATGCCAATAGGACTTGCAAACACAATATTTTAAGTTTATATTGCATTCCAAAACCCATAAAAATTATTCTGAATGGCTGTTTGCTTTTTGAAGCCAAATGAAAAGGTATTTGCAATTTGATTATTAACAAATCAAATCACTGATATGATATTGGATTCGGTACATCTTGAACTGCCTGAGTGAAAAACACTCAGTGGTCAATTATGTAGCATGGCTGGTTTATAGTTTCCTGTGTGTCATTAAGAATATGCTCCACGGCCAACTCTGATTTCATTGTGATTTATTTTAACCATTTCCCTGCTCTGAGAATTTCTCTCTAGGCTTCTACCAGACTTAGGAGCCTTTCTTTGACTGATGCTGGTGCAGGTAAAACTAGTTGAAGAATTGATTTAGTTGAACAGAACAATGGGCTGAGGGCTAGGCAAATCCAAACAAATGCATGCACAATATTTATACTGCACCCCAGATCTGAAAGATTAGAAACTCAAGAACTGAGTTGCTTTCATAGTGGAAAGAGAGCTGGTGGTTTTCTGATTCAGTTTCTCTTGATACTTTGTGGGGTTTGTTTGGTTTGGTTTGGTTTGGTTGTTTTTTTTTTGTCCTGTGTCCTGGACCAATGTAAAAGTTTCTTTTTTTTAGATGTGGTCAGGGTTTGTGGAGAATAATCCATGGAGAAAACAATCTACCTTCTAGGAAAATTGCTCCAGTACGGCGTTGAGGGGAGCTGGCTTCCAGTGCAGGCCTCAGTGGGGGCTGCTATGTCTCTTTTCACTTTCTTTGAGCAGACTTCTCTGTGGCAGGGAAACTCCCATGGTCTAAACTCTGTGGGCCCATGCTAGGAAACTCAGGATGCCAGGCTCCTGCTGGGAAGATGCGGCCTTCTGCCTGCTGGTGGGAAAACCTTGGGTTTGGCTGCTTTTCTTGTGATGGAGAGGACTAGGGCGTGAGGGATCACCAGTGACCCTGCCCAGCTTTAAAGCTGTCTCCAGGGGACCACTGGTGCTGAGGGTGGCCCCTCCTGGGTAGATGCTGTTGACAGCTTTCACAGCCTTCTTGCCGTGCTGTTCACAAACTTGAGCCTTACAATGGTTGGGCAGATCAAGGATTATTTTCTGAGTAAGAAAAAGGAAATGCCTTGGGAAACTTATACGTTTTCCACAGGGTCACAGGAATGAATGGCTTCTTGTGCCCACTCTGGGTCCATTTCCCCCTCTTTGGTAACATATAGCCCCCTCAGATATCTTTTTAGGAAGTGTTGCCTCTGTGCCCAAGACCCTGATTCTAGCTTGTTGTCTAGGAATACAGGATGTTCCTGCCATACCTGCCACGCCTGGCCACATCAGGGAAACTTCAAGAAAGCGCTTGCTACCAAGCCAGTGAGTTGCATCTCCATGATTGCATTGGAACTACTAACAGGAGTGATTCCCCGTCCATTGATATTGCTAGAAGCATGGGTGGTACAAATCCAGAAGTTCTAGAGGACAGGCAGTGGGAAAAGGTGATTTGAGAAAAACTTCCACGCAGAAGAGAGCAAGACAAGAGAGGGGAAGAAAAACAAGACCCAGCACTGACATTTGAGCCCCTGGATCCAGCCATATCTGTATCGAGAACTCCCTGGACTTTTGCATTATATGCATATCCTGGTTATCCATTGCTGTGTAGCAAACATCTCTAGATTCAGCAGTTTCACACAGTCGTTGATTGTTATCTGCACAGCTCTGGGTTGCTGAGCTCAGCTGGGTGATTCATGTTTGGGATCCGTGGATGCTGCTGGGTTCTGACATCAGCCAAGCTGGACGAGCAAGATGACGCCTTCACTGACATGTCTGTTTCCTGGCTGGGCCAACGGGGCCTGGCCAGAGCTCTGTCCCTGCAGCCACTCTACATGGTCAGCATGGATGACCCTGGAGCGTTAAGGCCTCAAACATCTGGTCTTCTTGCAGTGTCCAGCTATCCCAGAGAGAGGGTTCCAAAAACATGAGGCAGGGGCCGCAGCATTTCTGCCTTTTTGGTGGATCACCAGTGATGGCCCCTGCTAGTGTGCAATCCCTTGGCAAGTCAAACTTGGAGGCTGGTTACCATGGTTTCAAGCCAATCACTTTCTTGTGCTGGCTATAAAGTTGGGTTTCTGCCACCAGCAACCAGCCCCAATGACCTGTTAGTGTGCCCCTCCCCCTGCACCCCTTCCCCCACAACACACAGTGAGAGGTGACCTCTTCCTTCTTAAATCTCACAGACAACAAAACAACAGGAAAGGGACCAGGTCATCACTAAGACACAACACACTTCTTTAGCAGTTTAGGAAACAGACCCAGAGAGGCAACACCGAAGACACCGGATGAGCTGGAGGAAGCACCCCCACCTTCTCTCTCCTGTGATGGACGTGACCTGTCTGTTCTCCCTCTGCTGACCTTGCGCTCATGGGCCGCTCTCTGCATCCCGCAGCATTTGGGCCAGAGCGTGGGTAGGGCAGACCTGCAGAACGTGACTCCCTGTCCCCAGAAGCAAGGTTTATGTTGCAAATTTCCCAGGCCTACTGTTCCTAGGCCATTGTCTGGTCCCTGGGAAGTGGGAAGCCGGAAGGTAAGGACAGGCAGGACAAGAAGCAACAACGATGAAGTAGGAGAGAAGCCTGCAGGCTGGCTGTCCTTCACCAGGGGAACCTGCATCCCTCTCCTGTAAAACGGCTGAAGCCAGCACCTCTCGCCCAGACAGCACTTACGGGCAATGGCACATACAGCAGGTGCTGGGGACTCAAAAGTCCAATGCAAGCAAGGGTGAGTAGCACTAATAAGTTGGGGCTACACTGGCCCGACTCTCCTAAGAGCCAGCACCTCCCCTGCCCACCCTTTGCTGCCCCTGCAATGTCTCCCAGCCTAAAGGACCCCAGAGGTGGCCCACAGAAGCCAGGGCCACAGAGAGTGGGGCCCACTGGGTCCCCGCCCCTCCCCTGCCACACCCAGCCCTGAGTGGGAGGGAAGGAGACATAACTAAGTATGCCCACCACTGCCTCCTGGCATGGACAATTAGCCACCTGCATCTAATTCTGAGGGACCCAGAGGCTAATTGCATCTGTCAGACCCACGGGATGTGCATACGTGTGTGTGCGCATGCGTGCACGTGTGTGTGTGTGTGTGTGTGTGTGTGTGTGTGTGTGTGTGTGTTCTCCCAGAAGTGGTTAAAACCCAGCAAGAAACTCCAGGCTAAATGAAGTCTCCATATGTGTGGCTCGGTAGGGTTCTAGGAGAAGCAGGCAGATGTAATTAGAAGTTCTCAGACAAGGTGTTGCCGTGGCAACTGCTGCGCAGGCGTGCGTGTGTGTGTGTGTGTGTGTGTGTGTGTGTGTGTGTGTGTGTGTGTCCTCCCCAGCGGGCACCAAAGCACAGGCTGCTAAAATTAGTGGGTACCATCGCTTTGAACACCTGCCAAGAACCGGCCAGCCCCTGGACACAAAGGGACCAGGCCACAGCATCGTCCTTCCACAAGGAGGAGGAGGGACAAAGGCAACGTTTGCTGGTCCGCAAGGCTGGGCACCTTCTGTAACTCACTCTGCAGTGGGGTGGGGAGGTCCCTGCTTCCACTTCCAGGAGCCACTGTGAGCAGAGCCACCTGTCTCAGGGGCCTAAAGAAGCCTTCCAGGTCCTCCTCGTCCTGTCCCCTCCCTCTGCCCAGCCCAGCACTGGCCTGGATACCTTTCCCTGGGACTCAGGGCTGGGCACACCATAGGCACGAAGATGTGTGGATGGCTAATGAAGGGAGAAGAAATGAATGGAGTACTCCTCCCGAGGTGTCGCCTGCTTCCGGCCCATGGAGTTAGGGCACCGGGCAGGCCTGCCTCGCAGCTCACCGCCCTCTTCCCTGCTCCAGCCACACCTGTCCAACCCAGAACCAGGCCCAGCTCCTGACCTTGGCCTCCAGTCATGGCTTGTGCTCACACCCCTGCACAGCTCCCCGCCACACCGGCTACTGAGGGTTATGGACCCCACCTGGCATCCTTAGGCTGGGAGCCCCACCTGCCCGGTGTCTCCTTTACGGGCCTTAGGGAGTGGAGGACTGGCTCCTGGCACTGGCTCTCTCTCCCTGGCCAGGCCTCCATCTGTCCCCACTGTCCCATCCCACAGAGACCTTATGTAGCCCAGTTGTTTGTAGGGGACTCCTTGCCCCAGAAGTGCTGTGACAAATGCCCTCTCTCTCAGGGGCTTGCACAGCAGCACACACAGCCTGGCATGGTGGGTGACAGTGCTTGGATTCATGCTGCCTTTCAGCCACCCACTGTCCCCACTGTCCTCTCTGCATCTGGCAGGTGGAGAAGGAAATGGCACTATGGAGAGTTACATGGCAGGTCCCATGGCCATGTCTCCAAGGGTGTCCTGTACATCCCTTGTCCCATGCCCCCCAGCCAGAACTCAGTCACATGGTGTCCTCTGACTGCAGGGTTGCTTCCTGGGACATGTAGTTCACTTATGAGCCCGGAAGCAAAAGCGATTTGTTTGGTGAACAATTAGCCAGGCTCTGCCAATCCTGACCTGGGGTCCCAAATGTGCAGCAAACAAAACAAGCCCTGAGCCATTTCCTCCTGCTTCAGGATGGATGCATCATCACTCACAGAATCAGCTCTTGGAAGCTTAGTCCCCAGCATGGCCTTTATCCCTGAATCACTCTCTGACTTCCTGTCCCCAGATGGGACCTCTTCCTCATACATGTGCTTTAGCTGTGATGACAATCTCTGCTATGATGGCCTCACTAGATTCAAGTAGATGCTGGGACCAAGCTCTTGGACCTCCGGATCTGTGAGCTAAATAAGCCACTTCTCTTTATGAAGTTAGCCTGCCCCTGGTGTTTTGTTACAGTAACAGAAAACAGACGGATACACTCTGCACACTCTTGATAAAGGCAACCATTGTAACCTAGTATTCAAACCTTTGCCTTGTTGCTTGGTTTTTCTCCTCTCCTCCCTCTGCACCCAGATTGGAGCTTCAGCTGCTCCAAAATTGTTTGCTAGGACCCCCAAAGCTGCCTGTGGCTGCATGTGTCTGTAGTTTGCTATTCCATTTCCTGTGCTTCTCATGGCTCTCCCTGTCCCCCACTTCAAGATCTACCCAAGGATGTACTCTACAGCCTCAGTCCCAGGAGTGGACACAGCCTATTCCTGTGTCTTAGCCTTTATAGCTTGCTTTGGCCTCATTGTGGGCAGAATATACTCCTCTGATGCTTTCTTGGGTTCTTGGTCCCAGCCATGTGGCTTGCTTTGAACACTGAAAGATTCCCACATGATGGCTCTCCGTGGTCAAGCACCCCAAAAGATAGCTTCACATCTTAATATGTGGTGCCTGACAAAGGCACCCTCTGTGGAAATGGGCTCTTTGCAGCTGTGATTAAGTGGAGGATTCAAGATGAAATCACCCTGAATTTAAGAGCATCATCCTAATCAGAGAATGCAGAGATCATTGGCATACCTCTATGGAGGACTCAGGTAGAGGCCGTCGAGAGACAGAGGCAGAGGTTGGAGTGATGTAGCCACAGGACAAGGAGCCCTGAAGATAGCTGGTTGCCATCAGAAGTTAGGAGAGAGGCATGTCACAGTTCCTCAGAGCATTAGGAAGACAGCCCTACTGAGAACTCGACTTTGGACTTTCGCCCTCCATGACTGTGAGGAAATCAATTTCTATTGCTTTCAGCCTGTGGACCTGAGGTGAATATCCCACCCACACAGAAAATGGCCACTAATGGGAGCTGTGGATGTTCCAGGCAGTGGGAGGCCAGCGGCCAGCCGGTGAATTTATCAGGAAGGAGGTGACTTTGTCATGAAAGAGACTGACAAGAGTGCCTCGGCCTAGGTTGAGTGGTAGAACACATGCCTCTCTGGAGAATATTGAAGTTTGTATTTATATAGAAAACAGAAAATGTTATGACCCTAAACACTGGGATTTGGCCTACAGCTAGGGTGACCATGTCCTGGCTTTCCCAGAACAAGCCCAGTTTATCCCTATTGTCCCAGTATAATTTTTCATAGGTCCCCTTGCCTGTCTGAAGTATTAGGTTTCGATGGCAAATTTTATGGGCCCCTCCATAGGGAGGGTTTTCTAACAAGCATTCTACACAAGTTCCCCACCCCACTGAGAGTTAAGTCATTGCTCAGGAAATCTCTCATCTTCAATCTCACACCCACGGGAAAAGCATCTTTCTCTGTCCAGCAGCTATAGGATGTGGCCCTTATGATTTGTCTTGGCCTCGTGGGCGGGGGCAGAGTGTACTTCCCTGCTGCTTCCCTGGGATTTGGTACCAAATGACACAACTGAACTGAAAGCTGAAAAGCTCTTTCATAGTTGAGGTTTGCCTCTTGCACCTCTACTGTTATGCAAAGAGCTTCTCCCAGGTAGCTGCTAACCCTGCAGCCTGGACCCTGTGGTGCAGCAGATCTGACTTGGTCCTCAGGGAGAAGCCCAGCCAGCCCAGCCCTGCCTACATCAGCCCAAACCCAGCCAACCCACGAGGGCTTGTTGTAGGTCTCTGCATCCCTGGAATTGCTTGTTACACAGCAACAACTGACTTATACACCCAGACACTATCATCTCACCCTAGTGTGTTTGTACTCACCTTCAATTCCCCAAGTTCCAACTCTAGACTCATGCCCCTAATTTCAGATAGGATCTTGAGATCCCTGCAACACTGGAGTGTTGGCCAAGTGCTCTGTCATGCTGGGGCAAGGTCTCCCCAGCATTTCCCTGGTGTACTGTAATGAACTAGTAGTGAACACATCTGGGAATCCTTTACTCTAGCACTGGGCAATAGAAATAGAAGGTGACCTAAAAATTTCCAATGGCCATTTAAAAAGTAACAAATTAAATTTAATCCAAAAGACATAACATGTTATTTCAATATGTAACCAATATAAATTATTTAAATAATAGTATTAGGGCTGGGGATTTAGCTCAGTGGTTCTGCTGCCTGCCTCACAACTGCAAGGTCCTGAGTTCAATCCCTGGTACCAAAAAAAAAAATCTGTAATAGATAATAGTATTACATATTTCTAGCACATTATAAATGTATGTATATTATTTAAGATATTTAACATCCTTTACATACTAACCACAGAAGTCTGGAATGCACTTAAATATATCCAGCTAGTCTTGCCTCAGATGGGCCACATGTCAAGTGCTTAAACCCCACGTGTGGTTTACAGCTTTCATTTTGGATATTGCAGCTCCAAATAATGGAAGGCAGAGTTCAATGTCACCCCTGCTTAGTATGGCATCTGATATGCAGGAGGGATTTGGTGAGTGATTATTGAATGAACAAAGCATTGTCTTAAAATTGAGGTTGATGAAAGGCTGGAGATTTAGCTCAGTGGCACCTCGCCTGACTCCAAACAAAAGGTCCTGAGTTTGATCCCCAGTTTAAAAAAAAAATGAGGTTGGTGGGCAAAACTATTACTCATGGTTAAAATTTTTTTTGAATCCCATGACTTATATGCATCAAATTTTCATCAACAGGACAGTGACATTTCAAAGAATACATCAGCTGACATTGTGTCTTGCTTGAAGGGGTTGTAGGTGACCACAGTGTAACTTCAGGCACTGTGTTTTAGGCAGCTTTCCCATGGACAGGAGAAAATACCTGACACCTACAATTTGAAGGAGGAGAGGTTTATTTTGGCTCACAGTTTTCAAGGGTTCAGTCCATGGTGAGCTGGCTCCAAGGCAGAAATGTCATGGCAGGAGGGCGTGGCAGAGGAAGCAAGACAGGAAAAGCACCAGCAAGAGATAGACCTCCAAAGGCACCACCCCAGTAACCCACCTTCTCCAGCTGGACTGCACCTCCTGACAGCACATTTAACTATGAGCATCAGTGAATCACACGCAGCATTTCCCAAACTTGTTTGATCCAGGAGTATTGTTCAAATCGTACCATTCTGTCAGGTGCTGATACAGGCTCATGTGATGTCATTTAAACTAAAGTAGACGGCAAATTAAAAAAAAAATCCAAACAATCTCATTCTTGAATCGCTGTAAGAAATGATGAAAATTTGACCCATATTGCTTAATAAATATTAAATAATTTCCCCAGTAAATGTTGACATCAGGAGATACAATGCATAACAGAGACCAACACTTGTCACATGGAAGGTGCACAGCCTGGCAGCAGGCAGGCAGGCAGGCTTCCTGCAGAGTGACCTGTTAGTCACGTGACCGCCTGCCCTGTCCAGTGCCTGAGACCCCTTCTCCAAAGATATGTCAGCATTTATGAAAAAAGGCTTCTCCTGGTCAGAGACTTCTTACGTGCCCAGCAGTGGCTTGGTTCTAAGCCTCTGAGGCACGGAAAATGAACCACCCAAAGACAGGAGCGGTCATGCCACCCTTCTCACCTGCTGGATCATTCGATGAGCTCTACAAATAAATTCAGCATTTTTCCAATGAAGGTAACATGAAAAATGCTGCCAGCTGGGAGGATTCCATACATAGGGAACACTCAGGATCGGCTCATGGAGCCACTGCCAAAAGAAATAGGGCACAATGAGATCGAGGTGGGGGCACAGTGTTCATGGGGATGCTGCGGAAGTGAACCCCGACACTTCCCTCACACTCCCGAAGTGGGAGGCCTCGCCATGTGGGAGAAGGTGCAGCCACAAAGAGGGAGAGCCAGTCCTCTGGGTCCAGCTCCTTCAGACACATTTGTCATGGGGACATTTGCATAAGTGGCACCCGAGCAGCGTGATGAATTCTATCTCCAGCCATCATTTTATAAAAGATGCAGTGACACTGTTTTACCTCTGCTGAGGGTCAGATAAGAAGTTGTTCTGCAAAGGCAGCTCTGCAGGTCGTTTAGGTCACGGTAGCAGCAGCTTAATTCTATACCCAAGAACACCGGGAAGCAATCCTAGAATTCAAGTTTAAGCTGCTTTCAAATCTGTACACTGTCTGACCTCTCCCAGGCCTTGCCCAGCCACCTCCATGGAGACACCGCCTCTGCGTGTCACCCCGGGGACTGACCTCCAGCCACATCTGAGTTTGTCTTGTCTTGAAGCCGCCACTGTTCTGCTAGGATGTGGCAGAGCCGGCTCCCCTGCCTATGCCCTTACAGCCCTGACACACAATGGGATCTCAGTGATTGCTCACTGACAAAGAACGGACTCATCAAAAGGCCTCGCGTCACTCCTGTCAACTTGCTGGTCCCCAAAGTTCATGTCTACTTGCCTTTCTCTGGGCCTTCTCTGGCCTGGCCTCACTTTTAAAGTTGTCCTCAAATTCCCTCCGTGTCCCCAGTAGAAATGAACCATGTCTTTCCAAGGATTCCATAGCAACCCCGCACAGACAAAAAGATGCGCTCTGGCAACAGGAAGCAAGGGCTCTGAGGGGCTCCAGGAAGCTTCTGTTCCTCCGTTCCTAAAATGGCAAGGCCGGAATGAGCACGGAAACCTACATTAACGACCGCTGTCCGCTCGGTCTGCCCCTCTGCACTTGCTACCTTGTGACAGGATGATAGGATGCACTGTAGCCTCACCTCTGCAGCAGGGGCCTAGCAGGGACCTCGCTCTCCCACAGCCCACTGTGAGGGAGGACACAACACATACATGTTATGCCTGGTGCCCTAGGTCTCCAAACTAAAGTTTCAAGGACGGTCCTCGCAAATTTCCAGAATGGACCCCCTACGCTTTAGGTTTCTTTGATTTTGCATTTTTAAGCGTAGCAATAACCTTTTGATTTTAAATAGAAATCAGGGAGCCGAAGACAAGTGGTGAAACATTTCTGAGCTATCCGGGCACAACTGTAGCGAGCAGGCTGGCACGGAGCCCAGCAGGGGAGCTCCATCCTCTAAGGAATCTCAGGCGGATCCGGGTTCCAGGAAGCAGAGCCCCCGGGCAGAGACAGAGATTAGCAAAATGTGGGAGCACCTCAGGGGACCCTCCCACAGTCTAATTAGAGAAACTCTGTCCAATGCATCTGTGCAATGAACCCCTTTGGGTCGGCCCTGGTGCCTCAGTCCACCTTCGTGGGCCACAGACCCTGGATGCCCACAACTGTCCTCAGCATGGCAGACTGGAGAGGAAGCATTTCTCAGGAAAAACCGCTCACCAGTATTGGTGGGTTTTCCAGAGAGCACTGTTTTCCTTGAGGGCAAAAGAAAACAACTGCTGTTCCAAGAGCCCTGCCCTTGAGTGCTTTGTAGGCCCCTACACGGGACCCTCCCCGCACAGCCAGCCCTGACCTCACTCAGAGAGCCCTGCTGGGCCAGGAGCCTACCCGGTTCTCTTCCTCCCTGTGCTGCCCACACTCAAGACCCAAAAGGCCAAAGGAAACTCCAGCCTTCCCAGCACCTCCCGAAGCTGGGCCACAGAGGGATCAGGACGCCCATGGAACCAACACACACGGACACTGATGCGGAGGACACAGGCCAGGTTCACTCAGCCCATAAGAACCACGAGCCAGAGACAAACTCGGGGAACCAGAGGCTCCAACTTCACATTGTTCCCACAAAGCTTTCCCAAGTCCCTGTCCGACAAGGCCTCATGGAGCATCGACTGTGCACTAGCCCCAGGGGCCGAGGCGCCTCCTAGAACAAGGGAACCACCTGCCCTTACTAGAGCTAAGGCAGGAGCACTCAAATGGGCAGAGGAAGGGGCTCCGAGAGGAGGCCACAGGAGCCCAAAATCCCAGACCCTGGGCCCAACCGGAAGCAGGGAAGCTGGGGAGACACAGAGCCAGGACTAGGGTGAGAGGAGACAGCGCCTGTGACAGCAAATGTGAGGTGCCCCCGTGAGACACAGGGGTGCCACCTGTCAGACGTGCAGCCTGTGCTTGTTCCCGTGGGGTACAAAACTTGGCTAACATCAAGGGACCCATGTGGCCATCACTGCAGATGAGGGAGCCATGCATTTCATCTTTGCAAACTGGTATGAGCCAGTGCAGGGCACCTCAGGACTCTCTCCCGCAGAGCGTGGCCCAAGTGGATGCAAAGGGAGGCTCTGAGATTGAGGGCGACCCAAGGCAGAACGAGGGACATGTTTTTACAGAGCCACGCTGTTCAACCCTGCCATCACTGGCCATATGAGGCGATTTCATTTCATTAAAACTGATTAAAATTGAAAGTCAGTCGTTCAGGGGATGCTAGGTGGGCTGTTGGCCTTGGTGTCAGAAGCGCAGTCAGGGAACATGGCCTTCGTGGTCACATGTTCAGCACTGGAGGGGAGAAGCCAGACACCCCAAGAGTTTCTGGGCAGGAGGGACGGGGCAAAGGAGGGTCGCTTAAAAACAGCTTCCGGTTTTAACTCTCTGAAGAGTGCCAGGTGAGAGAAAGACCAGTCAGGTGTGGGGCGGGGCTCCTGAGGGCCACGTGTCCTCCCTCTGATGTGTGGACTGGCCAGGCCAGGTGGAAGCAGTGCCCCAGGCCCTCGGGCACCATGTTGGACACCCCCTGAGACACAGGGCACCCTGGGAAGTACAGGTTGTGGGCGTCGCTGTTTGTGGCCAGCCTTCCCCAAGCACACAGAGCACAGGTATCTCCTGTCCCCTCAAAGCCAAGGCCTTCACACTGAGCTACATCCCCAGGCCCTCTTTTTAACAAGGCCTCCCCGAGTCGCTAAATTGCCCATGCTGGGCTCTAGCTTTGGATCCTCCTGCTTCAGCCTCCCAGAGTGCTGGGATTATAAGCACACACACCACTGCAGCCTGGCTTTTTCTCTCAGTGTTTGGCTGCCTGCTTCTCCCAGGTCACAATGGCAGGCGGCAGACAGACCAAATTTACTTAAACACTCCATTTTTGTTGGACATGAAGGTTATTTCTGACTCTTATTGTATGGCACTTGATTTACAACTTTGGACACGGATTTTTCTATGGGCTAGAATGCAAGAGATGGGGCTCCTGGGACAGAAGTTCTGAGTGTTTGAAAGGTTCTTGGTAAAAATTGTCAGATTTTATTCCAAAAGAGCTGAGCCCACGCAGACCCGAGCTCCCTGTGTGGCCTTCTCTCCTCTCCTTAACCTTGAGTTTTATTTTCATCACTCCTGGCTCTGTGGACCAAAGTTCAAATTCACTGTTCTGACCCAAATCCCTTTTGTGTTTTTGGGCGGTGGATCACAGCTCTGAAAAGTCTCTCCAGGCTGATAGGGACACATCTTTAACACAACCCTGGTCCTGGCCCCCCAGGTCTCAGGTAGGATCCACACGGAGGGGACCAGGACCAGGGCCCCTGATGCCAGCCCCTGAAGGATTATTAAACCAGAGTCCTCAGATTTATTGGTGAAATTCCTTGTGAAGCGGGGGAGTGGGACAGAAAGAATCTAACACATATGAAGATGGAAGCTGAGAAGCAGAAATGGAAAAAGACGGTACTCCCAGCCCTCAGGAAGCTGAGGCAGGAGGATCGACATGAGTTTGGTACCAGCCCAGGATACAAAGTGAGACCTCATCTCAAAAGAGAAAAATCAAAGATAGAGAAACAGGGAGAGAGGAATGTAGAAAAAGGAAAAGGAAAAGAAGGAAGCTGAGGAGAGAGAGAATGGGACAGGGCGGGCGGGAAGGAAGAGGTGACCGGGGGACCGGGTTTCAAGGGGGCCCGAGGGTGACGTGGATGCGACGCGGGTGAGCCAGAACCCCGAAATCAACAAAGCCAAATTGCTTTGGGGTGCAGACGGGAACGGGAAGAGCAAGTCTGGGAGGCCCCAGGACAAGCATCCCCGTCCCCTGCTTCACCCCTTGCATCCCTGCTGCTTCCCCTGAAACCCCCGCACCCCTGTTCTGCCCCGCAGCCCTTCCTGCAGCAACGCCTTCCATCCCGCAGGAGCCCGCGGCTCCAGCGCTCGTGGCGAACCCTGAGGGCGACACTAGAGGGCGCGCGAGGGTCGCAGCGCCGCGTAGGGTCGGCGGGAGCGGCCGGGAAAAGAGGGGGAAGAGTAGAGGGCTTAGGGACCGGTAGTGGGGTGCGAGGGGCGGCCAAGACGGCGGAGGCGGGTGCGGTGCAGATGTTGAGCTTTTCATTTGAGGGAAAGGTTGCACCTGATCTGGGGTTTTTCAATACTGAAACAAGCCGGTGTGAAATTAGGGGATGGGGGCTGCGGACATAAAACGCCCCCACTTCCACTCTCAGCTCCCAAGGGCACCCCAAAAACTGCTTAGGAGAGTAGTCTGATCCCGCCGGCCCTCTCCGCTCCACGTGCACACACGCACCCTTTCAGAAGGGGGGTGGTGCGAACTTTAAAAGGCTTTTAAGGCAGAAAAAAAAAAGAAAGAAAGAAAGAAAACGAGGTTTGCAAGAGGCTGAGGTACTTGAAATGATTTTTGTGTTGCAAATTGCTGTGCTTTTACTGAGGGCTGATGAAAATAAATGAAGCTCCTCTCTCTCTCTTTTTGCTAATAAATGAAATGAAAAAAAGCACCATTATTATGCCACCTGCTTCTAATTCCTAATTGTGGCAACTTAATTCTCAGATTGTTGTTAGCTGCTTTAATATCGCAGACGCGCAAGCAAAAAAAAAAAAAAAAAAAAAAAAAAAGGCCAGTTGGGTCTCTTTTGTGGCAGGAGGTAGGTGGGCATGCTTGGGTTTTATTTAGTTGGGTGATGGTTCCTACAGTTCCTACAGTGAAATGCATGTCTTTTGCAAGGGAGAGATCTTTATGCCCCTCTCCATCCCAAAGGGAGCTCAGAAGGAATGTTTGAGAAACTCAAAACCTAAATAGTCATGAAAAATGGCCATATTTTTGTTAAGAGCCATATCGTTTCCGTACTGAAATAGAACGGTGCCTATTTCCTACACAAGGAGAAAGTGTTAGCTTCTGTCCCCTGGCTCCCAAGTGACTTCTGTGAACACTGGACAGCAAGGAAACCCTTTCCCCTTCCCTGCCCTACAGTCCAGGCCTCCGGGTGGCAGAATGTAGATGTAGAAGTCATCAGATCGGCACCACAATGGTGCCAAAGTCAGGAGCTAGCATTGCTTCTCAATAATTTTCCATTAAGACCAAGCTCTTTGTTTGTTCCTAATGGTCCTTCTTATCGCTGAGAAGTTCTGCATATTGGATGTATGGGGAAGGCAGTTGATCCCAGGGAAATGCAAATTTAAAAGAGAAAAAAATACATATTTTTTAGGTACAATTACATGGTTTTTTTGTTTTGTTTTTTGTTTGTTTGTTTGTTTGATTTTTGGTACCAGGGATTGAACTCGGGTCCTTGCGCTTGCAAGGCAGGCCACTGAACCACTGAGCTAAATCCCCAGCCCCCTTGGGTGCAATTATGAAAGGATAGAATATTTCCCCCACACACACACTTTTCTTCTCTAGTTTCATGTAAACAGCTAAATAAATAACCTAAGAATAATAACAGTTTAATCAAGAACAGTTTGTCACCGTGTTGTTTTATCAGCCAGGAAGCCAGAAATGGCTTCTGTGGAACCAAACGAAATGAACTTGATTCCACTCACCATGGCCCTGGCTTCTGAGTGTCCCTCACTGGTTACGTTTGTCCCTGATGACCAGGAAAGAGAACACCTCAGAAAATGAGGGCTACACTGCATCCAAGTCAGTCTGGGAGCTGCCACAGAAAGCAGCCAGACCGCTCCTGTTGATGCTGAACTCCAATTCTGGGAAAGAAAAGATAGTGAGACTCTCCCGGTACAGTCACCTGGTGTGGGAGAGGGCAAGGTGCAGCCCTGCACAGTGTGAATAAAGTTACCAAGGGACATCATGCAGAACAGGGAGCCCGACTCAGCCCTGACTTGAGAAAGCAAAAGCACTTGTGAATGAGACTTAGCGAGCTCTCAGTGGAGCTGCAGCAGCAGGTGCTGTTTAAAGAACCAAAATAAGGTTGCAAGCAACAGATCTCATGTGTGCTGGGTTCTTTGCTGCGCTGACTGACATTAGGAAGGGAGCATGTGAAAAACAAAAGCGTGCACCTGCAGCGAGAGAGAGGCTGGTGGTGAGGACATGAGACCAGTGAACCCCAAACTCAGGAACTGTGCAAAAGCTAAGCACTGTAAATCCTGCAGAACAGAGAGTGAAGAATACGTGTGTCTGGGCTGCACTGAATGTTAATTATGTGCATCCCAAGCAACCTAGAGTGTCTTACTTACATCTTAGGGTTTGTTGTTGATTTTCCGTGCAACTGTTTTGGACTGGAATTCTCAAAGCTGAACCAGAGCATATAAATGACCCTGTGTGGTAGTTGTTGTGTATCTTCTGCAGGCGCAGACACACGTGTGCACACACACTCACACATACACACACACACACATACTCAGACACGGCTGGCCCCACATCCACACACACAAGCGACATGGACTCCTCCCCCTCTCCGTACAAATCTCTGCCATCTCTATTCCCAAACACAGGAGAACCTACGTATTTATTTCTCTCTTGAACCCGACTATGAAACACAAGTCAACAGTCTTAAATGTCATCTTTTAATACCTCATATAAAAGGCAAACTTTTCCTAACATGCTTTCCTCCGATCCCATTTAATGAACTCCCCCGAATGCTGAGTGCACCCAATTTCATCTGTAAAGCTAAGGCATAATATTAAAAAAAATTTTTTTTTTTTTTTTAGTATTGA
>NW_022900933.1:35188629-35196129 GCF_012274545.1 Fukomys damarensis | reverse complement strand
GCTGGCTGGAGTCAGGGGGACACTGTGCCCTGCAGCTGCGGCCCCAGAGGCTCCGCCCCTCAGCCCACACTGAGCACCTGCTGGGTCGAGGGCCCAGCGCCCACCTCTGTCCCTTCTGTCTCCGAGATGCCCGAAGGGGACCCGGGGCTGTGCCTTCTGCAAGAGCACATCAGCCTCTGGAACCCGGGATTTATTTTTATTCTCAGGACCAAAGGAGGACTATAGCGAACACCCACACACACCGTATTTGTCTTTGCACACTTTTCTGTGTCCTTAAAATAATTTCCTAGCATAGAATTGTTGGTTCGATGGGAAGATATTAGTTAGAAAAATGACATATTTTCAAATCGTCTTCTGGAAAGATTTGAGGGCCACCAGTCCTTTGTCAGCGCGTCCCTCCAAGGGCGGTGTTTCTACTCCTTGGCATCACCGTGTGCGGAGACCACTTGGGTAAAAGAAAAGGAGCACCTAGCTGGTTCTCCACACACCCTGGAAATTCGGCCCCCTGGCTCCCAAGGGAGCCCAGGGTGGAGCTTTCTGCCCCGCACACCAGTGTTTCAGGGATACTGGTGGCCCCTTTCCTGTGACCCCTGCTCGAGTGTGTGGACTGCGGTTCCTTTTCCTGGCAGTCTGACTCAGGGGTGGTGCTGTCCTGCAGCCACTCCAGAAAAAGAGAGTGTGCTGCATTTCTCATAAAGCAAACTCCACTGGAGTTGAAGGCCTGTGCTTTATTCCAGGATGGCACCATTTCTACCTTTGTTGCCCTCCAAACAACCTTTCATCTATGAAATGATGGTGGCCGTCTGTGGGACGCTGCGTTCATCTTTCTGACTTGACAACATTCCAAAGCTGGCGATTCTCAGCAGGATGAGGTACACACCCACACCTGTACTTCTAGCACTCTGGGAGGCTGAGGTGGGAGGATTGAGAGTTTGAGCCTAGCCAGGGGACCTCAGCGACTAAGCAAGACCCTGTTGCAACGTTTCAAAAAGGGCTGGGGATGTAACTCAGTGGGAGGGGACTGGGTTCAATCTCCAGTGACAGAAAAAGAGAAAGGGGACAGTTCTCAATTAGTCTCCCCACCCTGATTGGTTTTGGATTCTTCTGAAATCCTAAGTGGCTGAGGCCTCTGCTCTGCCCAGGTTTCTGACCAGTACTGAAGCAAAGGGAGAAATGGGAGGCTAAAACATGCAAACATCTCCCATAAAGCTCCTTGCACTTATTTTCAATACAAAAAATAAAACAGCCCTCCAAGTAAGTAAATAAATATGCAGGATATCTATTTTTTAGAACTAATGCGTGACCTCTCAGCCTGATGCTCCTCTCACAGCAGTGGCCCCGAGTCAGCCCCCAGGGCTCCTGTCCATTCCTGAGTCCTTGTCTGCCCTGGAAAGGATGGGTGACAGGTTGAAGGGGGGGCTGTACATCTTGTTTATAGGGCAAACTGCCAGTGCAATTCAGCAAAGGGTCTCAAGACGAGATCACCCAGGACCATCCAGCTGGATCCTAAACCCACTGCCGAGTCTGCAGGGGAGACAAACAGACCCAGAGGAGAGGTCACCAGAAGACTGGAGCAGGGGACAAAGGGTTGCAGCTACTGGCCAAGAAGCACCAGAAGCCACCCCAGGAGAAGTCTCTGCTGGTCTACACTGCCCTCTATGGTTATCTGTTATGGTGACCCCAGGATATTGACACAGACCCCCGTGGACAGACGTGGGCTTCCGCCCATTTGGGAGACCGGAACAACCCCCAGGCAGAGACTGGGAGGGATACTCAGAGTTAGAGAAGCACAGTGAGGGGCCACTTGTCCACAGCACTCCAACCCGTAGGGGACCTCGCTAGGGAACCCTGGATCCCTAAAACCTGGGACGCACTGAGATTTTTCAGAGATCCAGAGGAGGTTCTCACAGGACAGAGGAGCAGAAAAGAGATGAGCAAAACACAAGAGATATAACCTGTGCCCTAGGGCATGAGCAGAACTCAATGCAGAACCTCTCAAGGCAGTGGCGCTCAGATGCGGGATAAGGCGGGACCAGAGGGGATGGGACATTACACAAACCTCAGAGCAACCGTGCACACTGAGGGGCTGCCACACAGGGTCACAGATAGCAGAATGGAGCCAGGCAGGGTGGGGCTCTGCCTCCTTCTCAGAAGAAAAAGCTTCTGGTTCTCCCTGGATGGGGCATTTTCGTTTTTACTGTCTTATTCCTACTCCCCCTTTTCTAATTTTGTTCTACAACATGATTTATGACTTGAATAAGATTTTTAAGACTTTGTTTTTACAAGATCCCTTGGTGAGGTTGAAATATAATCTTTGCAATTGAAGTCCTTAATTCAAAACTGTCAAGAAAGTTATCTCCCTGCCTAGAAAGCTGGTGGGGATGTGAATTAGTCCAAGTCATTTAGACAGCATCTGGGCAGCGGCTGTTAAAATACAGCTATTCTTCTCCGGGGTATCTATCTCAGAGAGGTTCTCAGATGTGCACATGGAGAGCTTGGAAATGACACTCATGGTAACACTGTACGGAGTGGCAAAGCAAAGTGCAAGTGAGCTAATGTTCACGCAAGAGGAAGGGTTAAAGTGTCCTTATCATTATTGTGGAATACTACGCAGCCATGACAAAGTAAGGCAGATGGAAAGAGACACCAATGTGGAAAGATTTCTGAGATGTAGTTAAGAGAGACAAAAAGAAGTGAGGGAGGGAAAGAGGAGATGGAAAGGGAAAGAGAGAGAGAAAGTAGCAAATTGCAAAGCAAATGATCTTGGCTGTGAAAAAGAAAGTCCACGCAAACACCCACATGGACATAAACTCTCAACCCAAGCAGTGATGGGGTAATGAAGCTCCTTCCCCTCCTCTGGGCACACCTGGAAAATCCATCACATCTGTTGTTGTGGATGTCACACAGCTGTGGCCAGGGAGGGCAGGGCTGCTGGGGGGCAGAGGTGGGGCCTTGCTTTGCTCCTGTGGCTCTGAGAACAATGGTGTTTAGCTCAATAGAGTAAATAATGGGCAGATCAAATAGAGGAGCTCACAGGCTCTTGTGCATGGAGGATCGGGGCCCTTCGGTCCTGCCAGGGACTTGGACACCACAGTGTCTCAAAAGCTCTCCTGGTCCTGTCTGCAGTGATGACAAAAAGCATTATCCTTCCTGGCTCATCCTGGCCCGACCCATTTGTTTGCAAAGTGAACCCAAAGCACATCCTGTACCCCAAGTCCCCAAAGTGCCTCTTCTGCAGGGAGACGGCTGTGTGCCCGAGGGAGGAAGACCGAGGCCACAGCAGATGTGCAGAAAGATTTTCCATGACTCTCCAAGAGGTATTTTCTCAAACCTTGCTCAGTAATAAGCAGAAGGTGTTTAATAACCATGGTATGCAGCAGTGGCTAAGAGAATCTGATTTATGTAGGAGAGCAGTGCAGAGCAACCATGCACTGGGGTTGTGCCCTTTTATTTGACTGTGAATCCAGATCCTCTGTTGGAAGCCATCGGGCTGAACTTTATTTATAATCAGCTTACAGCGTGGATAACTCTATTGTAAATGCCTCTCAAATTACACAGCAAATCTTGTTGTCTCCTTAGGCAAATAAGAGCCCCACATCATAAGCTTTAATTGTAATACAGGTCACTGTCAAGGGTAAAATATGTCCCAAGCCCTTCTGATTAGTGAAATCATATGTGACTGGAGCTGGGGCTGGGGCCACAGCCAGGGCACCTGAGGACACCTCGGAAAGCAACCAATAAATAAATGTCTGGGGAAACTGACATTAAGGGAAATCTCATTACAGAAGAAGAATTTAATTTTTCTGTGTTTGTGTTGAAGAGTTCAGTGGGAGATGCAGAGCCCTATCCAAGGACCTTTCGGGTTCTGAAGTGAGTCCGGAGCCAGCCCCAGGGAAAGCGAGGCAGGAGGGAGGTGGGAGTCAGAGCAGATGCACGAGACCCATGCAGCCTGCTCTGCTGTGGCCCCTGGAAGGGAGAAGTGGCCCTTGTGCCGCATGGACACCAACTGGTGCCTGGGTGTCTGCTCGGGAGTTCTGGGAGCCGATGAATATGGGGATCAATGCATATGGTGAGGCTTTGGATTTTAGAAATCAGTTACAGTAAAAGCCTCAAATTCCTCCCCCTCTCTTCGAACACTCTCATCCCATCATCATTCTTGCCACTGTCTGCAGCAGCTCCGGAAGGCCTCGTCCATGAGTGTCTTTAGGAGGCGTGATCAAAAACACACTGAATGCCACTGCTGAGCACAATGGAAAGGCAGCAGCTGGTAAAGTATGCCACCGTTTCCTCGTCCTCCTTATTCACCACATCTGGCACCACATGACTTCTGGCTCTTCTTCCCCAAAGTCAAAATGTTCAAGAAAGGGAAATGTTTTGAATCAAATCAGGACATTGAGGCAGCCACAACAGTGCAACTAACTAGACATTCACGAAAGAGCACTTGCAGAGCTGCTGCAGAAAGTGACAAGAGCGATGGGATCAGTGCACTGGAAGCTTTTTCAAGGAGGATTTTGCAAGGGGGCGGGGATATTCATGATGATGTCTATTTTATTGTAATAATTTAATTTTAAAATAAAATTTAAAATTTAAATATTTGCTGTATTTTTCAGTCACACCTGAGGAATGTACATGGGGCAGAGAGTCCCAGTCCATTTGAAGAGGGCACCGATCCACCCACTCATTCAGGCCACTCAGCAAACACCAAGTTTGCACAGATCTCCCCAGAGAACGGTACTGGGTTCCAGAGATGTGAAGGCAACTGAGACACAGCAGACAGAACTCAGTCACCTCAGGCAAGACAAACAGAAAAGATGAAGAAGAAACTAAGTAGGAATGGGGATGAGTGCCGTGAAATGAGCAAAGCCATGAGAAATGAAAGCAGAGGACATGGCACTGCAGGCCTGTAACTCTCTGTAAGCACTCTGGGAGGCTGAGGTGGGAGGATCGCAAGTTCAAGGCCAGCTTGGGCAACTGAGTGACTCAGTGAGAACCTGTCTCAAAGTGAAAAAGGGGGCTGGGGATGCAGCTGAGTGAGTGCAAAGGCTCTGGGTTCAATCCCCAGCACCACACACACGTGTGCACACTCACACTCGGTGGAGGACCTCCTGGTGGTCCGGGATGCTTGTCTTCTTGTCTCATGCAAACCCGGCAGTTGGGACAGAGTCGGTTGACAGAGGGTGACAGCACTACATTGCAAAACAATAAGGATGAAAGCCGGGCTGCTGGCCACTCACATGGCCCCTCAGAGGCCGAGGGACACTTTTTTGGGATGTAGAGAAGACGACCCTTCCTTCCCCTGTGCAGACCCAATTCAACATCCCCAGCTGCACACAGGCTGCCCCTTTCTTTGCACTGTATGGCCCTGCCTGCTTGATTCGACTGCTGGCACCCTGGGCTCCTCCCTGTAGCTAGACCTCTGCAAAACCTGTTTCTCTAGCTCTTCTGACTTCTGACTTCCTCTGGGTTTCTTGGTTTCCTTAATTCCAATCCCAGTCACCGGCCCCACTGAACTTGCAAAGCCTTTGCTCAGATCTCCCACAGCCTGTCCCACTCTGCTCTATTCCGGTCTCCACTTGGCAAAGTGCTCTTTCAAAAGGTGAAAACAACATGGTCTCACCGCCTTGCCTGAAAACCATCCTTACCTTTCCATGCTCTCAAGCTGCAGATCAAATCCTCACCAAAGCCTCTGAAAAGTCCCCTCATCCAGCCACCGCCCACCCCTGCCCTCACCAGCTACCATTCAGACCCCTGCTCTGGCCTTTGTCTAGTGTTTGACTGTACCCTTCCTCCTCCACAAGGCCTGTCACGCCTGGTTTCTGCTGGAAATGCATACGGCTGGGGGGCGGGTGTCTCCGACACAAAGCAGCCTGTGGTCTTGTTTTTCCCTCCTGATTCTAGCAAACACCCAGTAACCCCCACACTGACTCTGGGAGGGAGATACCATTATCATTCACATTTTAAGGTCCCAAACTGAGTGGACCAAAGAGATTTATTACATAAAATCATGGATGGCCACAGTTTTAGACTATAGTCCTGCCCTGGGCCCCCACAGATGAGTCTAAAGTCAGCATAAAGCCACGCATACTCAAGTTGCGTACCAAACCAAAATCTGACCTTCTGAGAAATCCAGAGAGATAAGAGCCACGTTTTCCAGACAGACCAGCTGTAGTGGGCGCACACTGCAGCCTGGATCTAGACAGTCCCCAAAGACGTGTGGAGGTCCTCCGCCCACAGAGCTCTTGGAAGGTGGTGGGGCCTTTAAGAGGTGGGGCCTATTGGGAGGACTTTAGGTCATTGGGGGCATGGCCTCAAACAGCATTGAGCTCTGTGAAGTCCTCTCTCTCTCCCTCTCTCTCTCCTCTCTTGTCTCCCCTGGAGACTGAACCTAGAACCTTCACATTGAGCTACATGTCCAGATCTTTTAATTTTCACTTTGAGACTGTCTTGCTAAGTTACCCAGGCTAACCCTGAATTTGTAACCCTCCTGTTTCAGCCTCCCAAGCTGCTGGAAGAGACCACAGTGTCTTCCTATTTCTATTTTTCACTTCCAGCCATCTGTGCACTCCTGCCATTACACACTGCCTCTGCACAGGCCCTGCAGTGAGAAGACTGACTAACCATGGACTGAAATCTCCAAGCCTATGAGCCAAAATGAACCTTTTCTCTCCATGAGCTCATCATCTTGGGATTTTTATTATAGCCACAGAAAGCTGCCTAACACACTTTGATCATGAAGTTCCCTGCATTTTAAGGCTTTTCCAAAAACGTAAACCAGAATAATCTGAGGTGACCCTGCCAGTTCTTTTTCTGACTCCCCATCTCCACCTTCCAGGGGAAGAACCTTTGCAGTGATCAGTCTGCCCTTCATTCTTTGATTCTGCTTTCTTCTTTTTCTTTCAAATCAGCCCCTGGAACGTTTATCCTGCTTTATTCTAGGATGAAGTGTTGCCCAACTCTAGAACTGCAAATAAAGCCTATTAAGATATTTGAGCTAAATGTGGAGTCATTTTGTCCCGGGACAAGCTGGGTCCTTTGTGCAGGGTCACACAGCTCACTGGGGCCAGGCTGGCAATTGAGGTCAGAGTGATGTAGGAGCTGACAGGCATGTGGCTGTCCAACCCAGGGAAGGCTCCTACTTCCAGTGAGTTGAGATTAGTGCTGCCTTATTTCATAGGTTAGCACTAAAACAAGTGCCTGGGGCACGCTGGGTGCTCAGTAAAGGCTGGGTGTGCTGATCCATGAACACGTAGTTAGGGAACAACTCAGAAGGTTTGCATGTGAATGCATGCATGTATGCATTCAAAATTGAACCTAGGCCTTTTACTGAACTACACCCCCAGCCCTTCTTTTCATTTTTTATTTTTAAGACAGGATCTCACTAAATTGCCCAGGCCGGGCTCCAACTCCTGATCCTCCCACTTCAGCCTCCCCAGAACACTGGGATTATAAATGTGTACCATGGTGAATAGCCACAGTGATTTTTTTTTTTTTTTTTTTTTT
>NW_022900933.1:35169727-35188522 GCF_012274545.1 Fukomys damarensis | reverse complement strand
TACCAGGGATAGTTCACTTGCGAGGCAGGCATCAGAACTACTGAGCTAAATCCCCAGCCCTCCACAATGATTCTTCATGGCGCCCTCTAGTGCTGCACACAAGAACGGGGCTGTGGACAATAATTGCATTGGTTTACCTTACCCAGGCTGCTGGGGCAAGTCACCACCAGGGGATGGTTCAGGTAGCTTACATTTCCTCTTAGCACTCTGGAAGGTAGAACTGCAAAGTCAGTTCTTCTGGGCTGAAGCCAAGGCTGGGCTGTCTCTGAAGGTTTAGAGTGAACCTGCATCCACACCTCTTCTGGCTTCCAGGACTGCCCTCCCCTCTACTTCTTGGCTCCTGGATCCCCCACCAATGTAAACCCAGCAAAGCAACGTGTTGTTTTAGTTGTCACATGGCTTCCTTGCGTTGGGTTCACTGTCCTCCCTTCTTATAAGGATGCTTCTTTCGCAAATGGAAAAAAGACTGAGAGATGAGGGGTTGTGCTTTGTATCTGGATGTCCCCCAGAGCCTCATGTACTTGCTCATAAGTGGGGCTTTGGGGAAGTGACTGGATCACGGGGTGTGACGCTCAGCAGTGGATTCGTCCACTGATAGTTTACAGCAACACTGATGTTAGGAGATGAAGCCTGGTGGGAGGAGGTGGTCACTGGGGGCGTGGCCCAAAAGGATCTGTCCCTCCTCCTCCCTTGATCCCTCTCTGCTTCCTGCCACCATGACTGTTTCTCCTCTGCCATGACACCCTGCCTCAGAGCCAGCCGACTATGGACTGAAATCTCTACAAGCTGTGAACCAAATAAGCCTTTCCCCTCTATGGTTTTGAGTGCCAGACATTGTGTCTCAGCAACGAAGAAGTAACTAAGACAGAAGGAGATGTAAAAAGAGTTAAGACGTCCTATGTACACTGACCCACTCTGCATGGTAAATGCAATCTCTTTGCACTGCAAATATGTACTGATAAAAATAAAAATGTAAAAGACTCACCTGGTAATCCAGGATAACCTCCCACCTCAGTATCCTGAATGCAACCCCTTCTGTCAAGACTGTATAGACACCCGAGGGGACACGCTCACAATTGGAGGTATCAGGATCCAGATGTCACCAGGGACCAGACCAACTCAGCCTACTACAGCAATAATAGCTGAAGACAAAGAGCTGGCAGCCACTGTCCACCTCCTGTGCACCGAGCACTCTGGGCTTCAGAAGAGTCTCTCATTTGATCTCTCAAAAGTAGGTGCGATCAAAATATACAGTGAATGCTTCTGTGTCAAATGTTTATAAAGAAAGGACATGTTGCCATTAACATTTTCACTGAACAAAAATTGCTGTACCACCAGAAAGAATGGCTGCTGTCAAGAAATCAACCAATAACAAATGCTGTCAGGGCTGAGGGGAGATAGGAACCCTCCTCCATTGTTGATGGGAGTGCTGACTGGTGCAACCACTGTGGAAATCAATACGGAGATACCTCAAAGAACTGGGACTAGAGGTTCCATTTGACCCAGCCATCCCTCTGCTGGGTATCTTTCCAAAAGAATTAAAGGAATCATATCACAGTGATATATGTGCACCCATGTTTGTATCAGCACAGTTTGTAATAGCTAAAACTTGGAAACAGCCCAATTGCCCATCAGTTGAAGACTGAATAAAGATGTGATTTTTCTATAAAATGGAGTATTACTTAGCCATAAAGCATGAGAAACTAGAGTCATTCATAGGAAAATGGATGCATATTGAGGCCATACTCTTAAGTGAAATAAATAAGACACACATGTGTAAATACCAAATAGTTTCTCTGGTGTGAAAAACTAAAAGTGTAAATAAGATACAAATTGTATAATTGACAATGTGAAGTAGGAAGAAAAGGGCTAAAGGTGTAGGGGAAGTGGGAAAGGTAGGGGAAAGGAAATAAGGGAAAAGAAAAAATATGTGAAAAGGAAAAATGGAAACAAAGTCTTTGTAAATAAGGAATGGTGGAGGGGATTAAGGGAGGGCAGGGGGAATTGGAAAAAAATGAGAACCAAGATTGGTGGTGTAAAGGTTCAAGATCCCAATGATGAATGTAACTGTACTGTATACTTAAAAAGTACCAATAAACTCAATGAGAGAAAAATAAAATAAAAATAAAATTGCTGTACCAGAAGCAATGCCTGACCCAGGGCATCAGCATGATGGAGGGTGAAGTCATTTCTCCGACTATTTTCTACGCATTTCATTTCTGTCCAATAAAAACATCCTCCTCACTCACCAGATCTGGCACCATGTGACTTCTGGCTCTTCCACAAAGTCAAAATGACCATGAAAGGGAGATGTTTTGAATCAATTCGGGACATCGAGGCAGCCACAACTGCACAAGTAAAGACCCTCAGGAAAGAGGACTTCAAAACTGCTGCAAAATGTGTCACGGACAATGGGATAAGTGTGTTTAAACGAGGGGGAGAGTTTTGGGGCTTGATGGCAATATGTCCCTTACATTAAAATTTAAATACTTTTCTTTTAAAACTGTAAGCACTCGCTGTATTTTATGACCACACTTCATAGTACGCTTCCCAAATGAGAACGCTAACCCTTGAAAGTGGCAGAGCCGGGATTTGAATCCGGACTGACCGACCGACAGCCTGAGTGGCAGAGCTCATGGTGCTGCTCAGCACGATGTCACCCCTGGGCACAGGGCACCAGCAGGAGAAGCTGCCCAGGGAGCAGGAACAGGCTGCCTCACGGAAGTGTCCTGGTGGACCTGGGACACACCAGCTGGCTCAGGTTGGGGATGACCCCTCCGCATGAGACCCTGTGTCCGAGACCATTGCACCTGCAGGCCTGCGGTCTCCACTCCGCTGGCTGTCACCGCACCCCTCTGCCTCCCAAGTGCGCGCCTCATTAGTGTCTTATTTATTTTATTACCCATTGTGGAAGTTGCTGTTTATAATCTGTAATGGCCTCCTAATGCACACACTGCTAAATAATTGAAGACCTCTTTCCTCCACTCTCAGAAGCCCGACTCCTTAGCTTGTTCACTAGGTCCCACTGTTTAAGTCCTGCTCCCACGGCCCCTGTCCTGTAGGAGTCGGGGTCCCCAAGGGGTGTGTGGAGCCAATGATGTCACCAGACCTGGAAGGCGGGGAGTTGTCCAGAGACACAGGCTGGATGACTCCAAGACGCCCACACCCTCACCCCAGGGGCAGGAATGCTTCCCCTGATGCTGTAGGGGGCCTTGGTGGAGGTGATTAAGAGCCTTGGCAAGGGGCCAGGCGTGGCAGCATGGGAGGCTGAGGCAGGAGGAGTGAGAGTTTGAGTCCACCCTGGGCAACTTAGTGACTTAGCCAGACTCTGCCTTAAAATAAAAAAGTAAAAAAGAGCTGGGGATGCAGCTCAGTTGCAAAGGCCCTGGGTTCAATCCTCAGGACTGCAAGAAAAGAGAAAAATACCATAAAACCAGAGGTAGTCCTGGATTGCCTGGGTGCTGCCAGAGGCCACCCGCATCCTGGGGGACAGGGGCAAGGTGGAGGACAGAGGCGCTGCACACCAGCACTGCAGACCGAGAAGAGGCCACCGGTGGGGAAACCGGCAGCCTTGAGGAACTGAGCAGGACAAGAAATGTCCTCGAGAGCTGCCAGAAGGAAGTGGCCCCAACTGACTCCTTGATTCTCGCTTTGTTTTTGTTTTTGTTTTTTCCTTTTGTTTTTTTGAGACACCATGTATTCTCACATTGTAGTCTCACAGCGATCCTCCTGCCTCACCCTCAGAGTGCTTGGAGGACAGGTGTGGCCACCACACCGGGACAGAGCCTCAACTTTTCGATCTGCTCAGTCACCCCAGGACCAGGGAGGGACATCAGCGCCTGACATAGCACACGGCACAGGTTGTGAGGGCCAGAGGCAAGCGGCATACCAGCCCCAGGCTGCCCTATGCGGAGCTGGGCCCCCACAGTCCCTGCAGTTATGGGGCCACTCAAGGACTACATGGATGCAAGGAGCAGCTTCCACCCCCAGGCCAACGTGGGCAGCACAGGCTGGACCCTAAGCCATGGGTGGCAGGCAAGTGACACGCACAGAAAAGCCAACCCCCCGCTGAGCTTCGGCTGGTGCTTCACTGCCCACTCACTCCCAGGGGTCACGTTACAGGCCACAGCGTCCCCGTCCCCACCAGACCCGGCCCTGGACACAGCAGGGTTAATGGGCCCTGAACACGCGAGAAGAGTGAGCCTGGGGAGGGGAAGTTTGTCCTCTGAGGACTCAGGGAAGTGGGCAGCACTGGACCCAGCCAGGCGGGGTGCCCGGCCAAGATGCCCTTCCTACCTCCAGAGTGCTCAGCCAGACTCCTAGGTTACAGGAACAAGACAGGCCGAGCCCAGGGGTCCAGACAGGCCTCTAACTTGTTAACTGGCCTCTCAATGACTGATCCCTCTTCAAAGGAGGCATGGGTTCAGGGCAAATCCACCTCCTCCCCAGCCTTTTTATTTCTCTGTTCATTTTTGAGAAAGTTTCTGACTATGTAGCCCAGGCTGGCCTTGAACTCAGAGTGATCCTCCTGCCTCAGCCTCCATGAGTGCGGGGATCACAGCGTGTGCCACCAAGCCTGCTTTTCTTCCCTGGCTACAAGGAAGCCAGCTGGTCACAAGCCATGAGTGGTGCCTCCCCGAGTCCTGGCCCAGAAGAAGTGAAATGCGCCCTGTGTCCATTTCCCAGCTCTGAAGACCAGGGTGGGCCGGGTGAGCTGGCCAAGGGCTGGCAAGAGCCAGAACGGAGGAGCCAAGATAGAGCCGACCAAGGACTCAGGATCAGGGTCCCCTGGCATTTCCTAGCTTATTTGGGGGTACATAGGAGCAGAAAATGTCACAGTTTCCCTCAGTGTCTTTCCAGCTATCCTCCATTTTCAAGGAGGTCAGCAGTAAAAGGTCAGGTGTCTGCCCACACCGGGAGAAGTTCCCCCTGGCCTCCAGCTGGGGCATGTTTTAGTTACTTTTCTCCTTGCTGGGACAAAATACCCAGCACCCACAAGTTAAGGAAGGAGAGATTTATCTGGCTCACAGTTCATAGAGGTTTCAGTCCTTAGTCGACTGGCTCCAAGGCCGGGTGGCTCAGCAGAGGGCATCGCAGAGGAGAAACAGTTCACGGCAGGCAGAAGGCAGCCAAGCAAGCAAGCAAGAGAGAAGACAAGCCTCCTTCTGTCGCTTATATTGCACCCGAGCTACTTGGACCAGGCCGGTGCCAAACCAATCAGTGGGCAGATTTGATAATTACTCACCCTCGATCCCAGCATCACACACTCCAGACCCAGCCACCTCTGAAAATCCCCGCCTATGCCCACATGAGGCTTTGGGGAAGAATGGGACACATCAGTAACAGAGCATCACCCACCCCACAGGACGACACGGAGTGGCCCTGTGACATCAGTGTCCCAGAGGTCATCGGGTGCTTGGGTGCCCTGCTGTGGTATCAGTTGGTCTTGGAAGGTCACCGTGCTGCCCTCATGGGTGCCTCCACCCCCAGGCCCAGGTCTTCTGGGCCTCCCAAGGCTACAAGCACACGACTCTGCCCTCATGGGTGCAAGCTGCCTACCAAGGGGTAGGCCCTATGCCTCATCTTCTCTCCCCAGCACCCTCCTCCCCTGCCCAGCATCCTTTCAGGGTGACAGCAGCGCCCCTTTGCCTCCTCTCTCAGGTTTCTCTACAAGCTGCCCTGCAAACTGTGGCTCCTGGGAGCTAGAAACCAGCAGTCCCTCTGAGTAATGACCTTTCCTCCAGAAAGTCCAGTTTTCAACAACACCGTCCCACAAGGAGGTTTTATTTTTATAACCAGTTCAAACTCAGAGTAGAGCAGAACCTCTTCATGCAGGGCAGCACCAGCCCTCTGACCCCCACCCCCAGGGATGCTAAGGATCATGGCCTTGTTGCAAAGTCCCAGAGAGCTGCCAGGGAGCTGGGGCGGGAGGAAAATCCAAATTTCCAAGAAGAGACTATGCAGCCTGGCGTGGTGGCTTTCCCCTGAAATCCCAGCACTCAGGAGGTTGAGGCAGGAGGATGACCACAAGTTCAAGGCCAGCCTGGGCTACGTAGTGAGTTCAAGGGCAGTGTGAACTACATAACTAGAACCTGTCTTATAAATCAAAAGCAAAAACAAAAAGAGAGAAAGAAAGAAAATGCAAGTGATACTTCAGAGTCGTGTTTCCTGAGCCTCCTCCTTCTTCCTTTTCCTTTTCCTCCTTCTCTTCCCACCCCTGGTTTTTCCCATTCCGTCCTGGATGTTGGCCATGCTGCCCTCTGGAGGTGTGATGGGGAGCAAGACCAGCCGTGGCCTTCAAGAGCTACCTGTCTATAGGGAGCAGGGGACCCGCTGTCTGTGCTGCCCGTGGCAGGGCTTACTGAGGTGTGGGACTTGAGGCGTCAAACCAGGAAAGTCACAGGCAAAGTGACATGTTCACTCCAAGAGGAGAGGGCAGCTGACACCAGGAAGAGAGGCAGAGAATGCTGTGCAACCTCAGAAGGGATGGGTTGACTGAACAGGGGGGAAACTGAGTCACGCGGCCTCCCAGAAGAGGCAGCAAGTGTCCATGTGACAGTAAGACCTGGAGATGCATCTGCACTTCCTAAGTATTATCCCCTCCATCTTCACAGATCACTAGGAAGTACCATATGGCTGCTGTTTCACCAGTGGGGAAACTGAGGCTTGGAGAGGCTGAAAGGCTGGCCCAGCAGCATCAAGGTGGGGAGATTGGATTCTAATCCAGAGCATGAGGCTTCAACTGCCACCAGGACCCCACCCGCAGGGGCTCGGGGCTGAGGGGGACTCGATAGGAGGAGCGTGGGGAGGGGTCCAGGCAGGGGCTGGGCTGTCTGGCAGGACAGAAGAGGACCTGCTGTAGCTGGCTGAGGGGCCTGAGCATGACCAGGCCTGTGTGACCACCACCAAGGGGTGTGGATGCGGTGGGAGATCATGCAGCGTGAGGATGGAAGGCAAGAAGCGCCTGGATTGCAGGGCTGGGGACACAGAGGAGGGGTCTCATAGTTGTTATGGAGCTTGCCGGCCAGGGAGGCGTCTGAGTGTCACCAGATGGTCTGCAGAGTGAGAACTTGGGACATGCAGAGACCCCAGGCCTCCTCCCATGTGCCGGAGACCAGTGGCATCTGTCACACAGCCCAGGAGGCCAAGAGCAGGGTCCAGCCCAGACTGGCCCAACAGTGTGGCAGAAAGGAGACATGGGAACAAAGAGGAGCACGGGAGTGTCCTGTTGCTGCTGTAAAAAAGTGCCACCCACGGAGTGGCTCCCAGAGCACAATTTATCCTCTCCTGGTTCTGGAGGTCGGAGCACAAAGGAGCAGGGAGGGGAGGTTCCTCCAGGGGAAATGCAATGTTGGGCCCTTGCCAGCTTCTGGTGGCCGCCTCCCGTCCTTGGCTTGTGGCCCCTTCCTTGCACCACACTGACCCTATTTCTGTGGTCACAGCTGCTTCCTTGAAGGACATGTGTGACTACACTGGGCCTGCCCAGGTAACCAGAACCGTCTCAGATCCTCAGTGATGCCTGCAAAGCCCTTCCTGCCATTCAAGGTAATATCGCCACGGAGGTCAAGATTCAGGATGTGGGCATCTGTCGAAGGGCAGATAATTTGTCACACAGTGCAGACACTGCAAGGAGCCCCAGAAGCAGGGAGGCAGTGACCGTGGACAATGAGCACACATTCCTTCCACTGCACAGTGTTTTGCTTCCACTGCTGGACCGGGGACCCAGTGAGCCGGATCTTTATCAAGAATGAAGTTGCAGCCCTCTTCCAGGTACACAGCTGGGGCATAAACAGTGCACAACGGCATGGGCCAGATCCAATCTCTCCCGCTGGCTGAGCCCTCTTAGGGTGTTGCCCTCGGGTGGTTTTCCAGGCTGCGCACATCCCAGCCACCTGGAAGGAGTGAGGGAGGGGATGGTGTGCTTTCTCTTGAGACGCAGGGCACAAAAGCACAGCCGGTGATGCCCTCACATTCTCCTGGGCAGACCCGGGCACACGGCCACCCTGGCTGCCCCGAAGCAGGCCAGGGCCCACTCTGCTCCCTCCGCACAGCCGCCCGTCACTGTGAGACCCTGGAATGGTGCCTTCCCAGCTGCTTCTGTGCACAGCACTCGGCAGCAGGGCAGCAGGAAGAGAGCACGGACCCTGTGAGGCAGACGAGGGAACCAGTGACACTTTGTTCTCGTGGACACCTGTGCAGTGTGAACAGGACCCCAGGGAGGAAGAGACAAAGGGTCAGAGTAGTTATCCGAGGGGAGGTGGCATCTCTGAAGTCACTAACCCTCCCAGTGTCTCTGTGCTGTCCCCACTTACCCTCTCTTTACCCAGGATATTCTAGCTTTTGGCCACACCAGGGAACTGTCCGGAGTCTAAAGAAGCTCTTCTGTGTGTGTGTGTGTGTGTGTGTGTGTGTGTGTGTGTGTGTGTGTGCAAGTGTGTGAATCTCCCGAGCCCGCCTGAGAGCAAACCCCACCTGGTTCAGGCCCCTCTCACTTTGAGTTCACCGAGCCAGGAAGATGCTCCTCTGCGGCCCTGCTGGGCACTGCTCTGTGAGAATGAACCCAGTCCGCAGCACACACACTCCCACCTACGCGTGCACAGCCGCAGGCACACGTGCACACACGCACACGCTCCCAGAGAGACAGTTTTTCAGAAATGAGGAGGCAGATGGGAGACCCAAGGGCAGCCCTTACTCGCCCTCTGTCAGTTTCCAGGAGCATTTATTCCACATACTCACCCATGAATACTTAGCAAGGCGGCAGCAACACCCACGTGCCGTTCCCACGAGACCCAGGCACACTCCAGAGGCCTCTCCCAGGCACACACAGCCCCACGTCAACACTTCCACCGGACCGAATGTTTGAAATGCAAACGTTACAGTCCTATCCACTCTGTCTCTCTCTCTCTCTCTCTCCTCTCTCTCTCTCTCTCTCTCTCTGCCTCTCTCATTTGTGTACTCAACCATCCCTCCCATGTTTCATGAAAACCACCAAGCAAATTCTTTAAAATAACAAAGTAGACCTGGCAGGGGGAAGGGCAGCTACCAAAGATTTAAATAATGCTAATAGCACAAATTGATTTTCAGATATTTCACTTTAAAAAAAAAACAAAAAACACAACACAACACAAAGCTCTCACACCTCAGACACAGCCGTTCTGGGATTGGCTAACAAGGTTTTGTAGTCGTAGACCCCCAACTCATAATCGCTGTGGTGGGCTGGATCATGGCCCCCAAAGATGCCCGAGCCCAGGTCCCTGGAGCCCTGAGTTCCGCTCATGCGACAGAGGGACATCGCAGATGGAACTAAATCGAGGATCTTGAGATGGAGAGACTATCCTGGATTATTAAGTGAAACCTAAATGTAACTTTATGCTGTTGTCAAGGTTTGCAAGGGAATACATTAAATACAGGGCACACAATTTATAGGATTATTTTATAATAATTACCAAAAAAACTCAAATTCAGAGGGGTGCAAGAGACTAATCACACACTAGAGGCCCAAAGAATCCAGCGGAAGGCCTGGGTCCCAGCAATGTCCCTCACAAGCCCAGCTGAAGGCCATGTCCATGTCTCATGCTTGCCTGTATGGAGGGTCTGCACCCAGAAGGCTCAAAGGCCAGTGATGAAAGCCAAAAAACCTGCACCGGTGGGATGGAGGATTTGTGCCACGAGGCTGAGGGATCTACACCGGAGCCAGGCAGTGACGTTCGCGGTGAAGATCAGAGCTCCCCTGACAAGAACAGCAGCCATTCCCAGTGACAGGGAGGCCCCGAGCTCCTCCTCCAATGAGAACAGCCAAGCTCACTTCAGGAAAACCATCCACAGCGAGCTTCTCCTAGAAAATCAACAGGCAGGATCTGCCCCTGCAGTTCTCTTTATATGGCTCTTGGCAACAGTCCTCAGTGGGTCCTCCACGCCCAGACCGCGCAGATTCACTTCAGGTGGGTGTTGCAAGCTGACCTTTAGTTCATCCACTATACTTTACAAAATGTCCTTTTAAGACAAAGAGGGGGCTTGGTTACAGGACAGGGGGAAGTCCACGTGCCAGGGGAAGCCATGCTGTCCTCTGAAGCCAGAGGAAGTCGAAGAGGCCAGGGTGCCTCCTAACAGCACCACCATGGCGTCAGATTTCAGTTTCAAAGCGGTCAAACCACATCAAACTGCGGCAGTCAGAGGGACACATTTCCAAATTCTGGCCCCCAGAACTGGAAGGGAAAAAAAGAAACCCTTTATTTTAAAGTGACGAAATTTGTGGTCCTTTGTTAGAACAGCAACAAGAAACTCATGCAGTTATGTCAATTCCAAGGAGAGGGCTTTGTCCCCTCCGCAGGTGGCCCAAGCGTCTCTGGAGACCACAGGAAGCAGGCACACTTCTGGGGAATCTGTGCTCATTTGTTTTCGTCTTTGTCTTTTGTGGAGCTGGAGGCCTCATGCCTGCACAAGACCAGTGCTCCTGCCCTGAGCTGCACCCCTAACCTTACAGGTGTTTTTTTTTTTTTTGTCTTCTGTTTTTCTAAGAATAAAATCAAGACAGACCCTCTGTTGGACATTTAAGATCTAAGGAAAATTTGGAAGAATATAGAAGAAAAAGAAATAAAGTTTATAAAACAAAAGGAACACCGCAGTCCCCCACCATCTTACTCTCCAAAATAACCTTCTTAATAGCAGTGATCGCGACTTGTAATTATGGGTTTATTTTCGTGGTTTTCTTAATATTGCACCTCGGGCCACACCTCCTGCAGACAGCAAAGCCCAGGAAGTCAGGAGCCAGCTCCACTCATGCCTTCCTGTGTGATGGGCCAAGGCTAAGACACAGCAGGTGAAAGACAACTCAGTATCTCACCAGCAAGAGTCGGCCCTGGCTAACACTTTCTCAGGCTCGGTACTTTTCTTCCTGGTCTTTTTCAAATGTATATTGTACATTTTTTCATGTCCAAAATGACTGTGCCATGTATTTTTGCTGCATTGCCTTCCCCTGATATTTTACCCTGAAATATTTTAACATCCCAAAGTGTCCTCTCACGTATGGTAACGGCAGTCTAATCGCTCGTCTTACGGCTATTCTTTTTTAAATTTTTTTTGGAACATTTCAGATATACATAATGATCAAATTCATCATAGGGAATGTTGCCTGTACATAGTACATCTTGATTCTTTTTTTCCCATTCCCCTTCCTTCAACCCATCTTCCCTTCCTTATTTACACAAGCTTTGTTTCCACTTTCCCCCTCTATTCTTTTTTTCTTTTCCCTTTCTTCCTTTCTCTTTCCCCTCTCCTTTGTTCCCCTTCCCATTTGAACATTTTCTTCCCACTTCCCAATATCTATTATACATTTTGGTCATTATTTACACTTTGGGTTTCTCACACCAGAGAAACAATGTGATATTTAAACATGTGTGTCCAATTTATTTCACTTAAGTGTGTGCTCTCAAGGTGCATCCATTTACCTGGAAATTTCTCAAGTTTCTCCTTCTTTATGACAGAGTAGTATTCCATTGTGTAAAAAAATCTTCTTTATCCATTCATCTGTGATGGGCATTTGGGCTATTTCCAAGATTTAGCTATTACAAACTGTGCTGCTATAAACGTGTGTGTGTGTGTGTGTGTGTGTGTGTGTGTGTGTGTGTGTGTATCATTGTGGTATGATACTTTTAATTCTTTTGGGAAGAAGAGGTAGAATAGCTGGGTCAAATGAAACCTCTAGTTTTAGTTTTTTGAGGAATCTGCACATTGATTTCCACAGTAGTTGCACCAGTCTGCACTCCCACCAGCAGTGAAGGAGGGTTCCTCTTTCCCCACAGGCCCACTTATTCTTTGTGAGGTTGCTTTTTTCTTTGTTTTGTTTTGTTTTTTCTTTTTCCTTTTTCCTGATGTAAATAATGCAGCCAGGAACATCTTGCTGCATGAATCTTTATTCGTGTTTCTGATTATTTTCTTGGGGTCCATCCCTGGAAGAGGTATTATAGGAACACAGCCCACCATCATTTTTAAGACCATGGCAGCTATCGGTGCATGAGCTTCAGTACTTTTCCATCAGCTCTGCTGAGCAAGGTGAGCCTCTGGCACCCAGGATGGTGGTGCACATGGAAGCAAATCCTCCTGGTTTTCACTAAAGCAGAAAATTGTGGCCAGTGACAGAGGTGCCACCTTCTTGCTGTGTGAAACTAGGTGTCCTCTTATTTCAACAGGATCACTTCAAGTTCCCTTGGTAGAAGTTCCCTTCTACCAAGAATATTCCAGCAGCTCCTCTAGGAGACTGCTACCAAAGGGGGAAAGCAGGGACAAAACGCAGACAATCTGAGCCAGGTGGTCAGGTGCTGATTTTTAAAAGTCACTTGCTGGGTTGCTAAATTAAACTCTGACAGGAAGCACAATGCCCTCTCCTCTCGGGGTAGGCATGCGTATCTGTGTGTTTGGTGAAATGTGTTTCGAATAATCTGAAAATGCAAAACTTTCACCTCTATTCATGGACCAAAGGAAGTAGTTGTCCTGACTTAGCAAATACACAAATTCCTCTTGTGCGGAATCAGATAAAGCAAAAGGTGACTGGGGAAAAGCGCGTTTGGCAGGATTCTGAACTGTGTTTTTGACATTGCTGCATTCCATCGCTTCCAGAAGTGTAATCCATGCCTGCCATATGCAGCAACCCTATTAACTAGTGTTCTTCCCAGCTAGTTTGCGCTTGAATCATTTCAGACAGCTTGGGCTCCACAGCTCTCTCGGCAACTTAACACTTGCTCGTTCATTCTTCATTCAGTCAGTCATTCACTCAACAAACATTTGCTGAGAAATGCCAGGCACTTTGCGGGCCTCACTAGAGCAGCAAAATCACAGCCCCATGAATGTGAGAGTGCATCTCTCCTTTCAGCTCCCATTGTCGGGGGACCACCGGTAATTCCGTCGGGACCTGTCACAGTGTGTGGAATGTTCTATGGCACAGATTGGTATCAAAGAGGAAATGAGTATCACTTGCTCCTCCCTGGCTTAGAAACACAGCTCACTGATGGAAGTTTTACAAAATTCCATGCAAGTGCAAGCACAGGGAGAGTAACCAGTTGCGCTGGAGATGCAGGGGAGGAAGGGGAGGCATTTGCGAGCCTTGGGCCGCCCTTTGGAGCCAAATGTGTCTCATGGTCTGGCAGCACTGGGCTGATGGGTGTTTGTGTAGACGCCAAGAGCCCGGAAGAGGTGCCCAGGAGGGAAGAGGGCCAGCGGGACTGAGGAAGTCTATGTGCATGGAAGCACTCACTGTAGGGAAATGGGAAGCAAGAGAGGCTCCGGTCTTGGGTTAGGCTGCAAAAGAGATGAAGCAACTTTCTCCCAGAAGCTTCAAGCTTCTGCCCAGGGTCCTGCAGTGCAGGGATCTGACTGCTGGGCTTGGGCTTGGAGCTGGCGGCCTCATTTCCTGGAAAATTTTCTGGAGCACCAGGTAAGGCCATGTCTTAGTTACTTTTCTCTCCTCTTGTTGCTGAGACAAAATACCCAACACCCCAACTTATAGGGGGAAAGGTTTATTTGACTCAGTTTGTAGAGGTCTGGGTCCATAGTCAGCTGGCTCCAAGGCAGAGTACTGTGGCAAAGGGGCATTGCAGAGGAAAAACAGTTCATGGTGGTCAGAAGGCAGCAAAGCAAGCAAAGGAAATTTAGCAGAGTCTTTCTGCCCCCTTTATGGTATCCAGACTACCAGGGTTAGTGTGGTGCCCAACCAATCGGTGGACTGGTTTAGCAATCACACAGCCTTAATCCCAGCATCACACACTCTAGATCCAGCCACCTCTGAAAAAACCCTAAGACTGAATGAGGCTTTGGGGGATATTGAGAACCAAACCATAACAGGGTGAGCACAGTGTGCGGATGCAGGGAGGCCCGGGGGAGCCCCTGAGGGACAACAGTGTGGAGCACATCACTGTGCAAACCAAATAAATAAATCCTAGTTATGCTGTCATTGTCATCATCACAGGGCAATAGCCCGGAGGTGGCTTCCAACTAAGTGCTCTTTTGAACCTTAAAGTTCTCAGCCTTTCTCTCCTTCCTGGCATTTATAGAGAGCAAAGGGGAAACTTGGAATCTCAGCGAGAGCCCATCTCAAGATAAAAGCTAAAATAGCTGGAGTTGTAGCTCTGTGGTAGAGCACTTGCTTTGCATGTTTGAGGCCCTGGCTTCCATCCTCACTATTGCAGAAAAAAAAAAAAAAAAAAAAAAAAAAAAAAAAAAAAAAAAAAAAAGAACAACAAGAACAAAATAAACAAACAAAGGTGGAAAGGAGCTGTGATGCAGAACTGGCTCTTCTGATTGGCTGAGCATCTGCTCTTCTCCACGTGACACATGTTCTCTCCCTTGTCCTGGGAAGATGTCTTATAATTCAGATTCGACAGAAACAATTATCAACTAATTCCTCTGTTCCAAGCACTGCCCTTGCGACACCCCCTCCAGGCCTTTAATCTGCGTTGACCACCCCATTGGCAGCCGAATGAGGTTTCCTCTCTCAGAAGGCTGAGGTTGGGTCATTTGCCTGAGGACATTCAGCTTGGAGGTAGGGACTTGAACCCACGTCCCAGTGACCAGGGTCTTTTATGGCTTCGCACCTGGTGTCAATGCCCCTGTGGGGTGGAAGAGCCCTCAGAAGGCTCACATCTGGAGCATAAACTCCACCTCTCTCAAGCAGAAAGAGGGGGCTGTCCTGTGGCATCCCAGCCCGGTGCTGACTTTCAGGAAGTGTGACTGTCCTTCTTTTGGGACTCGGAGACACCCAAGTGGCTTTTTCAGGACAGGGCTGCCAGGGGCATCTGGGGGATTGGATTGGGCAGGATCTGCTGAGCTGAGTCCTGACACCTTGGGAGGCCTACAGGCTTCTCCTGCAGGAGCAGGGGCTCAGGGTGAGTCTCTGAGGGAGGAGATGTGTGCTCGGGGCCTCCTCAGACCGGGGCTGTGTTCCTAGGTCTAGGCAGGACACACAAGGACAGCCCAGCCCAGGGAGGTGGTAAAACCCCACGTCAGGGAACACTCGGTGTCCTGAGCACCCCTGGCCACCTGCGTTCAGTGCTGCACTAGGGGCACTGTCCCCTTTCTTCCGACAGCCTTGCCCAGTGCAGGCAAAGCAGCTCCAAAGCACCGCAGGGACTTTTGTCTTTGCAGCTCCAGCCCCTTGACCAGATGAAACCCAGACTCGCAGACACAGGCTTGTTGGACCCACTTGGTAATTCGTTAGGAACCTCTCACTTGCTCTCTATGTCCCTGTGCCCCAGGCCACCCGACTGGGGAATTAAACGCCTCCGAGCACCCTTGAAAAGGGCTGCTCTATGTTGTCTTCCATGGGGTGACTCTGAGACACAGGTAGGTGGCCTTCTTTTTGCTCTTGATCATGAAACTCAGACCAGAGAGGTTGACAACTGGCCCAAGGCCACACAGCTGCCTGGTGGCAAAGACGAGACCCAGCCTGAGCTTCCATCCCTGCGCGAGCCAAGGACAAGACCTGTCCCTGGACACGGGTGCCGACTGCCTGCCGGGCCTGGCAGCTGCCGCCTAACCAGGTGTGGGGGGCCAAGGCCTCGAGGACTCCTGCCGTGCGGCCGTCCCGCCTGCCCGCAGGTGGCCTCAGCCAGCTGCCCTCCATCGTGTACCCGTTCCAAGCTTTTCGGCAAACTGGCACCTAATCGTCCACCATCTGCGAGCGAAGCGAGGCTTGGCTACCTCTTGGTGCTGCTTTGAATCAACTTGCAAGTTTTCAAAGCAGCGCGAATTCTTGGTACTTGCAAAAATGTCAGCTTCCATGACGTCTTCTTCAAACTGAAAATAAGAAAAGGTTTCAGATAAACTGAGAGGAGCCCAGTTTTCCTCTTTCCTGCGGTAAGACACTGTTCTTCCTTTCCTTCCTGTGAAAATCAGTCCCATTTCCCCTGGTGAGCAGCGCAGTGGTCTCCATGGCAGCCCAACCCTGAGCTGTCCCGGCCTGAGCAGTGGAGGCTGCTCTGGGGCAGTGGCCTCGTGCTCATCCCCAGCGGTTGTGAAGGTGGAGGAGAAGCTGGTGGAGGTTTCCTTCTCACAGCAGGGGCAATGTCTTGGGCGCTCTCTCCTTCCATCCTGGAAATCAAGTCCCCTTTTCTGTCCACAGGGAGGGGGCCACAGGACATGGAGCTGCTGCTGGTCCGTGGCCAAGGGGGTGGCAGGGCTGAATGCAGCAGCCAGCACTGTCCACACCCACACCACAGGTCAAGGGTGAGGTGTGTGGCCAGAGCCACCTGAGGGACTGTGGTACAGGGGAGGTGCTTTGAGGCCATGCTAAGAGAAGCTGGGGCAGGGGTCCCTGGGGTCAAGTGGCTGCGCCATGTGTGCCCTGGACTGAGGCCGCTGCTGTGCTCTTAGCGTTCCCCTCCTCCCACCGGTCTTGATGACACTTGTGCCCACAGGGAACTTAGCCCTCCACACCTGGCCTCCTCCTTCCCACAGAGGAAATGACATGGAGCTCCTCGGGGTCTCGTGATCCCACTGCCCTCTCTGAGGGGCCAGGCCCAGCATGGGGCCCTTTCCTAGGTACCTCACCCTCTGTCATCCGCTGGTGGATGGGCCAGTCTTCCCAGTCCTTAAGGATGGGGCTTCTTCCCAGTCATGTCCAGTTCCCCGGCGCTAAGCACACAGCAGGGTCTCAGTGCCCAGCAGGGTGGGCACTTACCAGGCAGTGGAACAGGAGGGCCCATCAGGAAACGAGAACCATGGGGAAGTCTGCACTCTGCCAGTGCGGCCCAGGGCCTATGTCCTTATTTGAAAAAGGACATAAAATCCAGCAGAGTTGTTGCACCAGTGAAATGCCTGGTTCAAGGTAACACACAGTAGCATTTACTGCTGATGCTACTTAGGGTTGGGGTTCGGTTGGTTTTTGTTTTGTGTTTTGTGGTGCTAAGGATAGAATCCAGGGCCTCACACATGTGAGGCAAACACTGTACCATGGAGTCACATGCCCAGCCCTGCTGCCACTACTAACACTACCAGGCCTAACCCTAACACTATCGTCACTGTTGCTACCTCCACTACTTCTATAATTGCCACCTGCTATGGCTTAGACCCCAAGTGTTCCCTAGAGCCTCCTGTTTTAAAGGCTTTGTTCCCAGAGTGGCAGAATTGGGAGCTGGCAGGAAGCTTTAAGAGGCCAGGCCCAGTGGGAGGTCCTTAGGTCTTTGGGGGCGTGCCCTTGAAGGGATTGTGATAAATCACACAGGAAGGTGCATGGACAGAAACCAAGGGAAGATATTTATTCTGGATAAGAACCAGATAAATGTCCTCTACAGCACAATTGCAACAAACTGTTAGGTCAGTTTAGTAGGGGGAAGGGTTTTAAGGAGCTCTATATAGAGTTAGTGAGCTACAGCTGGAAGCTCCTTTAAACAGAGCATTATTAGAACAGACCACTCTAGCAGACAGTAACTATGAAAAGCTCAAAAATGCAATTGAGTCAGCCACCCCCACTCCTGGGACTAATTTAAGAAAGGAGGAGAAAGGAGAAAAATATTTTACAATATTTTAGAAGGAATAGAAGCAATAAAGATGAAGAGGAGAAAGTCCAAATATTTGGCTCCTAGGGACTGATTGACTTGATGGTGTATTTCCTCTGGTAGGAATATTACACAGCTTGGAACAGTTATTGTGACAGTCTCTACTGCCAGGAAACATGTTTATGAAGAATAGCTAAGAGAAAAAAATGAACACACAAATACTATTTAGGTTGCATTTAGAACAGTAGTGGAACAAAACATAGAAAAGTGAAAATAATTGTTGGAATATTTGGATAGTCAAACGAAGAGATTTTCTCACAGTTCCCTTTAATGTTGCTGTCATATTGTTTCTGTGATACAAATGAAAAGAAAAAGAAATGTCCCAACAGTCTATTGATAGTTTTCCCCCTTTCAGTATAATATAGATGCATCTATTTAAAAGATTTCTCTTTTAAAATCTCATTTAGCACCTTCACAAAGAGGGTCCAACTTCTAGTTCATTTCAAATGAGCTCCTAGTAATAAATTTATTGCCATTCACAGTGTGTATAATTGGTGCACTTTACGAGATTGGGTGATTATACAGGAATTCAGTTTTTAATAATTTCCTGACGGGTTTTTGAAGCAGACAATGTGCTTTTCCTATTTTCCAAACAATCTGAATGATGGAAAATATCCCAAATAGCTATGCTTGAGTCTTTCTTTCTTCCTTTTAATTTCGCATACATTTTTGTTGGTGGTGTTGTTGTCCCATGCTTCTGCAAGTAGGAATTCTCCTTTTGAAGCCGCATCCTTGCAGATAAGAAATTATAGTCATCTTATCCCTAATGCACTGCTAGATAAGAAAAGGACTTATTATCCCTGAAGAATCTGCGCACAAAGCCTTCCTCCCAGCAGGCAGGCTCAATCTCCATGGGGCAGGTGAGCAGAAAACCTAACCCAGAGATTTCAGAGGCGCAGCAAATAGGTATTTATGTCCGCACTAACACTGATGGCTGCTTCAATTCATTTTGACAGAGACCTGGAAGCCACTGGCTGAAGGAGCTGTTCACATCGCATCCTCCATCCACGTCATTCCACATATGGAGAAACTGAGATCCCCCCAGCTGTGACTTGTGACTCGGTCCACCTTGCCATTTGGTGCTGGGCAGGGACTGTAGCTGCCCCTGAATCCATGTCCCTTCCACCTTCTCGAAAGTGGCTATCTCTTCTTAATGAAAAACAGGCCCAGCTATTCTCCCTAGTTTGTGGGTTTATGAAACACACAGAGATGTACAGCAAAAAAAAAAAAAAAAAAAAAAAAAAAAATA
>NW_022900933.1:35106769-35169606 GCF_012274545.1 Fukomys damarensis | reverse complement strand
AAAAAAAAAAAAAAAAAAGAAAAAGAAATTATAAAGAATGTTGGTGAGCCCTGGCAGGGGTGTCTAATTGTCTCAGATTGCTTTTAGGGAGAAAAGTTAAATCTCCTTTAGTTCTACTTTCAATCCTTGTTAGAAAACAAAATGACACAAAAAACAAAAGAGTGAAATTCATTGGCCCAGCTCACCCACCCCAAGAAAAGGGTCTTTTATATTTGTCTGAATCCTGTCCTTTCTGAAATGGGTGCTTTGCCCTGGGGAGAAAGCAGAAGGGGAGCTCTCAGCCCCACCTCCCCCACTGAGCTCCCAGAACCTCCCTGGCATGGCAGTAGGCTGACCGCACCTCCTATTACTGGGTCAAACTGGGAACTTGGTGTGTGTGGGGGAGTGTTCCCCCATGCATGAGAGCGGGAGGGGCATTGGCTCTGTTAACCCACTAACTGTTGGGGAATTCAGGGCTCTGGTGGTCTCTTCCTGAGACAAAGATTTGGATGGAGTTGGAGCGCACGACCGTGGGGATGCAGATAATGCCCCAGAGCTATCTCCCCACCCAGGGCTGTCCCCACCAGAACCCCAGGAGCCTGGGCCTTCGTCCTCTGACCGCCCTTCCTTGCTGGCTTGGGATGCCCCAGGGACATTAACTCCATGCTCTTTCCCCGCCCTAGAAGGCAGAGATGGTCCCAGATTGGAGAGAGACACAGTGAGCTCTTGGCCTGCAGCTGGGGAGCTGTCTGCGGGTGGCCTTGGCAACAGACTGACAGACATAGGTCAACAGCAACAGTGTCCTGCTCCCGACCCACAAGAAAGCCCAGGAGCTCCGCCAGTCCAACCCAGTCCTCCTGTCCCAGCCTACAGGGCTGCAGAAAGGCCCAGGAAGTCTCCCTGCTCCTGGCAAAAGCTTTCCACCCACTTCCAGCCTCACCCTCACCCTCTCCATTTCCTCCAGTGTCACCGGCACCCAAGGCGTTGGAGAGTCCCCATCATGCCTCATCCCCCCAGGCCAGCTCCTGTGCTCCATGCCCTCCCCGCACACGCCATCTCCTTCCCAGACTGCCCCCCTGCCTATCTCCCGCCCCTGCCTCATGTCTTCATGGCACGTACATTTGTCCCCATCCTCTGAGACCCTGAGTCCCAGGAGGTGTGGTCTCTGTGTCTCCTCCTCACTGCCATGTCCCTGGCACCTGGGTCAGTGCTGGGCATGAAGTGAACATCAGTAAATAATTAATCCATGTTACGGGACCAAAGCAGCCCGCTCAGGTGTTAAAGCTGCTTTCTCAAAGGTCACACAAGAGCCAGAAATTTAGAGTCACAACAGGCACATTAATGTGCACATTTAGCAACCCAGCACTTTAATTCATCCACATGCGTGCGTGCTATGCTAGTTAAGAGATAATGACCACATTTACTTTGTTTAATGAATTTTTACCACTGTGTCTGCACCAGATCAGAGTATCCATGAGTCACACATAAAAGTGGCACCAAGACATCTCTTGTTTTGGTCTGTAATCAGTTACTTTCCCATTGCCAGGACACAATATTCAACACCTCCAACTTAAAGGAGAGGTTTTTTTGGCTTATGACTTCAGAGGGTTCAGTCCATGGCTGGCTGCTCCAGGGCAGAAACAACATGGTGGAAGGGCTCAATGCGTGGCAAGTAGGAGGGAGAGAAGGGAGGAGCCAGAAGTACTTGCTTATTTCCGCATCCCTCCAACACCTGGAGCTGCACCTGTTCACTCTGTATGGCTTTGGGGACACTACTCATGCCACTCCTTCACATCCCTGGCACTTAGCAGTGTGTCTGATATGAAGTGATGCTCCCTCAACAGTTTCATGTGAATGAAGAAATTGCCCTCTCCTCTGAGGCAGCAACCCACCCCTCCAGGCAGATGGGGTGGTCCGCCCTTCGTGAGCCATTTCCAAGCCAGCCCAGGGGGCTGGGTCCTTGTGCTCAGCTCCCCACACTCTCTGCAAGGCCGGTGGTAGCAATGAGTGTCCCTCCCCGTAGACACACTCTGCCCTCCACACAGACACCACCAGGCAGAGCTGCTGACTAGAGAGCCCCAGGCAAAGACCTAGGGCACAGGGACCTTAGGGAGGTATCTGGGGTGATGCTTCTGACCTTTAAATGGCACAGGCCATGGATTTGATCCCCAGCATGGGAAATCAGTCAATCAATCAATCCTATCAGTCCCTCATCAGTGACCTGCCAGTTCTCCTGCTGAAGTAGCCAGGCTCATCTCTGCAGAAGGCTTTTCAGAACACCTTGCTCACCGGGGTGATGACATCTGTTGTCTACCTTTGAGCGATGAGACCTTGCCCCCAGCTACCTGGATGGACCTTGGTTTCCTCAACAAAGGGTGTGAGGAATGCCATTTCCCAACCCTAGGAAATATGAAATAGATACAGAATATAATGTGCTGAATAGAGAGCCAGCTACCTGCATGATCGCATGAGAACTGACTACCTGGGGCTGCATCTTTGGTGATAAAGAAGAAGAAAGGTTTTAATGAGCACCTATTTACCATGTGCCACACTGTCAAGTGTTTTCATACAACTTCTTATTCAGACCTCACTGTGATTTTGGAGACAGGCACTCCTACCTCATTTCACAGATAGAGCTGGCCCTCAGAGAGGTGGAGTGAGCCAGCTGGTGCAGAAGTCCAGCTGGGCAGCTGGAAGGGAGGTTTGGATGGGACCTCACATTGCAGCAGCCCCTTCTGCTGCCTGGGCTTCCTCCTCTGGCACTAAGACAGCAAAATTCCTCTCCCTGGGACAGCCAGGGCTCTGTGTTTCTGTGGCCAGATGACCATCACGCCACATGGCTGCACTGGTCTGGTCCCAGACATACAAGAGACTCAGCTTTGCCCAACCCACCTTGTCCCCAAGCCCAGGTGCACCCTGAGGGACCTGTTGGCTGAGAGGTGGGACCCAGCTGCAGGACAGGCAGGAAAAGTCTCGGTCAACACAGCAGAGGCCTTGGATTCAATCCGGAAGAGGATCCAGGGTGCAAACAACAGTTAAGCCTCAGAAGAAAGTCAGGCCAGCTCTGGGGCCAGACTGGGCCCTTGTCTAGGTCCACAGCCCAGAGAGCAGGGGAACGGTGGTCCCGGCCCAGGCCACTTCCCCAAGTGGGTTCCATAAGGAAGTGATCACACCTGATGCTTCTTAGTGGAAGGGTAGGCAGAGGGAAGGGTCTCAACCAGACTCGCAGCACAAACCAACAGAGGCAACCACGCATTCCCCACGACGACTGAGCACAGGGCACAACACAGGCTCCCTGCCTCCCAGAAGCACTGGCTTGCACCAGGAAGGAACCCACACTGCCCTTGGTGAATCCCCTGGGACCTGGAACCTCCGCTGAGCATTTAAGGAGGGGGAAAAAGGAAAACCAAACTCCTGTGTACTAAGTCCCCACCGTGCCAGGCGCCTTTGCACTTATATTCTTTAATCTTTGGAGCAGTTGTGCAGAAATGAACACTGGTTGTGCAGCACCTCTTCCCTCACCTTCTGGAAATGACACCCCAATTTTTAAAGGCATGCATCCCTCTCCTACTCTCCTTTTTTCAAATAACAGCTTATCTGAGACATAATCATATAACTCATCTGTTAAAGTGGACAATTCAAAGATTTCTAGAATATTCTCAGGTAGAGGCACTCCCCACAGTGGTCCATGTCAGTCATTTCTACCACCTTGGAAGTGAGGCCTGGCAGCTCTGAGCTCCCCGCCACCCCCTCCCCATGCCCACCAACAGCCAGCACCTCTAATCCTCTTGCTGTGAATTTGCCCATCGTGGACATTTCGCACGAATGGAACTGTGTCCTGCGTGGTCTTCTGTGTGACTTCCTTCCTTTGCTCACCAGAATCTATTCAAGGACCCCCACACCGAACCATCCACCCAGCACTGGAGGCCTGCCAGACTGTCCCCAGAGGGGCCGCCCTACTTACACCCCCAGTGGGTGTGAGGGCTCCCTTGTGCTCCTCATTCACTCCACGCGTGCAAGGTCCCTAGGGCACCATGGCTTCACCTTGACCAGCCGACGCCCCTCGACGCCTACAGATCATGCTGGCAGTGTGTGTCACGGAAAATGTTGAGATTTCAGTGGGCTTATTTATTTTTTAGGTTGCATGCCATGGAGAAGGAACTCTGAGCAGTAGGCACTCAGAAGCAGTAGTATGCTGGGGTTCAGAGACCCCCTCTTCGGAGTCTGAGTACCTCCTTCCCTCCAGGCCGGGTGGCACTCAGCTCTGGGCAGCTGCCTCCTCGCCTATGAATGGGACACACAGCTGTCACTGGCAGGGCCTCGGGTGACACTTGTCCAGCAGTTGTCTGAATTCACCTGCAGTGACCGCATATCCCACGTGTGGGTTTTTCCACTCCTGGCCCTGGAGTCCCCATGGCCAGGGTGTGACAGAACCCACACCGGAAACCCAGCCCGACTGCGTCCTGTGGCTGTCATCACAGCCACGCTGCCTCCCCCTTGCCTTTCTCTTTGTGAGTGGAAGATGGTCCACAACATAATCAGGGCCACAGGAGAAGCAGAGCAGACTCCTCCACAGGTGACCAGGCAGGAAGCCATCTCATTCCCACCTCTGCCACCCCAGCTTTGAATGACCCAGCACGATGCTGAGCCCAAGTGTCAGTCTCAGGCTGCAGCAGACCCCTTTCCCGCTCTGCGCTGGGAGTCCATTAAGGATGGCCTCCCCCCAGTGTGGTGTCCCGGGTTAAATCCTTTCTAAGCAGATGTTTATTTTTAGAGAGCCCTGCGTAGGCTACTATGGAATGCTTAAGTACTTCCTTAAGATGAGGGTCACCAAAGCTTCCACTGTGGAAAAACCTCCACATAATGCCTCCTGTGGAACAGGCGGGGACAAAAAAATGAGTCTTTTATTTACCAGAGGAATTTGATTCTGGGGAAAGAAAAAAAAAAAAGAAGAAACACTGAAAGCTTTTCTGCTGAAAGAAGCAGGCTTGTATGTTTCCATTCAGCACAGAAATAGATTTGAGAAAGTTTATTTTTCCAGGTATTTTGAATGACAATGCCAACACCTAAGGGGGCATGCAGCGGACAGGCTGTGAGGAGGGGACACCACTTCGCAGGTCTCAACAGGGTCCCCTCAGCAGGGCCGCAGGCCACCACCCTCTCTCCTCCTTCATCTCTGCCTTTAGTCAGGGAAGGAAGCGCCTCAGCGCCGAGATGGATGTGGGAGCTGAAGAAGAGGCTGTGGGGGCTTCCCTTGTTCTGGAGAAGGAGGCTTTGTACAGCAGCAGCAAGGGCACTAATGGCTTTTTGTCCCCTCACAATGATATGATAGCGTCAGGAGCCATCTGAGAAGGATAATGACAGAGCCAGCACTTCCTAAGCGCTTGCTCTTGGCCACTTCCTGTGGACGCCCAGTCCCTCCGATCCATCCGCCACAGCAGGAGGGACCTCCACCTACGGAAACTGAGACAATCTCAGGAAGGGTCAGTGCTTGCCGGAGGTGGAGCAACTGTGCGTTCATCAAACGCATCTTCTCTTCCCCAGGGACGTGCAGCCTGGGGTGTTCCAGGTCCCTCGGGGGCATCTGTAGGACTGCACTGTGGCCCGGGAAATGTGCTAGAAGGACTAGCAAGTGGCCACGAAAGCCACTGCGCCCTCCTGGGCACCTCCCCACCCAGAAACATCAAAGAGAGAGCACTCTTAGGACACAGGACACAAGGCGGAAGGGGTCCACTGACCACAGGTGGGCTGCATGACCAGCATTAAATAGTGGTGTGATCGAGAGTGAGTCTGAGGCTTGGACCCCTGACAGCTCTAAAGGCTTCTGCAATGGGAGCTACACAGGCAGCAAAAGTGCCCACCCCTGCCTGAGCCTGGGAGGGACAGGGCCATGCTTCTTTCTCACCTCATAGCCCTCGGCTTGCATGGTGACCAGAAGTCAGGGCCTGCCCTACTCTGTGCCAGTCTCTTAATTAATGGGGGGTCACAGGTGTGTAGCATGGTCCCGGTCCCTACATCCCCTTTGGCAGCACTCCATGGTGGTCTCCCCTTGAAAACTGTCTTGGAGAACATCTCCCAACCAAGGGTCATGGTGCTAGGCGTAGGGAGCCCAGAGATGCAAAACATGGCCACAGCTTTCAGGGAACAGAAGGAGCAGTGAGACCACCAAAGGCGAGAATGCAGCCCTCCGACCTATTCAACTGTCAGGAGCCCCGGCCCCTGAAAACCCTGGACCCTGTTCTGGAGCACTTCAAGGTTGACATATGCGTGGGCTAAAAGTGTAGCGATGCCCAGCTCAGGCCCTCACAATGCAGTGTCATTACCTGGCACCACAGTGGACAGAAATGTTACCTCTGATCTGGCTCTCCTGTCACAGTCCCACACCTGCTGGGCATCAGAGATGCAGCACTGTGGAGCAATCCCAGCTTGTGTTTCTTAGCACAGGACACCTTGGGCTTTCACCAAGGGTATGGGTGTGTCATCTCCAGAGACTGGCCCAGAACACTGATTCACATTTGAGAATGCATCTTTCCATCCATCCACATATTCAGACGTCCATCCATCCATCCATCCCCCATCAATCCACCCATCCATCTACCTATCTGTCCATCCATCCATCTAAATATCCAACTGTCCATCCATCTATTCATCTTCCATCCTATCTACTCATCCATCCATCCACATATCCAGATGTCCATCCATCCATCCATCTACCCATCAATCCACCTATCCATCCATCTACCTATCTGTTCACCCATTCAAATATCCAGCTGTCCATCCATCCATTTTCCATCCACCTATCTACCCATCCATCCATCTATCCATCCATCCAAATAAAGCTGTCCATCCAAACACTCGTCCAGCCATCCATCCACCCATCCACCCATTCACCCTTCCACCCAACCATCCATCCACCCAAATATCTATTCACCTATCTATCATCCACTAAGCATTCATCTACACATTCATTCCTTCAACCAATAGAATGAGTTTTCAGAAGAAAGAAAACATGACCATGATCGGTTGCCAAGTTAACCTGGACCGCAACTGTGACATCCTCATTCACATCTCATTCAATGGTAGCAGTGGTTTTGATGATGTTAAATGAAAGATACTTCTATTTACATGTTGTTTTGAGATTTAAAAGCAATTTCCCAGACTTTGTCTTATTCAAGTCTCAGAAAAGCTGGTAAAGGGAAATAGGAAATGAGATCTCAGTCCCTTTTTAAAAACAAACATTTAGAGCAGTTTTTGGGTCACAGCAAAATTAAAAGAAAGGTACAAAGAGTTCTCACGTACCCTCTCCCCACCCACACACACGGGCTCCCTCATTGTCAACATCCTCCACCAGACTGGCACGTTTTGCTCTAATTCATGAGCCTGCACTGACACATTGTGGTCACCAGAGCTCACAGTTACAGTGGGTTCACTGGGGTTTGCCTCCTGGGTGGCCCCTTTCCAGGCTCGGCTCAGCAGCATGGTGAGGAGGGGTTCCTGGGCTTTGGAGTCAGGCTGACAAAGGCCCCAATCTCATAGGTAGCTTCACCTTATTGTACCTTGCTACAGTTTATCTGTCAAGTAGAGAAAATAATTGCTACTTTCCAGAATCATTGAGAGAAAAAAAAAAGGAGAAAGTACATTAAACACCCTAGCACATGTAGATGGGACACAGTAGCTGCTCGCTCAACAGAGGCTGCTCCCTGGGTAGCTGACTGTCCCCACCTCCTCACCTTCTTACACCGCAGTCTTGGCAGCATTCCCTCCCCTACACATCTCCCTTCCCGTGGGGCTCCCCAGCTCCCTTGTGCTTACAGATACCCCCAGCTCAAGACCCTTTTCTCTGGAAAGGGTTGTGACATGCTCTTTCCTACCTCAAAACTGGGTCTCCCTTTTTGTTAAGTTTTGGGGCAAAAATCCTGGCTGGAGGATCAGATCAACTACCAGGTCCCCTACACCAGTCAAGGAGACCAGCAGGGAAGGGTCGGCTCCGCCACACTGCAGGTGCTGATAAAGAGGTTCCAGACCCATCTCCGAGGGGCTGATAGAAACTGCAGTTTCATAGAAAAGGGTTGAGGGTTTGCTCACTAGCAAACCTAGGTAATTCTGGTTGTGGTGCAGCCTGGTTGATGGGTGTCTCAGGCAGGCTCTGTGAGGCCCTGAAGAGCCATTGTAGCTTGAGGGGACAATTCAGTTTCCAGGCTCCTTCCAAGGGAACAGTATGGTTCCTGTCATGGAATCAGTGCTTCTGTTAGGGGGTGACCCCATCATGGGGCATCTGCCAGGCCCTGCTTTCCTGGAATCTGAGGTGACAGCAGGCTTCAGACAAGGACTGGAGGGTCCTAGGTGGCACCACAGGGGCTGTAACTGGACCTTGTAAAAGCTGGCAGTTGGATGTCCCTGCAAATCCTGAGAATCACTCATGGCGTGGGTGCCCTTAGTCTTGAAGGCGATGAGAGAGGCCAGGCCCACGCATGCTCACAAGCCTCTCAGGCCAGACACTTCCCAAGTGACCACCGTGCAGAGCTGGGCAGGGTTGGAAGGTGACAAGGGACACAGGTAACATGAAGACAGAGACACCGAGTTCCACCCTGCTTCTAGCTACCCGTGGGCATCTGTAGGACTGGCTCGAGGTCCCTGTGACACCCTCCTTTGTGCACAGGCTGGCAGACAGGCATACTCTCGCCAAGCAGCACATTAGAGGAGAGTTCTCCCAGGCAAAGGAAAGCAGTAGAGCGAGAAGCCTTTGTTGGTGACAATACCTTCAGAGAAGGTGCTCACATTCTGAGAGCCACCACTTAGCATAAATTAGGGACAGGGGTGCCCCTTTCCCCCAAGCTGCCCACTTCAGTTTTCTCTTTGGCAAAAGAAGACACATTCCAAGTGCTTTATGTGCACATTTAAGTAAGGCATTGCTTTCTGAGTGCTTTATCCTCATTACCGAGTGCTCTCCCTCCATCACAGGAGACCTTGACACTCCGCGCATCGTGGCGCCCCTGCTTTGAGGCTACCCACCAGCGGGCTGGTTGCTACCATTGTTCCCCCGGAGTTATTGATGCCCCGTGCGAAGGAGCTGGAGAGGATGCTCTCCAGGCAAATAGACCCACTTTCTGCTTCCATTCATCGCTCCCAACTGTTCTCTCACCTAGTGAGGCCACATAAATCGTCTCTGCTTAGGAGGTCGGAGAGGCTCAAAGGGAGGAATTTCGCGGGAGACCTCCATCTATCTCAGTAAATGGCAGGGGGATGCAAAGAGAAGGGAGTGGGTGCTGGGCAAGCTGGAGATGGTTTGGCTGCCTGGTTTGGTATGCGCAGATTGGACAGCAAATGTGAAAGTTATGGGGACCTAATTGAATTTCTCAGATCCCCAAGGTACTCACGTCCTGGGCAGTTACCTAGTCCCTCCTGGTCCGAGACAAAACAGAAAGTGTCTGAGGGCCCTATTTGTTGCTCTGGAACGTGGTCTCATTCCCCAAGGCTGGGGTAGAAGGATTCTCTCCATCTACACTGTTGGCAAAGCAGCAGCCGGCCTGTTGTCGCATTTCTCCCTGGCCCAGGGCCAGGGGGCAAACAGAGTGTGGAAGGAAACCAAGGCTGAAAGGTTTGTCAGCGAGAGACACTCAGAGCTCACACAGCCTGGGATACTTTCTGCTCTTAACCAAGGAGTGGATACATCGGCTCTCCAAACACAGGTGAGAAATGTGCTCGGAAATCATCCATTTCTGCACTAAATCCTTGTTTGGTGCCTGCTACATGTCAGAAGCAACCTTTTCTGGTTCCAGTGGTTTCAAGCCTGCCAAGTCACACGTCTGAAGTCAGAAATGGAGGATGGTTCAGCAGGGTGTGTGATCCTATCTCAAGTCACCTAAGAAGTCCCAGAGGAGCGGGAGCGGGAGCAGGAGCATGGAAGCAGAGGTGGTCTTGTTTCCCAGAGGTACTCAGGGCTGCCGCTGGCTGACCCTGTCCTGCTCCTGGCCCTGAGCAGCCTCCACAGTGCCAGCGTGGCCCATTGTAACCATCAGCCCTTTCCGCATGGGTTCCCAGCCCCAGACCTTCGGGGCTCCTGGATATCATCTCAGGGCTCCTGGACAACTCAAAGCAGTTCTTTACCCTCCTGCCTGCTCATCCCCTTCAGGCCATGCTGGCCGACCTTCCACCAGGGCCCAGGCTTCCTCAGGATAAAGTCAGAGCCATCTTTCAAGGCCCATAGGGCCACCTTGCTGAGACCCCTGCTTCCCCTCCAGCTTTACTGATCACCACCATGAGTGGGTGAGACACACAACACACCCACCCCAACCCCCGCCATTTCTTTTTTTTACTGTATACAGTTAACATATACAATATGATATTTTGATACTTCTAGGCAAATGATTGTGGAAGTCAAGCAAATCAGCCTGTTCATTTTCTCACTGTTACTATGTTGTGTGTGTGTGTGTGTGTGTGTGTGTGTGTGTGTACGTAAGAGCACCTAAAATCTACTCTTAGCAAATATCCAGTGTATAATGCTCTGATGTTGAGTCTAGTCCTTATGCTGTACATCAGATCCTGGAACTCATTCACCCTACACAGCTGTGACTTATGCACTTTATCCTGTGGCTGCCCAGTCCCTTCCCCTGGCCATCACCATTTTACTCTGTTTCTGAGTTCAGTGTTTTGCTTTGTTTTTTGTTTGTTTGTTTTTTGTTTTTGGTATCAGGGATCAAACTCAGGACTTTGCACTTGCGAGGCAGGCAGCAGAACCACTGAGCTAAATCCCTGGCCCTGAGTTCGGTGTTTTTTCTGTTCCACAGATCCTTGATCCCATGTAGTCATTTTCTTTTTGTGTCTGGTATTTAGCTCAGCATAATGTCCTTCCAGCTCCTTGTGTTGTCACAAATGGCAAGAACTCCTTCTTTGTAAAGGCTGAATGACATTCCCCTGTGCTGTGCTTGAATGTATCCCCTCTAAAATCCAGGTACTATAAGTGCCAGAGTATCAGGGAGGGGTGATCAAGTCAGGGGCTCATCCCTGTGCATGGGATTAGCACTTTATGCAAATGCTTGACAGGGGGGACTGGACTTCTCTAGCCCTTCTGCCTTCAGCTATGTAGAGACACAGTAAGAACACTGATCCCTTCCATCTTGGACTTCCCAGCCTCCAGAGCTAAGAGAGAATAAAGTTACCCCTTCTCAGCTCAGGTATTCTGTTACAGTAGCACAAAACAGACTGATGTACTATACACACAATGCTGGCAGCGTACTGCCATTTCTTCATGCACATCTTTGTCAGAGGGCATGGATGACTTCTCCCTGAGGTCCTGAGTGCAGCACTGCAGTGATCATGGGTGTGCACACCCCTTGAAGAGGTGCTGCCTCGTGCTCCTTGCAAACACAGCCAACAGGATTGCAGGAGCACGTGGTAATTCTTCAAGCTACCCCCCATCGCTCCCTACAACGGCTACACCAGCTTGCACCCCCCACTGTCTACACTGCCTTGCTGCTTCTCACCCCCGCACTCTAGCTCAGGCCCTTCTCCCCGCCGCAAGGCCCTGTCCTGTGAGTGCCTCTCCCAAGCTTCCTCCTTCCTGACTCTCACTATGAGGTGAGAATTCTAACTCTTCTGTTTTGCGCCTAAGGAAACAGAGGCTTGGACAGTTGTGCAAAGTGCCCAAAGCTACGGGGGGGGGGGGGGTCCAGGGTCCCCCCAGCCTGCACAGCTCTGAAGTTCAGTCACAGGAAGGGCCAACAACTCGGGGTACTCAGAGAGGCCAGGCTTGGAGCTGGATGGGAGCCTAGCTGGGGAGCTGGGTTGACCCCAGGCGAGAGGCTCCCCACCTCCCCATTGTTTCGTGGTGGCCAGGGTCAGGCATCCCCTTGGAGCAGCTGTCCTGTTCCTTACTCTTTTCTGCACTCCAGCACAGAGCATGGGATCTGGCCAGGAACAGCCCATGGGTTTGTGGGCAGCATCTTCGGGTCTGAGGGACAGAAGAAAAGCTACCAGCTCCCTGTCCCTAGCAGCCAGTCCTGGACCTTCAGGCCCTGTGCACCCTGAAGAGACGCTCTGCACGGATGAGGAAGGACAGCACATCCTCCTTGGCTCCTGAGAGTCCTCTCCCCTGGAGGTGGCCCCTGCGCCGCAATGACTTCTGATGGCCCAGGAGCCCATGAGGACAACATCAAAGAGAGGACAGATACACTCAAGACACAGGCAGCACTCTGAGCAGGGACCTGACCTGGTAGTGCTTGCACTGGGCAGACAGCCCTCCCTCTGGGCTGTCGGGCAGGAATGGTGGCAAGCAGTGCCTCGAGGGAGCTTCTTGCCCCAGTTTCCAGCCTGTGTAGAAGACCACAAAATGATGATATGACTGGAGAGACAGCCCTCCCTCTGGGCTGTCGGGCAGGAATGGTGGCGAACAGTGCCTCGAGGGAGCTTCTTGCCCCAGTTTCCAGCCTGTGTAGAAGACCACAAAATGATGATATGACTGGCTGAGCTGGGAAAAGCAAGGGAAGAGTGTGAGGCCCGGTGAGGAGTTCTGTTGGGCCACTGTTGCACAGATGGTAGGACAGTTACACGGTGACTTGCAGGGCAGTGGTGTGGGAGCCGGGAATTGCATCCCAGGAACAAGAGACTGGCAAAGCCAGCTAGGGTATGGCTGGTGGGAGAGCAAGTGCAGGCCCTGGGCTCCATCCCCAGCACCCAAGCCACAAAAGGAGAAGGATCAGCTATATCCCAGGGCCCAGAGAGGGCCAAACCAGATACCAGATATGCAGGGATTCCTCAGTCGGGAGAGGCACACCTGCCCCATGCTCCCACTCCCCGCAGCTCGCCTCTGCACATACAAAACCCTTCCTCCACCACATGCCAGCCTGTTTTCCCCAGGGTTGACCTGGCAGAGGAGCCCCAGAACCACAAAACCCGAATCTGCTCATTTCCTTTCAGATTTCCTTGCTTTTGCACACGACAAGTGTGCCCCTGGCTCCCCAGGGAAACTGGGGCAGGAAGAGCATCACGCCAGGCTCCACATGGTACTCCAGGCAGGAAAGAGCTGAGCAGCTCTGGCTTGAGGGCAGGACATGTAAGAAGACTGGGTGTGCTCGGGAGTTGGCGGACCCAGGCAGCGCCCAGAAAAGACACCCAGCCCCACCTGTGCACTGGCATCGTCCTCAGGGAAACCCATGCCAACCTCTGAGCCCAAACACCTTCATATGTGCACCAAAGCACAATTTCCAGATCTGTCCTCAAGACTCAAGGAGAAAGAAACTTCATTATTTTTAAGAATGAGGAACTAAAGGCAATTAAAAATGGGGGTGGGAGAGGCCGTCAAATGTCATTAGACTTCATCAGAAGCATTTCTCACACTGACAAAAGAGAAATAACAAAGAATGTGCTCTCGTTATTTTTCCAGAGGGATGGTCTATGTGCCGGTAGAGAAGGAAGTCATAAAAGATACCAGGGAAATGCAATAACTGGATATCTCAGCGCATGGGAGTCTTATTCTTTGGGGGCAGGGAAAACCACAGCGGAACACTTTAGACGCCCTCCTTAATTTTGAAAGAAAAGGAAAATTATTCGCTATTTCAATGGCAGCCCCATCACGGGCCTCCACCACTGCCTAGGCCAGGAAATTAGTTGCCATGGCAACTTCAGGTTGTATCATTAAGAATTTTTAAAATGTTGAGAGTCGGGAGGCAGGGCTTAAGCACAGAAGGGAAAGGGAGAAAGAGAGAGGCAGAGTGGAGAAGGAAAGAAGTAATCCAGGGCAAGTGGAGATGGCAGCAAAAGAAAACATGTTTGTACCACAAGTGTGTTTTCATCTCTCCTCGAGTTACAGAAGGAAAGAGGATCCGGCCCTCACTCGGTTCTGCTTTGGTTCCTGTCCTAACTTAAGCATTTTTTTTCTCTTGTTCGTTAAAGGAGAAAACTTAGAAAGATAAAGTAGACCACCAAGAAACCACCTTTGCTTGTTTTGTTTTGTTTGTACCTATTGAAAGGATCATTGTATTTCAAGTTATCTTCTCAATGCTCTTAAAAATAGTTTGGTCCTGAACTTGTTCAGAGGATGAAACACAAAAACCAGACCTTGTTTTCCATGTTCAAGCTCTACCACTGAGTTCCAGGGCCAGCCGTTATTTCTTTTTAAGAAATGTCTTTTTGTTTTTCTTTTACCTGCGCCTTTCTGTAGGAGGAGCAGCAGGGAATTCAGGTGGTTGTCAAGGTCATGGATTACCTGGGAAAGACCTGGAAATCCTCCAGGTTCAGCTGGGAAACTCATGGATGGAAATACCTGTGGATCATCAGCACTGCTCTGCACCTGCAGAGCTCAAAGGCGGAGACCAGGCTCAGGGCAACATCAGAGCCAGGTCACAAGACAAGTTGGCTTGGCCATGCACATGAGAGGAGGGGAGGGATGGGCGGTCACAGGGAAAGCGGTGTGGGCACAGGTGCCAGCACAGGAACCGGGCCAGGGATGCAGGCGGCACCCAGGATGCTGGCCATCCAGAGACCCACTGAAGAGAGAGACCAAGGCAGGGTCCTGAAGGCCTTGAATGCCATAACAAGGAGCTGGGATCTTCTCTAGACACAGAAAAGTTCCAAAAAGTTCCTGAGCTGGGGAATGCAAGGAGAAGCTGTGCTTTGGGACCATTAAAAAGGCAGCCAGGTGCAGTATAGATGAGAGATTGATATTTCCAAGAGAAATTAAACCTCAAGATTTATTCTGCCTACCCTAGTCAAATGAAGTCATCTATAAGAAGGATTTCATCAGCTATAAAATGTATGGGATTATTAGGATTATTTATTAGAACAATAATGCTAAGCCGGGTAAGATTTAGACCTCTCATTCTGGGTTCATTTCCAAGTTTCAATCACTTTAACAACCCCACCCCACCCCCGGTTGTATTTTGACTTCCCCAACTGCACTGCAGCCCAAATGACAACTGTGTGATGGGATTAACTGGGTGTCCTGGGGGAGCTGTTGTGCTATGGCACAGAACATGCTAGGTGTCCTAAGGCCACCGTGCAAGGACTCGGATTCCACTGGGACAGAACCTGCCCTGCGGCCATGGCCAGAAGGAGACCAGCTGTGTCCAGGGACAGAGAGGAAGTGAACCAATGAAGCTGGGCATGGTCTTGTCACCCCAAGAGGGGACAGGAGGCCATTAAGAGTGAAGCCACTTCCTCCTGACGGTACCACCCTGCAGTACCAGCACTCCAGGAGGCTGAGGCAGGAGGATGGCAAGTTCAAGCCCAGGCTGGGCAATTTAACAACTTAGCAAGATTTTGTCTCAAAATCAAATATAAAATAAAAATAAAATAATACAAAGAAAGAGCTGGGGTGTGAAAGGCCCTGGGTTTGATTCCCAGGACTGGGGAGGGGGAAAAAAAAAGAATGAAGCTACTAGAATCAAGAATCAACTTATTGATCAAAAGATGCGACAGGAACTATACCTTTTCCAAAGTGACACCAAATACCACAAAAGCTCACTCATTTTTCTTGTAGCCAATACAATTCAGCTATGACAGCAGCTGCGCAGGAAGCCTTAGAAGGAGCAGGGAGCAGGTCAGTGGGAGGCATCGTTCCTCCAACATCGCCAGACAGCGCACTACGGCACCCTCACCCCAGTGTCGGCCTCCCAGTGCTGAGCTCAGTGCGTCAGCTTTTGTAAAATGAAGGCCAGCACGGTTTTCCCAAAGGCCTTTCTCTCTCCATCAAACCATTCAAATCAGTGGTCATACTGCCACCCATGGTGACAATCGAGGGTGACTTCTCCTGGGCCTCTGCAGAGGGCTCAAGAGTGGCCCTGACCTCATCTGCTGGGACTCCCAGAACCACACCCCCATCCTCATTGCCCTGCCCTGGGCCCCAGACCCCCCCGACATTGTGGGCAGAGGGTTTCCTAACAGGACAGCGATGACCAAGGGCTCTGCATACTCAGCAAGACTGGAGCTGTCTCAGGTCCCTGTCCCCAGCTCCATCACACTGGAAGACCCTCTGCACTCCTGGAAAGAATCTGCCTGCTCCCCTCGATTCACCTACTATCCTGAGGGGACAAGGGAGGTGCTGGGTTCAGGACCTGCCACTGCCTGTCCCCACACCCTGGGCCCGGTGTGTCTGTGACCATTCGCACCATCTTCCCTGAGCCCACAGGGAGGCCCCAGCCTTCCATCTCTGCTTCATCCCTCCTCATCCCACACCTGGGCTCTGGTGCCACTTTCATTTGCAAGGAAAAGAAAGTCAGCAATAGTCACTGCACCCTCCCCTGGGTCCTGGGATGAGCCACCTGGAGCAGATCTGCACAGAGGGTGCAAAACCCACAGAGAGAAGGGAAGGCTTATTTGGGAGACCATGGAGGTTTGTGGGTGTGGGACATTATTATTGCTACAAAACCAAGCATACCCTCTTCTTCCTCACAAACTGTAAACATCACCTCCTATTTCTTAGCCACTTTCTTTGTTGCCAGGACAAAATACCCAATATCTGCAATTTAAAGAAGAGATTTATTTAAAGAAGAGATTTATTCTGGCTCAGGTTTTTCATCCCTAGTTGCCTGGCTCCAAGGCAGGAAGGCAAGCTGGAAGGGTCTGGAGGAGGAGAGCTGCTCAACTCATGGTGGCCAGGAAGCAGCAAGAGAAAAGAGGAGCCAGGGAAGGGAAGGGGATATAACCTTCCAGGCCATGTTCCCTGAGTGTGACCCATCTCTTCCTCCTAATGGCAGTCAGTTCTAAGGGCCCATAATGCAATCTCCTTCCATAAGCCCCACCTGTGTGCACATGAGGCTCTGGGGACACAGGTATAAACCACAACAGTCTATAACTTCTGTCTTGACCCAATGCAGCAGGTACCAGGTGAGCGGTATGGTCACTTCTGCTGGAGAATGGGAAGGAAGAGCAGGACTATCCTGTTGGGTAGGATGGCAATCATGGTAACAAGTGTGGATTTGGAGACTATATGGCTCCTGCCCAGCTGCATGACTTTCAGAAGTCAGCCAACCTTTCTGTTGATCAGTTTTCAAGTCCACAAAACTGAGATGCTGATCCTAACAGTGCCTCCCAGTCAGGGTCTTAGGAGCTGATGTACAGCCCTGGGCTGGCGTGGAGCTGCTGCAGGGCTCACCATTTGTCCAGGTGACCAGTGTTATGTGTACCTCTCTTCTCCACTGGCTGTGTGCGAGCTCAAACCCCTCCGTCACCCAGCCTGCTGCACACTTGTGCTTCCTGAATGACGCTCGACACTTCTGCAAGCCACCGACCCATCCCAGACTCCCCCATATCCAACACGAGCTATGTTGGCCCCTGAAGCACGGTTACAGCTTGGAGGAAGGAGGCGAAGGGCAAAGCAGAGGCCAAGGCAGGCCACTGCTAAGCAGCATCACTCCAGAGAAGTCTGTGTTCACTTCCTGTGCCTGAACTAACAACCTTGGCCTCAGTGACTTAAAATGACAGAAATGTACCCGCAGTCCTGGAGGCCAGAGGTCCACAGCCAAGGTGGCAGCAGGGCTGGATCCTCCCAGAGCGATTCCCGTGGGAACCTTGACTTGAGGACACATTGCCCATCTCCACTTGGGGCTTCTGTCACCCCCACTGGGCCTCTGTGTGTCTTCTTTTCTGTCTCTTAAAAGGTCACTTGCCATTGGGTTTAGGGGTCACTCTAACTCCAGGATGATGTCACCTCAAGGTCCTTAGCATAATTCAGCCTGTAATGATCCTATTTTCAAATAAGGCCACGTCCACAGGTACCAGGGTTAGGACTGGGACATGCCTCTTGCAGAAGGGCATAATTCTCCCACTGCAGGGTTTGAAAGAGAGATGAGGGTAGCACCAGCAGCAGTGATACATAAAGCCCAACCCTTAGTGACTTATGTGCAGAAGCTGAGGTCTCACCTTCCTGAGAGCTCAGCTCCCATCTTCCCTGTCAGTGGTCAGCCCCACTGCCCACAGCCACACAGGGACCCAGGCCTGCCATCTCCCATGTACAGCTCCCAACTGCAGCACCTTGGGCCTGGCTGGCCATGCAGGAGTTGGAGACCATACAGGAAAAAGAATGAGGAGGCCAGAAAGGATGGAGAAGACACAGCTGCCTTTTACCTGCAGCTTAGGAGTGACATGAGTCACTTCCACCCACACTGCATCCCTGAAGGTGGCCAGTGACACCTCTACCTCTCTCAATGCCCAGAAGCCAGGAGCCCCAGGCAGGGCAGCTGTCCCAGACCTGAAAGAACACAGAAGTGTGAAGTTTGGGCAGTAGCTGGCCACTTCTATGACCGCCAGTCACAAAGAAATATACCCTGAGCTAGTCACCCACACTCCAGGGCAGGGCCATGACTGCAGCAAATGTGTTTTCCGAGTCACATCCCCAGGGGCCCATTTCAGCCCTGTCTTAGTTCAGAAATACTTGGTGGCTTCAAAAGCACAGACACTACTTTCGCAAGGTTCTGGAGGCCAGGAAGGCCAAAGTCAAGGTGCTGGCAGATCCAGTGCCTGGTGAGGGTCCGCAGACAGACTTCCTGCCATGCCCTCAGGAGGCTCTCTGGGGTTTCTTCTTTAAGGGCTATATACCATTCAGGAGGGCTCCGCCTCCATGTCCTCGTCCCTCCCAGGTACCTGCTCTGTGGGGTGAGGAGGCCAGCATAGGAGCCCACAGAGGGCACAAACTTCAGACCCTGACTCAGAGCCAGAAAGAGATCATCAACATTCACACTACAGCCACTGCTCCCTGTCCAGGCGCTGCCAAATGTCACCGGGGGATGAATCATCCTGCTAACAGCCACTATTCTAGCCCTATCCAGCCAAACGCAAGCCACAGATGTCATTTTAAATTTTCTCCTAGCAACATTTGGAATGGTGAAAAGAAGCAGGCAAAATTAGTTTGGATCATATAATCTATTTAACCCAACACATACAAAATATCATCATTTCGACATGTAGTCAATATTGAAGATTACCGAAGCGATGACTTGCTGTCTTTCTAATTTTTTACACTAGGACTTGGAAATTCTGACATGGCAAGTGCTTAGCAGCCTCACAGCCTGGTGGTCACGTTCTTAGCCCAGGCACCTGGGTACACATGGGGCCTCATGACATTTGAATCTACCAAGCAGCAGCCTCAAGGGCCAGCTCAGGAGCTGGGCGACCCTGAGCAGGTAAGTCTCTCTGACCCTCGACTTCCCTGTCACACGGGGCCATGGTACTTGCTGTGTGGGCTTTTTGGATAGCTATACAGGTGAATAGAGGTTTAAAACAGTGTCAGAGTAAAGCAGGCCCTTCTATTCATCCACCCTTCATTGCTGTAACAAAATACCTAGGCTGGGAACTTTATAATGAAGCCTCAGTGCTTCGAGGCGAGACTGGGAGCCAAGCTTCATATACATCCAAACTAGGCAGCACCTCCTTAGGCGCAAGCCCTTCCCCTGAGAGACCATTCCCTCAGGAGCAACGGTGGGCACGCCTCGATGGCCAGCAGGGGACCCCTCTTCCAGGCAGCAGGACTCCTGCAAGGCACGTGCTACCCCCTTTGATTGGTTAATAAAAGTGCCTTTCCTAGAGTGCAGTGGAAGGGGAGAGCAGGGCGGGGCAACATGTGTGTGGTGTCTCTGATATTAATAGCAGCTAGTGTCACATGCTGACAGCAGGGAAAGTGGGTACCGAGTCAGGGGCCCCTCTTTTCTGGGAGGCAACACTCCCCCTTGCAAACAGAAAATAAACACAGCCCTGGCAGAGCACAAATGCCAATAACTGTGAGATTTTGATTAAATAATAGATATGTGTTCAGAAGCACTTCTTTATAGTATGTGATTAAGAAAGATAACTAGACATTCTTACAGCCCTAATGATAATAATTACCACAACACATAAAGTGCAGAATATGACACCAGAAAGGCCATTATTAACCTTTCCCAGGGTTATTTTTTGGGGATGTATTTTTGACATCGTGGACACCGGCATTCAGAAACTAAATAAAACTGTAGCTGAAGCAATTACCCCAGCACTTGCCCTGAGCCAGCCCGGGATCGAGACAGGGTGGCTGAGAAGGGAGAGAGAGAAAGAGGGTGTGCAGGGGGCATAAAAAATCTTTTATACAAAACAGATGCTTGTTTAATATCGAACATCTGGCCAGTCTTATAAAGATTTGTATTAACATTTCTGCAACTGTCAGTAATTCAGAAAACTGACAGAGCTTTCCTGTTTAAATTTTTGCTATAAATAACAACCTTAGACCGGGGCTTTTTTTTTTTTTCTGCTTGCATGCAATTTTCAGCCCCTGACATCTGATACCCAACTGCTCAACACTTCGCAGCCTGCCCAGAGAGGTGGTGGCAGCTCTGGAATCTCACTTCCCTACCCCTCCTCAAGAGCTGCCCAGGTCTCCCACCCTGTCTCAGCAGTGACTGGCTTCAGTGCATCAGCCGGTCTTAGCTCTTTACCAAGTGTATCCATCAGCTTTGCTGCATAACAAAATACCCCAAAATGGAGTGGCTTCAAATAGCGAGAGTCTCTTTTGCGTATGGCTCCACAGTGGGCAGTGTTGGCGGGGCTCCGCTGGCTGGTTCTTCTGATTCAGCCTGAGCTCACACATACACTTGTACTCAGCTTCCAGCATGAGCAGGAGTTTCCTGGTCTGCGGTGGGCTCCGTGGGATGGCCCATCTCTGCTTCGTGTGCCCTCTTGTGCTCTAACAGGCCATCCTGTGTGCCTCCACCTGCTGGGGAAAGGGTCCAAGAGAGAAGCATGCAGGGTCTCTTTGGGCCTCTCTTCAGAACTAACACACCACCACTGCATTGCTTTCTACAGGTCAAAGTAAGTCACAGAACCAGATCCATGGGATCAAGAAGCAGACTTCCTCCCTCAAGACGGGCTACAAAGTCAGATTGCGAGGATATGAGTCGGGCAACAGCTGTGGCCATTTTCGCAAACAAGATCCCATCCCTAGAGCAGCTCCTCCACCATTCTGCAAGAGCCCTGAGTTGGGGGTCAGAAGATAGCATCATGCCACCTTCAACACTAAGGAACTGTAGGAGGTGACAGGACTCACCCAAAGGTGCGTGGCCACTTGGACAGCAGGAACCTTCCCAAATGCCATGAATTAAAAGCAAAGGCAACAGGGCACCTGGCGAGGGTAGACAGAGGATATCTTTCCGGGCAGGCAATGAAGGTAATTCTGGAAGCGAAGCTCTCCAGAGCTGTAACTGCTGCCTGTGGTCAGCATGTGTCAGGGTCAGGGTGGGCTTCCTGGCTGGCTCAGGAGTTTGGGCAGCATCAGAAGGTAGATCTCATTTCACCAATTTGTTTTTTCCACCACTGTCTTCCACCTTATAAGTGTGTTCACATAGCTTAGGCCTGTTCAGCTTAGGCAGCTGCTTCCTGGAAAACCAGGGTCACCCCTTGAGAATCAGTGCCTGCAAATGCACTGGACAGTCCAACCGGGCTGGGTCAGGCCATTGGATACGCCTCTCATCTCTCCAGATGGTGACTGGCCGCCGGTCCTTCCCCTGGGCAGTGGCTGGTGTCCCTTGACGGCCACACCTGGCTGCCTGGCCCAGGTCGGTGAGAGTCTGGCACTTGGGCTTCCTGTCACTTTTTATCAACTGACCTGGGCAGGATGTTTGATGCCGTACCAGCTGTCGGGCCACAGTGGCCAATAGCCCCTGGAGATGAGGTGACTTCCCCATCCTTCCGAGTGTTTAGAAGGCCACAGCGCTGAGTCCCCTGGCCAGAAGCCCTTGGCCTGAGATGCCACATAACTACCAAGAGCAGAAGGGGGAGCTACCAGCACCTTGAGGCAGTAGAACCTCGTTCTCCCCAAGGAGGACCCAGCAGGACTTAGTGCGGCACCATGCAGCTCACCCAGGATCAGGCAGCCCAGCCAACATCCGGAAATGTCTGGGCTCATTCTAGGCCACTGCAATAAGGCAGAAATGACTGGTGTTTCACAGGGGCTTTGGGCGTAGCGCAGTCCCACCTGACAAAAAATAGTCTCAGCAGAAACTCGGAGAGCGGCTTCTATTGTCTTCACCTGGGTCTCTGAGGAAAGGGGCAGAAGGCCAGCAGGCTGTGATGGGACAGTGGCGCTTAACATTTGCACTGCTGCACGGTTTATGCAATGTGGACTTTGTCATTTCATCTCCAAAATAACCTGGTGGAATGGCACAGATCTGCCTCTCCCCATTCTGCAGACAAGGAAACTGAGCCTCAGGAATATTCATGAGGCTCAGCCTGTCAGTTCTGATCATACAGTATGAGGGGAGTGGACAGATGTGGAGGGGTGCACACGCCTTCAGACAGTAATGCTGGGCCGCACTGGGAAAAGGAGACAGGGAAAGGGGCTGGGTGGGAAGAGCCTCGGGCCACAGAGCTATTCTAAGCAAAGGCCGTCTGTAGGAGGAACCTGAGGTAGACAGAAAGGTCACCTATTAGACCCTAAACTGCAGTGGCCGCAGGTTGTGCAGGGTCTCTGGGTGACCACTCCCTGTCCACTGTGTCACACTGAGGAAGGGGACAGGCTTTAGGTGCCAGGCACAGAGAGTTCTGAGTCACATCAGAGGAAGAAGGGACCCCTGGGGTGGAGGTGGCAGCCCCAGGTGGTCCCATGAACCCCACAGGGACAGAGACTGACTCAAAACCTACTGCCAGGACCCCTACTCCGCTGGGACATCTAGGAAGCCTCCACCTGAGCTGGGCCTGTAGGCAACAGGCGCAGGTTGCTGGGCATGGTGGAAAGTCCCCCTAGCCGAAGGTTTCCCAAATGCAGGTGCCTCCAGTCTTATTTAAGGAAACAAAGGGCTGGAGGCTGAGAGTGGCTGCTTCCAGGGTGGCATTTCCTGGTGACTGTTGCTTCGAAGAGCTTCCCACTGGTGTCCCCGCTGAGAGCCGCACGTCATGCAGGCGCCCTGGCGTTGGAGATGCTAAAATGGGGTCTTGGTGTCACGGGGACAGGAAGCCAGTGATGCAGAACCTCTGAGTCACCCCGGAGCCAGAGAAGCAAGTAGGGGAAGCTCGAGGGAACTTCACCCTCACCTCGAGTGTGACCCTCCCTGTGTGCATTTTACAGGCAAGCAACCTGAGGCCTAGAGAGGGCAAGGAACCTCCTCTAGAAAGGGCTCTCAACCCTGCACTACTGAGCTTTGGGTCCATGTGAGTCTTTGGGGGCGGGGGTCTGTGCTTCATAGAATGAATCCAGCACCCCTCCCCCTTCCCCACAAGATGCCAGGAAAGTCCCCATCTTTCACCAGAAAGGACCTCCGACATTGCCATTCACACCCCTGTGCAAAGCCAGCCCCAGTGGAGAACACTGCTCCCCATTCAAGCAACCAGTTCCTAACAGAGCTGGAGCTCTAGCCAGGCCGCCACTCCCATGGAGCCGTGGCCTCTGGTCTCCGCACAACAGTGCTCCAGAGGGGACAGGGCCAGCCACTGCTCTTAGACTCTACTGGGAATTTGAGAAGAAAAAGGAGAATTTTCAATTCCATGGAAATGTCCAAGCCAGAGCAGAGAGGCAGATGCAGATGTAATATTTGATCAGTGTGTTCTGAAATGAACTGCAATTTTAATTGAGTAGACTGATTCTTTTGCATCATATCCTCAGCCCCAAAGCAACTGGAAAGCAAAGAAAATGATGCAAATGATGAACCCATCATCGTTCCTTCCTCCGATGCATTACCAAATCTCACTCTGCATGGATTAGGCGGACATACTTTGCAGAATAGGGGTTCAGGGCTCAACTACTCTGGCCTGCTGGGCTCTCCTGTGCTGGGATCAACTGGCAATGCCTCAGGTTTACACTTCACAGATATCTTCCCAGGTGTTTCACCTCCTTTTTTTTCCCTCTAGATTATCATAACAGCCAGCAGCGTGGCCTAGGAAGGCAGTTAGCCCACTTCCTTGGGGGGAGCAAAAGAAGCTCAGAGACAGAGTCACCAGAATCTGAAAGTTACAGTGCATGCCAGGTAAGGTAGTAGCAGAGGTCAGATCCCCAGTGGAGGTGGTTCCTCTCCAAGGGCCCCTGGCAGCCCAGTGACACTGCTCCAACCTATCACGGCTGGGGCTGGGCAGCCCCTCTTGCTTTTTCTCCCAAGGATCCCCATCCACAGAGATGATGGAACACAGGTACAGGCAGGGGTGGCAATGTTACCTGCTTTTGAAATGTTCCTGCAGCTGGGGCAGTAGGAGTGGTCCTGACAAGCATGAGGAGTATCCTAGAAAAAAGCACTGGACCTCCCTGAAGTCCTAAGTTTTCATCTCAGATTCCTGGTTGTAGAGTTTCCAGCAAGGCATTTTCAAGCCTGCCCTGTGTGGTTGTGTGGGTGGCTGACTGCACAAGCACAGATTAGAGGCTGAAGTCTGGTCTGTAGTTTGCCCACTAAGCCATGCTTGGAATAGGGCTGTGTCAGTCCAGAGAAAGGGTCACGTTTTTCTAATTTTCATGAAGATTCTAGATAAGCAAGCAGCAGCTCTGATAACTCCTCATTTCTTGCACATTTGGTACATTTGGAGCCTCTTTTGTGTGTGTGTGTGTGTGTGTGTGGCCTCTGCGAAGTAGGAGAACCTCCCAGAACTTGTCTCAGGAATTCTGGTGCTCTTTCCTTCCCATCTGCTATTAATATCTTTTCCCTTTTCTCTCATAAAAAACAAAAGGATATGGGGATGGATCCTACACAGGTCAGAAGGAACACTGGGCCTGAACTGGTTAGGAACTCAGAACTGCCAGGTGTGGTAATGTCTGTAATCTCAGCACTTGGGAGGCTGAGGCAGGAGGATCAAACACAATCGCTGCAATTTTACAGTGCAATTACTCTGATATAATGAGATCCTGCCTCAAAAACAAACAAAAAAATGAAAAAAGAAAGAAAAAGGAAAAAGAAGTGTGTTAGACTAACAAGGACAGCGCTGCGGCTGAGCTGGGGATGCAGAGCAGTGCTTAGAGGCCACAGCTCTCTCTGCGCTTGAGTCTAAGGAGAGAAGCTGACTGGCTGAGCTTGAGTCACGCCCATTTACTACTCCCGGTAGGAGACTTTGATTGACAGCTCCTTCATACAAAGCCGTGTCTGCAGGAGGAGCTGCAGACACAGGAAACTGGAAGCATCCCGCATGTGCTATGTTCCTTTGTATGATTATTATTATTTCTATTGGAACATGCATGTGATACATAATGAACCTGTTCATCTCAGGAACTGATACATATTGCATCTTAATCTTTTTTACTTCCCTTACCCTCTCCTCCCTCCATCCCTCCATCCCCTTCCCATCAGCAAACCATCTACCTCCCTGTTAACTATCATCTGTCTTATTTTGCCCTTTAAATTATTTATATTTTGCGTTTCTCATATAAGAGAAACCATGTGATTTAACCTTCCTATGTCTATTCCTGTGTCTTGGCATTATGGTCTCGAGATGCATCCATTTTCCTGCAAATGACTCAAGTTTATCCTTCTTTGTGGCCAAGTAGCATTCCATTGTGTACACATACACCGCATTTTCTTTGACCATTGATGGACAAAATTTCTAAGATTTAACTGTTCACTCCATCCTTTAAAAAGCCTCATCAGGACCAGATTTCCAATTAACAGGATCCTATGTTGTTCTTTCCTCTGACTTCCATTCCCATTGGGCCGTGTTTTAGCTTCATCTCTGGAGGCCTCTGTGCCACCTAACATTCTGGCCACACATAGCCTTGTGTGACTTTTGACCCATCCCTGTCCTCGCGGGGACCCAATTTACTCTTCCACACCACAGAGAAACTTGGGTCTGCAAAAGTAAAGAAGGCTGTGAATCCCAAGATCCAAGCAGGGTCCCAAGGTCAAAGGGTTGACAAAGGGGAGACACCAGGAATCTTGGCAGCACCCCGGGCCAGCCAGCTCTTCATCAGGAAGGTCATCTTTGCAGGACCAGCTCCCATGCTGCCACCCTACCACCACCACTGCTGCCTCCTCCCTCTGCCTCCTAGGTTGGATTCCTTACTCCCACCCCCTCTGGGGCAGGGCAGCTTCCTGTCCAGAGTCAGACATGTGGCCACAGCTTGTGCACATGTGACCAGACCCTTGTTCCTCAGGACTTCACCTCCTAGAGCCGTGGCTTCATTAATGCAACCACTCCAGAAACAAACACAAACACACAAACTAAAAGGAAGCAGTCCACCAGCTGTGCTCTGCCATGCACCACACAGCTTTGGAGGAGTAGTGAGGCTCTGAGGCAGGGAGGGGAGGGGAGCAGAGGGGAGGGAGAGCCTCTATGGAAACCTGGGGATCCTGAGAGGTTCCTGAACAGCATGCAGGACCCACAGACAAGAGGAGACCACGAATGCACAGGGCAGAAGCTACAGAGAAGTGGGTTCCTGGGAAGTCACCTAGAGTAGAAACTGCAGAACGGATCTGCAGCCCTGAAGCCCATGGGGACTTAAGATCTCAAATTTGTTTCATGGGACAGTGAGGGTTGTGGGGTGATCCCTCAAAGCCCCCCACAATCTCACAGAAAAAGATCTGAATGCTGTAACTTGTTCTGGAGTTGGGAAAGGGAGCGGTTGGTGATGTCCTGTTCGAACTATTTCTCAACTCCCTCAGAATCAGTGTCAGATATATCCAGGTGTCCCCCTGCAACAGACAGGGGACAAGGATTCCTGTCTTCCTACCTTGGTTCAAAGGTGTGAACAACAGTGGATATGTGGAAATGCACACTTGTTGACCTATTTTACCCTCTTACTGTCCCCGCTAAATAGGAGAACAAAGGATTTCTTCCAGATGAATTTTAGCTCGGCCGCCAGCCCACACAACTTCCTCAAATTTCCTTTTCCTGTTCTGTAAAGCACATGGCTTATAGTCCACATCCAGCTGCCTCAAAATCCTAATGCAACAAAATTCTTTGATAGCAATAAGGAAAAAAAACAATCCCACATGGACAGTATTTCGTCACTTCTCCCAGTGGCACAACACACACAAATCAAATAAAAATATAAATCATTGCACTCTGTTATGGGTCTCATACACCGTTTCTTTTAATAAAATATGCAAATATGTTGCAGTAAATTGATTTCTCGGTTTCATTCTCTTATCTCCCATTTATTATTCATGATTCTTCCACTCCTTACTGAAAGCGTAGAGACGGAAGGCAAGTTTAGAATGTAGACCTTGCTTGCTTTCGCTTGTTATTAGCATGATCTTCTACCCCCACCCTGGGAATAAAATATACACGGAAACATTACTTCTGGTTCCAACTCAAATTAAGAACAAACTATGAGGAAGTCTTCATTGATCTAAACCACACTGTTGAACTTCCCGGAAAACTTCAGTACACCCGTGATTTTGTTGGGGAGACATTACGGCGGCGCAGCTACTGTTTTATTAAAAGTAAGTTGCGTCTCTGCCAAGAATTGGATGAAAGAAAAAAAGTGAGGAATCTTTCACTGCATGGCTAGAGGGCTTTCAAACAAATACTATTTGAAGAATATTCAGTGAGTGTCAGACACTAAGCCTAAAGCCAAATGGTACAGTCCCGGCCAGTGTCACATGAAAGCGGGGACCTCCAAACTGGGGTGTCAGCTGTTGATCTACCGCTGTGATGAGCACACGGCTGCTCCTCAGTGCTCAGCGGGGCTGCATTCTGATAAACCCTTCATGAGCAGAAAACACATGTAAAGCACCCACCCCATCCCGGGTGCAGCCTGGCCACGGGGACCCCGCCGTGGAGTGCGGGCCACGTCCCACCGTGAGCATAGGTCAACCAGAAGCTGCAGTCACTGCCAGCCTCAGCAGAGGGGAGCAGACAACGTGCCGTGAGCCAGGGAGAGGATCACAAATCAAAATTCAAAGTGCATTTTCTACTGAATGTGTGTCACTTTCACAGTATTGAGAAGTCAAGAGCATTCCGCTAGGAACCACGTGCTGAAGACTCTGTCATCTGTAGCAACTCTCTTTAAAGTACTAGGGAGCAAACCAAGGGGTGCTCTACCACTGAGCTACCCCCTCAGCCCTTTTTATTTTTATCTTGAGACAAGATCACTTCTAAGCTGCCAAAAATGGCCTTAAACTTGTGATCCTCCTGCCTCAGCCTCTTGAGTAGCTGGTATTACAGGCATATGCCACCCTGCCCCCCGCTGTAATCTCTTGCAATTCTTAACAAAGCCACTGCCTTTTTTCATCCAAGGCTCTGCCACTCCCAGAGCATCCCTTCTACTTCCCCTACATGCTTTCCTCTCTTCCCACCCTGCCATCACTGTCCTCTTGCTCGGGGTCACTACCCCACCTCAGTAGTACAGGCTCTCAGCAGCCGCGGCTCCCTGGTAGATCATCTGGTAGATCATCCACTCACCATGCTCAAGGGTGTCTGACCTGGTGGGTTCCGTCCTGTCTGACTTTCCCCGCTGACTTTCAAGGGATTTCAAGGCAGGTCATTGAAAAAGATCCAATCAAAGGGAGCTGTGGCTCAGGATGAGCTCTATTTCAGTGACACCCTGATGGGCATGCTACGTCATGACACTACACAGGGACTGCCATCCAGAAGACTAAGGTGAAGGGGAAGGGGAAGGAGGAAGGGATGGGAGAGGGCTGGGACAGGGTCTTATACGTCCAGGTGATGCCACTCAGCACCCGGAAGGAGGGTTTCCAGTCAGAGACCTTCGAAGAGCAATGGCCACCAGGGGTCTTTACAGCAGAGGCTAGCAGGTGTTGGATTTAGCTTCACAGGGTATGCAGACAAAGCAGGCTACCACTGGCTAGGAATCTGCTTCCTGGAGCTACGTTTAAAACAATTGGCTTTCTCAGAGTTGGAGTTGGATGCAGATGGGCTTCTGAGCCACCATGTGAACCTCACGGTGGGCTATTGGCTGGAACATCTCAAGTCCCTCAATGAGGACTGTTACCTTCCACTAGGCTAGACCAGGCTTCTTTGTACATTGGCAGAACTGTCTGAATGGGGCAAGGCAAATACACAAGCGTTTACTCTCTCTACTTACATCATATTTGCTGGTGTTGCATTGATCAAGGCCAGAGGGCAAGAACCAGACCCGGATGCTGGAGGTATGACCCACTGAAAATCATTACTCTGATATTCTGTCATAATGCCTACACTGCAGCCACAAGAAATAATGTTTACATGGTGTCAACTTTCCTGTCTATTGGAAGAAACCATTTTCAACTTTGATGGCCATCAGGGGAAGTTACTCTTTCTGATAAACACAGTCCCCCAAAGCGGATCCTGACAAAAGGACTTTGGTATAGGTTGCTTCCTGGGGTTGGAGACCCCAGGAAATACAAAGGAAGGAGTGTGGAAGATGAAACACAGCAGGGAGGACCCACAATGAGGCAGGTACTATGGGGTGGGAAGCCGGAGCTCAGTCCTGCCTCTGAAAACCTGTGTGGGAGGACTCAGAATTGTCCCTCGGACTATGGGCACTCCAGGGGATTGGTCTTCTACTGATTGAGCAGTTTCTGAGATGATGAGAGAGAAAAAGGGGAGCCTCTGTCACTTGAGGTAGGAAGTGGTTTGTGAGCTGGAAATGGCCCTCCCCTCTGCCCCCAACCCAGCAGGCCTATGGGGACATGGGGCAGGATAACAACAGTGCAGAGATTTAAAATATCCCTTTCTGCATCCGATCTAAGAGCCAGACAGCTGACACGCACAGAAAGGACACAGAGCCCAAGAGCAGAGAGGGTGAGGGCCAAGTGACAGAAAACCTTCATCTGAGCAAGAAGTGGCCAACTTGGGTGTTCTCTCAAGCAGAGTGGAGATGACAAACCCCTGGGGTCCCCAGTGACACTAGTACTGAAAGTAAATTTGGAGTCACTGTGCCTGCAGAGACAAAGATATGTTTTACAAATAGAAATAAGGGCCTCTCGTTGTAGAATAAAAATGCCTAGAACCCAGAAAGACCTCATCTTTTCATTAATGAGAATGGCACCGACAGTTATTGCAAAATTCTATTCAGTTGCTCTCACTGGTTGTGCATAATGATACTTAAATTACTGTATAGGTAACTATATGGACCGTATTTTATTGATTCTAAAATGCATATTTTTTCACATTTAACATTCCCAAAATGAGAATATGTCTTATAACTGGCAGGCTCTTTTCTTTCCAAGATGGCTGCTGGAGCTTCAACCATTTCACCTACATCTCAGACTGGAGGAGAAGGTGAAGGCTAAGGGACAAACAGGATTCCTTCCCCACTCTGAAGTTAAGAAGACTCACAGAAGCTCAACCCAGCAACTTTTCTCTGTGTCTGACTGGCCAGAACTCAGCCACGTGCTACCCTAGCTGCAAGGGAGGCTGGGAAGTGTAGTCTTAGCTGGTGCCATATTGCCATGGTGATGGGCAAATGTTATCTGTAAACAGGAAGTGAGTTTCGAGCCTGGGGCAGGCAGGAGCAATCCAGGTGCAGAAAGAGTGCAGTGGGGCAATTAAGCAAACAAGGAAAATCCCAGAGAACTTCTAGTGGAAGCTACAGGGCTTCTGGTCCCCAGGGAGGCCCATCAGAGCCATGCAGGGCTGATGGACACAAGGGAGAATTTTGGGCTCCTTCTCTATGGTGGGAAAAGAATCAAAAGGTGGAAGCTTGTCACAAAGCTCCCTGCCTCCGCTTCTGTGGCCAGCCTCACTCCCATTAGCACACGGGAGGCGGGAGGCTCTGTTATTAATGCACTTTCCTGGCAGGAGCCCAGCACCAGCCTTGTTCCTGGTCACTGGTGGTCTCTGCACCCCATCAGCCATGCACGACCATGGCAAAATGTTCTTCAAAGAGGAAAATTACCCAGAAAGCGTCTCCCAAAGAAAAGTGGGCTTTAAGAAAGTTTGTCACACATTGCAAAGCATTATCTTTAAGTCCTCCAGCTAGGCTAAAAGCCTATCCCATCCCTCCCTGGGATTTCTAGTGAATTAATAATGCCACTGATGAATATTCAAAAGTAGGCAGCTATTGTGCCTCTAAGCACACAATTAATTATTCATTACACATTTTTATTCACTGAATTAAAAAACACAGGGTGCTCTGGGAAATGAAGTGTACTTCACGGCAGGGGCATGAAATTCCACACTGCCCCTTTAAGGACTATTATTCTCTATTTGTGGTTACCAAGCAACATAAATGCTGGGCAATTAGATCATGGGTTGTCCCTGAAGATTGATGGGATAATAAGCAGTAGTTAAGTATTAAGTTGACCCAGTGAAGGTCCCATATGAATAAACCTGGGTAGGACCACAGCTGGTGTCTTTTAAATGAAACTTTTACATTAATCCGGTACAAAAGGTAATTCTGTACCAGGAGCACACAGCAGCAGACTGCACTCATCTGCAAACGCCACACGGGCTGGCCATGTCCTCCCCCTGACACCGCTGCGCTTGCAAAGTTGTGCAGGGAACGTGCTGTCCCCTCGCCTCCAGGGCCGGCTGGCTGGACATCAGGGTTCGGCCTGGCTCGACACAGTGGGGAGTGCAGGGAGGCCCAGCGAGGACAGCCTGGCTGCTCCCTGCCCGGCCTCTCATTCTGGGTTTCCCACTCAAGAGCCTCCCTGTCTTCACAGTCTGGCACCCAGTAGACTCTCAACAAATGATCCCTGAGTATTAGATTTTGGATGCTTATGAGTCGTTGCTTGGTCTTATGATTGTAGTGAGCTGCTTCTTTACCTCCTCTAACATTTTCAAAACTCTTGGTGCTCTCCTTAAATGCTCCCAAGTGCTGCTAGCAGGGACGCCACCTACAGTAGTGCATTATGTGCACTACACCGGGTGCCCAGCCAAGAGACCCAGAAATCTACACTGAGTCATAAGAAGGCGTAAAATGGGCTGACAGGGGCCCAGGTGACCAGGAATGTGGGTGGCAGCACCGAGAGTGAAACCAAGGTCCGATGCAGGAAGAAGAAACAGGGAATTTGGGCAGGCAGAGGCCAAGGCCAGGAAATCACAGGATTCACCCGCCTGGTAAGAGCAAAGGTCCTGTGGCAGAGCCTGCTTTCTGTCCTCTCCCCTCCGCTGTGTGTTCAGCTCAAGGACAAGCCAGGGCCCTCAGGCTGTCCTCACTGCTGCCTTGAGGACATGGAGAAAAAGCGCAGGTGCTAGCAGTGAAAGCTCACAGGATAGAAACCAGCCACCATCACAGTTGTACGTTTCTAAGCAACCCTTTCATATGAGAGACTGAGGCTGAGTGAATTTATACAATCTGTCCTGTCCCGGAGCCAGAAAGGACCCAGGATTTCCACCAAGCAGACTTTGGGCCCCAGGCTCTTGACCAGGGCTAACCCTCAAGCAGGATGGCTCTGTAGCATGTCAGAACCAGCAGCAGGCTCAGGCCTGCATGGGGCGCCAGAGACCCCTGTGGCCAGTGCTCACTCCCCAGCTGCTGGGTTGCCTGGTAGCCAGGGATCAGAAGTGGGATCAGGAGCAGCTGTCCATCACCTGGGATGCAGACATCTCTGTCTTGTGACCAAAGGACACCATGCAGGGAACCCCTGGGCACTCCAGGAGTCTGGAGAGGAGCGGAATTGAGGCGGCAGGAGGCAGAGTCCCAGCAGGGAGCAGTCTGGAGTCCAGGGTGCTGATGAGATGCCAGCCTGGGACCTCTGCAACTGGCTCTTCCAGACCTGGGTGGACGCCTCTGCACAAGCAGGGGACTTGGACTCAATCGTGGGCAACTAAGGAACAGAAGATCTGGCCTAAGTCCGGGCAGAGTCCTGATCCAGCCTGTGGACACATCTCCACCTGCCCACTTGTCAGACCAAGGCTTTAAGCTGGAAAATCTCCTGGGGAACTCCCGCTAGAACCCCTTAGGAGTCTATTTGCAACAAAAGCAAACACCATGGCAAGAAAAAAACACCATTGGCACTTTCTGCCATTGTTATATTTTTTTAAAACTCCAAATGTCCTATGAGCCCCACTGGTGACAGAGATGATGGTTTCATAGTAGCTGAAGATCATTAATTTTGGAGACAAAAATATGTGAAAACACGGCTTATCTCTGTCTGCAGACACTTTGCTATACCAGACCCCAAAACAGCAGAAGATAAAGAACGGCTGTGTATAGACTCTTGTGACAGGAAGTCAGGAAGACGAACCCTCCCCCAACTAAGCGGACCCATTAGACACAGAAGATATGGCTGTGGGCTCTGGGTGAGGGCCGCAGGGTCCAGCAGGAACAGGGAAAGGCCAGGAAAGGACACTGGCCACTGCACATCTACCACCCACCTCCTGCCCGGACCTCATGCAGCCTCTAGGTGCTGCTGATGGGCCCCGGGCTGTTGCTGTGACTTTCTCTCTGCTTCCTTCCTTCTTTCTACTTTCCTTCCTTTCCTGGGCACTTTTCTTAAGAGCAAGGTTGTTTTACTTTTGTTCCCTGAGCTTCTAGCAGAGTGCCTGAGATGGTAAACATGTGATAAAAGTTTGATGAAGGAAAGGATGGGTGGATGGATGGATGGATGGTGGCCCAGAGGTTCTCTGGGGCTTTCTCCATTCCCCAGGGGTCATCATTTGCCAAGTGACGGCCTTCCCGGAAGTTTGATCTTCCAATGTCCTCCAGGCCTTCCTGTGACTGAGCCCTTGGCCGTCGATGCTGCAGGACTTCCTGGTACAGCAGAACAAGGAGCAGTGATAAAACCAGACAAGGTTGTCACAGACAACCACAACAGAGATCTGGACGCCAACCACAGTTACACACCACACTGAGGAGAGGTGATTTGTGAAGACTGCCATATTTCAGGTACAAACCACGGCTGTCTGTAGCATCCTCACCTGGGGAGCGCCCATCCCCACCCTGATCTGCTCTCCCCAGGTGAGGCCTGAGGAAGCAGAGTAGCTGGGCTGCCAGCCAGGCTGATGTGACTTGGAGCGCAGAACTAACCGACCTTAGAGTGCTTGGTCACAATCTCACTGGAGAATGAGCTGGAAAGGCCACAGCCAGCCTGAATCTGTGGTCCTGGGTAGGGCAAAAATGGGGCACAGATTTAGATAAGTGTTAAAGAGAAACAAAATCACTACAACCACCACCCTCAGAAGCTAAGGAACAGAATCCAGAGTTGCTATAATATATTGAAAATACTCATTTTCAACAGGAAGTGATGAGATCTGCCAAAAAAAAAAAAAATAGGAAAGTGACTCAGGGGGAAAAAAGTCAGTGAAAATGTTATCTAGGGGGCCCTGGATAGAATTAGACAAAAGCACTAAAACATCTACTATAAATATGTCTTTCTGAAACTAGAATTAACTTTCTGTCAAAAAATTAAAAGAAAATATGATGACAATGACACAAGAAATAAAGACTAGTCAAGTGTGGTGCACACCTGTAATCCCAACACTCAGGAGGCTGAGGGAGGAGGATCGCTGTGAGTTCAAGACCATCCTGGGCTACCTAGTGAGTTCCAGGTCAGTCTCAACTACATAGTGAGACCCTGTCTCAAAAACACACACAGAAAGAAGAGAGAGAGAGAGAGAGAGAGAGAGAGAGAGAGAGAGAGAGAGAGAGAGAGAAGAGAGAGAGAGAGAGAGAGAGAGAGAGAGAAGGAAAGGAAAGGAAAGGAAAGGAAAGGAAAGGAAAGGAAAGGAAAGGAAAGGAAAAGAAAAGAAAAGAAAAGAAAAGAAAAGGGAAAGGGAAAGGGAAAGGGAAAGGGAAAGGAAGGAAGGAAGACAGACCATCCAGGGAGGGAAGGGAAAAGGGATGAAAAAATGAACTGAGATGTGCTATGTATATGTATCAATTCCCCACAAGGAACGTAAACATTATGTACTACAAACTCATAACAATAAAAAATAAAGAATATTAACAGAAACACAAAATTTTAAAAGATGGAACAAAAATTCTAAAACTGAAAGGCACAGTAACTGAGATGGAAAATTCATAAGAGGAGCTCAACAGCAGATCTGAAATGGGCAGAAGATGGAATCAACAAACTTAAAGACAGAACAATGAAAGTGATCTAATATGAAGCAAGTGGAAAAAATAAGAATGCAGAAAAATAAACAGAACCCTGGAGACATGTGGGACAAGAGTGAATGTACTGACGTCCAAGTGAAGGGAGGAGAGGGGAGGATGACAAAGAAATAACAGCAGCCACAACATCCTAAACCAATGAGCAGCTTGTTACATTCTACAAACTTAATGAGCCACAAGTAAAATAAACACAAAGAGATCCACCTGAGACTTATCGCAGTCCAACTGCTGAATGACAAAAAGACAATCTCGAAAGGAGGAAAAGAAAAATGACTTGCATACGGGGGAGACAGCAGTGTGATCTGTGTGCATCCTAATCAGAAATGATGGAGACCAAAGGCAGTGGAGTGGGGTGTGTAAAGTGCTGCGAACTAAGAAGCCTACATCCACTAAGACCATCGACTAAACAAGAAAAGTGAGGTGGAAGCATTCTCATGCCAACAGCAACTGAGGTCATCTGTTGCTGACAACTTGCTTTACTAAAATACTAAAGAAATACTAAATACCAAAGGATGTCTTTTAGTAAAAAAGAAAATAGCATCACACTTGAATTCAAGGGAAGGAAGGAAGGGAGGGAGGGAGGGAGGAAAGGGAAGGGAAAAAACACCAAAAAAGATAAATATGTGTGTAATATAAAAAACTATATATTCTTACATCTTTTCTTTCTTTAAAAGATGTAAAATTGCAGAAAACAATATATCAGTGCCCTTATAGCAGACATAAACACATGTATGTGCAATATATATTTGACAAGAGCATAAAAGAATGAATGTAACTGTATTGTAGACCTAGATTGTACCAATAAACTCAATAAAAAAGAAAAAAAAGCATAAAAGAGGGGGGAGGTGATGTAACTATACTGAAGCAAAGATTCTACATTTACATGAATTAATATTAATCTGAACTATATTGTGATAAGTAAAGATGTATATTATAATCCCCTATTTAACATAAAAGAATGAAGAAAAGAAGAATCAAAGGAAGGAAAAGGCAGGGACCTATGAAAAGCAAATAGTAATGTGCAAGATATAAATTCAACCACATCAAGAATTATATTAAGGGGGCCGGGGATTTATCTCAGCAGTTTGGTGGCCTGCCTTGCAAGCACAAGGACCTGAGTTCAATCCCCAGTACCAAAAGAAAAAAAAAAAAAAAAAGAATTATATTAAATGTGAATATACAAAACACTTCAATAAGAAGGCAGAGGCTGTTAGACTGGATTTTTTAAAATATCCAATAATATGATCTAGACAAAAACATGCTTGAGATTCAAAGACACCATGTTGAGAGGAAATGGATGGAAAAAGATACTCCATGAACACATTAAACATAAGAGAGCTGAAGTGGTATATTAATGCTAGACAAAATATACTTTGAAATAAAAATATAAAGGTACCTAAATATATAAATAGAAAATATATTCTATAATAACATAGGGACAAAGAGGGATATATCATAATGATTAAAAGGATAACCTTAGCTAAATATAATAATTATAAATATATATGTTCCTAACAACAAAGCCTCAGAATATATATATATTTGTTTATGTTTTTCTTTAACTACAATTGAAAACAAAATTAAAGAAATAGAACTGACACAAAATTTGATAACAGTTGGAAGCTTTAATATCCTACTCCCAATAGTTGATAGACTAACTAGACAAATTAGCAAGAATACAGAAGACAGCATGATACCCAGACACTCACCTGATCACAGCATAGTACACATTCTTTTCGAGCACATATAGAAGGTTCTTAAGGATAGATAAAGTCATAAAACAAGTCTCAAAATATTTGGAAGCACTGAAATCATCAGAATAATCTCTCTGATCTCAAAATTGAATTAGCAATCTGCACAGGAAAGAAATTTGGGGAATCCCCAAATATTTGGAAATTGGAACATCACATTTCAAAATAACCCATGAGGCAATGGGGAAAAAACACTACAATAGGAATTTTTAAATATTGCAATTGAGCAAAAACAAAATCAAAACATTTAAAAATCTATGGGAAGCAACAAAAGCAGAAATTAGAAGAAAATAAATACATAGCTTGAAATATTTTAAAAGAATGAAGCTATCACATTAACAACTTCAGTTAAAACTAAAAAAACAAAGAGCAAAGTGAACCCAAAACAAACAGAAGGAAGTAAAAAGTAAAGATGAGAGCAGAATTCAATGAAATAGAAAATTAAAATACACTATCAAAAAGTCAATGAAAACAAAATTTTATCCTCAAAAAGACCAGCAAAATTTAGCTAGACTGGTTCAGAAAAAAAACAGAGATGATTAGGATCAGAATGAAAAATGAACTGTCACTACCAACCAGAAGTTAAAAGAACTACAGGAGAAATTATAAACAACTTTATGACAATACATCAGATAATTTAGATTAAATGAATACATTTCTAGACAGGAAAAATTATCAAAACTTACTCCAGAAAACAGAAAATCTGAAAATATTTATAATCAGTGTGCTGGTAACTTTATATGTCAATTAGCCTGGGCTGAGAGACACCAGACAGCTGGTCAACCTTATTTCCAGGTTTCGATGAGGATGTTTGCAGAAGACCTTGGCATGTGAATCAGTGGACAGAGTTAGAAAGGTTGGCTGCACTGCTGTGGGTGGGCATCTTCCAGTCTGCTGAGAGCCCACCCAGAACAAGAAAAGCACAAAGTGTGGATTCTCTTCTCCGAAGCTAGCACATCCATCTTTTCATGCCTGGAGACACTAGAGTCCAAGGTCTCCACTTCAGACTCCGGGTCTTCAGACCCATCCCACCCTACCCACTTCAGTGCTCCAGCCTGCAGATGGCAGATCCTGGAAGAACTGCTCAGCTCCAAGACTGAGCGAGCCAACTCCCATAAGAAGCCCCCCTTCTCTTATCTATCTGGTTCCCATTGGTTCTGTTCTCTGGGGAACCCTGACTGATAAGATTAATGCAATATAATACTTTTAAAATCTTCCTACTGAGGAATAGCTTGCCTTTAGTGATAAAGTTTATCTAATTTCTAAATAGAAATGATACCAATCCTTTACCTCTTTCAGAAAACACATTCTATTAGGGAATACTGATACCAAAGCCAGGCAAGACATCATAGGGAGGAAAAAATAAAACTACAGATCAATAGCCCTTGTGGAGATAGATGTAAAATCCTAAAAGAAAATATTAACAAACCAAATCCTGCAATATATCTATAAAGGATCATTCACCATGACCAAGTGGGGTTTGTTCCAGACATACAAGTTTCCTTTAATATGTGAGAAACAATTAATATAATACATCACATTAATAAAGAACAAAAGCCAAGTGGTCATTTTAGTAGATGCAGAAAAAAACCTGTTTTACAAAACCCTAACACCGAAAGCAGGGATTCCTCAACCTGATAAAGGCCATCTACACAAAGCCTATTTTGCTAACATCCCGAGCGACAGTAAGGGACTAAACACCTCCCCTAAATTGAACAGGACAAGGACGTCCGACCTCTCCACCATACTGGAAGCTGCAGCCAGTGCAGTCAGGCAAGGAAACTAAAGGCATCCAGACTGGAAGAGAAGCAAAGCTATTCAAAAGTGATGTTATCTTCTAAGTAGTAAAGCCTAAGCAATGTGCATGCAAGCATGCGCGTGCGCATGCGCGCGCGCGCGCGCGCGTACACACACACACACACACTGCGCTAGAACTAATGACTGAGTTCAGCAAGGTCACAAAATACAAGACTACTATACAAAACCAAATTTTGTTCCCATAAGCCAGCCACAAGTAATCTGAAAATGGAAATTTTAAAAAAATCCTATTCATAGAAATATGAAAAAGAATAAGACATTTAACAAAATTAAAAGAATAAGAAATTTAACAAAAGATATGAAAAGTGTGTACACTAAAACTACAACACATTCTTAAGATAATTTAAGTAAATTTCATATAAATGAAGGGGCAATCCATGCCCATAGAGTGTACACTCAATATTGCTAAGATGACAATTCTCCCAAAGTGCTCTATAAATGACAACATAATCTCTATCAAATCTCAGTTAGCTTTTTAAAACTATATAAACTGATTAGCTAGTCCTAAAATCCATATAGAAATGTAAAGGACCCAAAATTGTCAAAACAATGTTTAAAAAAGAATAATTTGAAGAACTCACACTACTCGACTTCAAAAATTACTATAAAGTACATAGTCAAGACAATGTGATAATGGCATAAGTATAGTATCAACAGAACCAAGTCCAGATTACTACATTATTACATTTATAATTAGTTCATTTTTTTTTTACAAAAGTGCCAAAATAATTCATTGGGAAAAGAATAGTCTTTTTAACAAATGGTGCCAGGATGTCTGGAGGTCTATATGCAAAAGGGTTAATTTAGATCATTACCTCATACCATAAACAAAAATTAATTCAAAATAGATTATAAACAAAAGTGAGCTAATACTATAAAACTCCTAGAAGAAAAATTTAAAAAAATGTGAACCTTTGGTTATTCAGTATTCTTAGATGTTGCACCAAAAGCAAAATCCATTTTTTAAAAATGGTAAATTGAGTTTCATCAAAATTAAAAACACTTGTGCCTCAAAATACATCATTAAAAAAAGAGAAAAAACTTCAGGCTGATAGAAAATATTTGCAAATCATATATCTGGTGAAGGATTTGTATCCAGAATATATAAAGAACACTTATAATTCAATCCTTAGACAACAAAATGCCCAATTCAAAAATTGACAAAATTGACCAAACATCTCACAAAAGTTATAAAAATGACTAATGAACATGTGGAAAATGTTCAACACTATTAACTGTTAGGGAAACGTAAATCAAAACCACAATGAGATGCCACTGTACAGCGACTAAAATGGCTGTCATCCAAAGGACGATAGCAAGCATGGCAGAGAAACAGGAAGCTTCACGCATCGTTGGTGAGAACAACAAGAAGCACTGCCATTTTGAAAAACCATGTGGCAGTTTTTAAAGAGTTAAACATAAGTGCCATACTCTATGGTTTGAATGTTTTGCCACCTCCAAAACTGAATCCCTAAAGTTACAGTAGGAGGTGGGACTTTCAGGAAGTGACTGGGCCATGAAGGTTCCACTGTCCTTGTGGGACTAAAGCTTTTTGGCCAGCACTTGACCTTGCTTGCCCTCGGCCTTCCACCATTTGAACACCCCACAAGAAGTCCCCACAAGACCTAAGCACTGGCCCTTAGACTCCCAGCCGACAGAACTATGGTAAACAAGTTTATGCCCCTTACAAGTTTCCCCATTCTGTGGTATCCTCCTAGACTAGCAAAGTAGACTAAGATATCCTACAACCCAGCAAGGCCTTTCCTTGGTGTCTGCTGAAGGGAAATGAAAACATTTGTCTACACAAAGATTTGCAGGTGAACACCCACAGCAGCATTATTCACAGGACCCAAAAACGTGAAACCACCCACATGTCCATTAATCAGTGGATGAACAAACAGTGTGATGTAGACTCACAGTGGAACTGTACGTGGCAATAGAAGGCACAAACTGCTGAAACGTGCTACAACTTAGACGAACCTCAAAAACATCACACTAAGTGAAAGAAACTGGCCCCAAAAGACTGCACACTGAGTGATTCTGCTTACGTGCTAGGTCTAGACAGGGAAGTTTTATAGAAACAGAAAGTAGAACCACGGGTATCACGGGCTGGGAATGGGAGCGGGGATTACAGCAAATGGGCATGGAGGGACTGATTAGGGTGACAGAAAAGTCCCAAAGTTACACCGGGGTTCTGTGCACTTCTATACATTTAGTAAAAGATCACTGAGTTATAGGCCTACAATTAATACAGTTTCATCATATTTAAAATATACCTCTATTAACCTGTTAGAAGAAAAATCCACAGCCAGGCATGGTGTTACATGCTTGGAGTCTCAGCTATTTGGGAAGCTGAGGCAGAAGGATCACTTAGGCCCATGAATTCAAGACTGGCCTGAGAAACATAGCAAGACTCTGACTCAAAAGATAAAAAGAAAGAAATCAGAGAAGCCAGCACCCCAGACGGGGTTTTAAAGGAACAGGACCCACTCCCACGCTATCCCCTCAGTAGCTTGATTCTTGAATTTCCACAAGAGCAACTCACCAGGCCGTGCTAGCCAAGACAGGTCTCCTTTATGGAAGGTTAGGGTCCAGTAGTCTCAGGGAGAATCTCAAGGCTGAAGGGCGAAAGATTAAGGCTTAGGGGTTCATGCTCTTCCTTAAAACTCACAAGAGCGGGCCAGGGATTTAGCTCAGTGGTTGTACTGCCTGCTTCGCAAGTGCAAGGTCCCAAGCTTGATCCCCAGTACCAAAAAAAACAAAAACCCAAAAAACAAAAACTCACAAGAGCTTCTTAATCACAGCTGCTGAGTGTACTGACTGCCAGTGCTCCCCAACACTATTTCTTCCTGAGCCCTCTCTGTCCCGCTGTCCCCACCCTTCCCAAGAGCACCTTCCTTACCAGACAACCATGCAAGTCCAGTCCCAGACAGCACTTGCCCTTGGCCATAGGCAGAGGACTCCCAGGCAGTAAATCCCATCCCTCCTCTTGGAAGCACAAACCAGCCCCTCGCAACTTCAGGCCCCCATTCTAGAGCTCAGATTTGAGGCTCTTTCCTCCTCTTGTTAAGGACCATGGGGCTTACAAAAGAGTTCTGCCTTAACTATATTCAGGTTAAAGAATTTCAGCCACTGACCCCTGAGAGGCAGAGGTAGCTTCCCACCTCTCCATCTATTGGATCGTGGTTTTCTGATACCAGGACCAGAGAAGGCACCACCAGCCCCAGGCAGCCAGTCAGTGTTGGTACTTGGCCAGGACCAAGGTGGACAGCAGGGCGGGGCCACAGGGGTGGGGTGCACAGGTGGTCAGACACATGGCTGAGCAGCACCTGGGAGTAGTGTCCCTAAGTGGGGCCTCCTGGAACACTAGATGAGAGTATTTATGTTGTTGCCCCACAAAATCTGGAACCATCAGACTCTCCTGCTCATTAAGAGCAACCTCCCCGTTCCCCCTTGACCACTAGGCCTATGATGAGGGTTAAGCCCCAGCATAACCCACCTGGGGACATCGACACCAAAGGCACTCCAACACCCAGCCCGAGAGTGCCACCAGGAGCCTGCCAGAACAATGGCATCCAAGGGGGCGTGGTCAAGGGACAGGGCTGGAAAAGGGAGATTCGACCAATCGGATTCGCTCTCTCAGACACAGGATTCAACCTCCTGGCAAGGAAGTAAGAACACAGTGCAAAACATGGTAAGAAAGCTCTGGGAATGATGGCCTCAATGATGATGGGTGACACCAGCCAGACTGTCGCCATCCGCCCCAGCACTACCACGAAGGCCACGGGAGCCAAGTGGCTGTGCAGGCTGCATGTGGCTCCAACAGCAATGTGCTCCCCCTTTCCCAGGCTGATGTAGCTACTGCCACCCCCAAATGTCCAATCTGATGGAAACAGAGCCCGACGCTGAGTCCCCAGTATGGCACCATGCAGCACTTGGTGGCAAATGAACTACACCGGGTCCCTCCTGTCCCCAAATGCCAGACATATGTGCCGGGTATGGCTTTTCCTTTCTCTCCCATAGGACCTCCGCCATCGCCATTGGCCAAGGGCAGATGGGGCATTTGATCCTCTGGCACAAGATTCCATATCCCCTTCCTCAGATAGAAATGCTCTCTGTGGCAGCAGAGGTGCGGGAGTAGCCATGACCATGCAATCCAGTGGTCATTTCTACACCACATAAAATCTGGGCTGCTGTAAAGCCACAACCGAGTCCCAGGTTGGGGTAATGCTTTGCAGAGATGGGGTACCCTCCTCCAGGGTGCGATATGCCACTTAACCCCTAGTCCTTTAAGTAGTGCTGTTCTACACAGAAAGAATGCATAGATCACAAGAATACAATTCAGAACTAAGGGAGGGAGATAAAAAAGACTATTATAGGCTCAACCGTCCTTCCTTCCAATTCATATGTTGAAGCCCAACTTCGACTACCACAGAATAAGGTCATAATTGGAAGCAGAACTTCTAAAAGGGTGAATAAGGTAAAAAATGAGATCACGTGGTCAGGCCCTAATGCAATAGGACCAGCGTCGTTATGAGATTAGGATATAGACACGCACAGAGGAAGACGCAAGGAGAAGATAGACATCTGCAAGCCAAGGACGGAGGCCTCACAGAAACCAACCCTGCCAACACCTTGATCTATAGTTTAGACCACCCGATCTGTGGTATTGTGTTATAGTAGCTTTAACAGACTAAGAATTCCTGCCTACCACAGCCTGCGGTGACTCACCTGGGGAATCAATTTGTGCTTCCTGTCAGCACAGTCTTCACCCCTATAGAGTAGAAGCCCTGTACTCATGAAGAACAGCTCCACCCAGAGATTGGCAAGAAGCCCATTTGGTTCCACCCTTCAAGTGCTGCCCAGATGCTTCAGGACCCCTGAGCCAACACAGGAGTCACCATCCTGACACAGCAGGTTGGCCCAGATGGATCGACAAGGAAAACAGAGCAGGTGCCACACAATGAGGGCAAGGGGGAACATGTTTGGTACCCAGGTAGACCACAGGACAACTCCCAATATTCCATTACCCAACTGTTATGGTAAATGATACAGTGCAGTGACCTGGGTCCCGGAGCAGCATGGTGTCTGTGAGTCAGAGTCCCTCAGGCGTGAGGGTTGGACTATGCAGCCTGCTAGAGCAGAACAGTGCCAGCTGAGGGAGGGGACCCAAAGTAACTAGTGCAGAAGGGAGACGAGACCATGACTAGCCACGGTTACCCTGAGACTGGCTGCAGTTCCAGGGAGAGTGGCCCCCCAACCTTCCTCTTCTCAGAAATGAGCAGGGGTCCACCTAGACCCTAAAGGAGGGACACCCAGGATACACCTGAAGAACTGGATCCCAGTGGTACAAGGGGTGGACTCTAACGGTGTGTCACAACACACCACCCAGGCCCCCTTCAATGGGGCTTGTGTCCCCCTGCTTGGAATGCCATCAGTAGACAAACTTTAGCTCTTGGCTCCTGCAGGGGTTACCTGAGCTTCATGAATCCCAAAGCCAAGGTCACCAAGGTCACCAAGGTCAACCTCCCTTCCAATGCATCCCACACATAATTACTGATCCACTTGGAACACGAAAGGCTGACCACCTCAGCCCAGCTTGGGACAACGCGGAAGGGCCTTCTAGGTCCTCAGATCACCTTGGGGTCCACCAAAGCTGTCCAAGGCCCAGAGCCACAGCTCAGCTTCTCCCTGTGCCCTGTCCTGTTCCTTCAATTGCCCCTCATAGGTTTCCTCTGTATATTAACATATTTGAGAACAATCATTGTTCACAAGCCCAACATCATTTCATAATTACGTGTAATAATGCAATCCTCCCTTGTAATTCAGAATGCATGCTTTCATCCAAAGTTCTAAGCTTTATTAAGCTCTACTCTCATTCAACTCATTACCCCAGCAAAACGTTGTAGGGTCCATTGCTTTGGAAATTTACAGTAACAGTATGACTGCCATATTTTTTTAGTGCATGCTTTCTACCAGGCATTCTCTTGCTTGATTCACTCAACATCACTATGAGGTCAGTACTGCATTATTTCCCTTTCAGTGAAGAACCTAGAGCTCAGAAGCTCCAGGTACTTCCTCAAGTTCACATCCCTGCCCAGAGGAGAGCGGGAGGCAAGCCAGGTGGTCTTACTGAGTCCCAGCTTTCTCACGAGCACTTCCAGTCCTGATGTAGCAGGAGGAACCTGTGGGGGTCCCAGCAGACAGAAGGACAACCAATATTTGGACTCTCAGAAAGACAATTTTCTGTCCACAAAAGGAGGAACTCTGGTGGCAAGATGGGCTTCTTTGAAAGGTAGCAAGAACCCCACCCCTGGGACTATCCTATCTTCCACCAGGGTGATGAGAGAAATGTTAAACTGTGCACTCAGAAAAGCCTCAATCCTGGAAAGAAAGAATTGTCTGGTTCTATACATGGCATTCAAATCCCCCAGCATGAAGCTGACTTGAAGGTTTCACAACAGCGATTTGAGGACAGACAGGATTGTGCCCAACACAGAGGCCCTAAGCGGAAGTGAAGTCTGACCTGACTCTGGAACACGGCCAGCTGTGGGTGGTGGCTCTGACCAGCCTGACCGCAGGAGGACATTCACAGGGACCACAGCAGGCACGTCCCTGTCTCAGTGCCCTTCGCTGCAGCCTCCTGGTGCTTAGTGCATGGGAATGAATGCCAAGCACCTTGGGCACACACCCTACAGAGACAGTGTCCCTCCACCTCCTGCCTGCTTCCCAGACTGAAAAGGTGTGGATCCTGCACAGTAGCACCAGGCTCTGAGGGCATCCCCTGCCCCACACACCTCCTTGGCACTCCAGAAGGCACCCAGATTCCAAGAGGGCTGAGCAGCACCCTGTTTCTGAGTGGTAATCTACTCATTGCCACCCCATCCTTGCAGCAAGCCCAGACTCCAAACAATTTAAAGTAGTCCCCCCAAGAAAAGGACGCCTCTCAACTCAGTTCCAGTCTCCTTTAGCCACCCATTAGATCAACAGGAAGCCAGCATGGGCTTTTAACACCACACACTGGACTCTTTGGAGTTTAATGGTCTTACCTGGGGGCCAGGCATGACGGTGCCTGCCTGTGATCCCAGCACTCAGGAGGCTGAGGCAGGAAGATTGCTGACAGTTCAAGGCCAGCCTAATCTATATAGTGAGACCCTGTCTCAAAAAAACACCCCCCCAAAAACTCTCACCTGGAACTCACCTATTTATTTAACAAACAAGCATTGAGCTAGGAACAATAGCAGGATCTAAGACAGGGTCAGCACATTTTTTTCTGTAAAGGGCCCAGTAGTGAGTATTTCAGGCTTTGCAGGGCCAGCCTGTCCTTTCACAGATATATGAGCCTGCTGTTGGAGCCAGGGGCAGGGTATGAACTTACAGACATGGCTGTGCTGCTATAAGACTTGACTTATAAACATGCAGCAGGCAGATTGGACCCATCGGCCTTAGTTTGCCAAGCCCTGACCTGAGAAGCAACCCTAAACCTGCCAAGACCCCCATGAGCCCTGAGCTGCCCCCATCCCCAGGCCCCTACTTTGTTCTGTTCCTCTACCACGCCCTGAATCCTAGCAGCACAGGCTCTGTCTCTGTGTGTCTCACACAGCAGCCTCAGACGGAAGCTGCAACATCTGTCTACCTCTTGGACCGTGAACCCTAACTGCCCCTCTCCCTGAAGTGTGGGCTAGACCATCGTGGTGCACACCTGTAATCCCAGCCCTTGGGAGGCTGAGGCAGGAGGATCATTCCAAGTTCAAGGCCAGCCTGGACTACATAGTGAGTTCAAAGCTCCCTTGAACTACATGAAGGAGGAGGAGGAGGAGAAAGAAGAGAAAGAAGAGGAGGAGGAGGAGGAGGAAGAGGAAGAGGAAGAGGAGGAGGAGGAAGAGGAGGAGGAAGAGGAAAAAGAAGAGGAGGAGGAGGAGAAGGAGAAAGAGGAGGAGGAGGAGGAAGAACTACATTTTAAAAAAAGAAGAAGCGTGGGCCATACTTAGCAACCTGCTTCTAACAGAAGGTGGCAGAAGTCATGGTATGTGACTTCTCAAACTGCAGTATGATTAAAAAATATGGCACATGTTTAAATGTTTAAAATGTTACTATAGTAAAGGACATGCTGCCATTAATCTCTGTCACAATACTTCTTCTCGATGCCAACACACTTATCCCACCGTTTTTGCCGCTTTCTGAACCCATTCTGGAAGTCCTCCTTCGTGGTGGTCTTTGCACTGTCCTGGCTGCCTTGGTGTCCTACATTGATTCAAACAAAACCTTTAGTTTTCCTGGTCATTTGGACTTCGTGAGAGAGCCAGAAGAGTGCAGGGCCAGACCCTGTGAGTCAGGTGATGAGGATGCTGTCGCGTCTTTACCAACCTGCCTTTCCACCAGTCGGCACTGGGCAGCAGCTTTCACTGCATCTTTGATTGCTGGTAAAGACTCCTCCTTCTCCATCACTAAAGGCGGCTCCTCCAATCTGTTTCCAGCCACCCCAGTGGCCAAAGCCCAAGGACACTTCCAGTCCTGCACTCGGGCCACTTTGTGGCACATGGTGCTGCTGGCTGCCCCTCAGCCCTGGTCCTTGCTGGCAAAGCGCTGTCCCTCCGGGTCCCCTGGATGGTGATGCTACTTTTTTTGCAGACTGTGCCTGCAGCTCAGACACCTGAATGCCGCAGCTCCTGGTCTCTTCTGGGCCCTCTCCAGGAGGCCCGTCCCGCCTTCAAAGGGATGGCTCCTAACCTTTCCTGCCCAGACCTGGCCCTGAGCATCACATCCACCCAGCTGCCTCGGGGCTCCTCCAGCCACCACGTCCAGAACACACCATGCCACGTGCCTGTCCTTTAACTCTGCAGCTCGGCGGCTCCTCCAGCCCCAAGGCCTGCCTCACTCCCGTACTCTCAGTGAATCTCTGCTGGGGTCCCAGTGCCCCCTCTGCTTTGCCTGGCTGGGTGGACCTTATTCCTGACCCAGACCATAGCTACAGCTCTCAACTAGTCAATCACAGGGAGCTTCCCAGACTTCTAGAAATCACTATGTCTCCTCAAACTCTTTGACACCTCCCCTCAGCCCCTGGGGCCTATCTCCCGGCCACCCTGTCATCCTCAACTCCACTGTCCTCAGTTTGCCACTGCCTTTGCATGGCTAGACCCCAGGACCATTGCTTGAGCTGATCCTCTGCCTGCTATGCCCTTTGCAACATCCCTCACCAGGCTCATCCCAGCTCTTCCAGAGCCCAGCTTGGTCAGTGTCTCCTCCAGAAAGCCTCCCCTGAAACCCTTGGGGGTGCCTCCTCGTTCATCACTTCACCACTGCAAACCTTGGGAGCACAACCAGGTGGGACCTTGGGCTGAATGGCACTGTCACCAGGACTGGCTGGATGACAGCAGGGTGCTCTCTTTGCACATACCCCGGCCGTGACTGACAGCCGACGTTCCCTGCACCTGTCACTGGCATCCTCTGCGCTTGCACTGGCCCCCTACACCAACCTGTCCCTGCCCTTGTGGCTCTGGGCTGCTTCCTTGTCTAACTGGGGGTACCAACCCTGGATCCCGCACAGTGTAGGTCACAGGGGGTGCTGAGGAGCACTTGGTCCCCGCACAGGCCCTTCAGCTGTCACCACCCACCCAGTAGCCCTGGTCAGGTGGTGCCACCTCCCCAAGCCTCGGCTCACTTCATCCTTTCCAGGGAGGCTCTGACCACGGCAGGGATCCGTCTGTGCCCTGGGGTCACGTGAAGAGCTGCACCAGGGCCACCTTCCCTGTGCCTTACCCACTTCTCCCTGCCAGCCTGGCCAGTCAGGTGGGGAGCTGGGGGCGCACACACACATCAGCTGCCAACGTGTTTGCTTGGAGAGGGGGTGGCACTTCATCTGTCTGCAGGGGGTGCTCACTGGCAGGGCTGGGCCAGGGTCACCTCTGCACCCTCCCATCCTCCCCTCCACCCCTCTGTCCTCCTGCTTCTTCCTCCTCTCCTCTTTTCCATCTGTCTCCTGTCCCAATGCCACCTCACTGTCCCTCCTCTGCCTTCCTTCTGCTTCTGTTTCTTTCCCTTCTTTCTTTCTGCTCTATAACTGTGATTCATCAGACTTTCCCTGCTTTACTCTGCATCCTGTGCAAGGAATTCTCTCCCAGCTGCCTCCAGGCAGAGATGATGGAGAAGAATGAATTTTTCATTTGTTTCTCTATTATTCTGCTCCTGGACCCAAGAAGGTGGAACTAAGGTCCCTCTGCGTGTCCCTGGAGGGAGGACGCACCTTGATCTCTGAGTTTTGTTTTGTCATTTCCCATAAAAGTAAAACCCACTCCAACAGGCAGGCTCCAGGCCAGGGAATGGGAGCAGCAAGCCCCGGGCGCGAGGCTAAGGCCCTGTGGCACAGCACTCTGGGGGTCTGGGGACTTTGGTCCCCAAGGGAGAAGAAGGACTGATCAGGAAGTCTGTAGAGGTTTCCAAGGATGCACAAGCTGACAGTTAGCTTTCCAGCCCAGGGCGCCAGCTGCAGGCACATGTGAGAGAACATACACACACGCATGTGTGCACACACACATCACACGAGGAGGTCCTGTGTGGGTCTCCCCGCACCCTGGTAAGTTCTTATTTACTTACTGGACCAGGGTCTGAGTCCCAGCAACCAACGTGACATAGAGGATCTCAAGGAAAATGGACTTCCCAGATGCACGTGTCGTTCCTCGTTCTAGCTGCAAAAAAGACAGTGAGTGAGGACCGGTTCAGCCGGTTGATTATCCATTTACTTTAAGTGTATCGTGTCCTCTGCGCCCCACTTCCCATAATGCACCAAATCTGTGTTCCGCCAGCCAGACTGGGATTGTTGTCTGCAAACCCTGGTTCCCCTTCTCCCTCTAGGACTCAGCCAAGCTGCATCTCCACGAAGTTTCTCTGGCCACCTGCCCTGCCGGGCCAAGCTACAGTCTCTGTGCTGCTCTTGGCCTCTGGTTCCGCCCTTCTTGGCAATTCCACCCACCTGTAGTAGCTCCATGCATTTGGGTTCCAGGGTGCCACCCCTTCCCTCCTTAACAGGCTAGCCCCAAGCTACTCAGGGTGGTGCCAGCCTATAATCCCAGCATTCCTGGAGGCTGAGGCAGGAGGGTCCCAAATCCAAGCCAAGCCAAGACAATTCAGTGACTTGGCTCTTGACTCAAATTTTTTTTTTTTAAGGGCAAGATATGTAGCTCAGCAGGAAGACCTTGAATTCAACCCCGTTAAAAAAAAAAAAAAAAAAATAAATAGAATGAAAGCCAGGGTCCCGGCTGCTGTTGGTCCACATGCTATCTCTAACACCTGGTGTGACGCTCGCCGGGAAATGCCCGCAGGAGGAATGAATGATGGAGACTGTGTTCCCCAGGCTCCTGTGCCTGTCACTGTAGCAGAGGTCTCAGGGAGGAGGTCTCTGCCCAAAGTGAGTGCTGCTCCCTGTCTAAGTCCAGTTACTGCACGCTCAGTCCATACCAGCAAAGTAGGCCCTTCCCAGCTGGCTTTGTCGCCTTAACCAGGGGTCCTTCTACCCAGCGTCACCCGCTGGCCTGCTACCCTCTTGAGCTAGACCCTATCTCCTTCGGAGTAATAATTAAAATAACATATTCACCGGCTGGTTTTGTTCCCTAGATGAATCTGCACGGGGCCCTGATTTGCATATTAGAAGCACTAATTAGCCCCTCCGCGTGCTCGGGCACGGAGAGCGCAGCTCCTGGTCGCGGCGTCCCAGAGGGCCACGCCCGGGCAGGACCGGATGGCGCCGCGCCCTGGGCGCTCGCGGACGGCCTTTGTTCCCAGCCTTGGGGACCCGGAAGCTCCAGGCCCCCGTCCTCGCGGCTCGGCTTCCCCTTTGAAGCGTCGTGCTTGATCTGTTCGCGCGTCTGTCAGTTCCTGTCTTAACTCCTTTGGAGAGGGAGTGCCAACCCCTCCCGGCCACCCCGCGTCTGGAGCCCAAGAGAGGGCGACCCGGACCTGGGGCCCTTGCAGGGCATCTCCGGTCCCCACCTTCCGGGGAGAGAGGGGCAATTCCAGCGTGCAGACCCCTTTAAGTCACTCGAAGGAGTGACTAATTGCTGTTGCTATTTCCGCAAAATGAAATCGGGGCCGTGGGCGAGCATAAAAGCTTCCGCGCGTGCAGTGGGCTCCGAGCGCGCGTGCGCAGAGGGGACGCGCGGGTGGCGGCGTTCAAGGCCTAGGGGACAGCTCAGGGGCGCCGCACCCCTCAGCCCAGACCCGTCCACGGCTCCCCGAGAAACACAGAGTGGCACCACGTGCCATCCCCGACCCTGCCCATTCGCGGCCACAGAGCGCATGGCAAAGCGGGACCCGGGGCCGACAACACTGGCCGCGCCCCGCACCCCTTCGGGCCGCATCCGAGGCGGAGAAGGCTTCCCGCCAGGAGAGGACCCTGACTTGGTGTTCCCCGCCTAACTGCCTGGGCGGGGCGCACGGGTGGGAGGTCTCGTCGTCACGCGGGAGCCGAGAGTCAGCAAGGACAGTGCGGTGTAGACAGAACATTTAAACCGAGCTGGGTGTGGAGCGCACACCTGTCACCCCAGCACTGTGAGAGGCTGAGGCAGGAGGATCACGAATGCAAACCTAGCCTGAGCAATTTAGCCATTTAGGGAGACCGTGCCTCATTAAATAAGTGATAGGTAGGTCCTGTGTTCAATTCACAATACTGGAAGGAAGGGAAGAAGGATGGGAAGGAAGAGAGGGAGGGAGGAACGTGAAGCCAGCAAACAATGCAAACTGCAGATTAGGTGCAAGGGACAAGGAGCCTTGGGAGCCAGCCAGGCCTGCAACAGCCACAGGAGAAGAGGTGACAGGGGTGGGCCCTGGGCTGCCTAGGGTGGAGACGCTCCCGAGGGCCGGGATGAGAGGCTTCAGGGCAGAGGCCTGCAGAAGGGGAGAAGCTCTGGGTGGCCATGGAGACAGCGCCCCCGGCAGGCGGGAGCGACATGCACCTGTGCGTGACAGGGCAGCCCTGGAGGACTGCTCAGGAGCCTATGCCAGCAGGCTGGGCAGCAGCGGAGCGGGCTGGGGCCTAGTTTAGCCCGATCCTGGGTCGGAAAGCACTGCTAGCTAGCAAGGCCTTGGCCCGAACTTGAAACGGAGGGCTGCAGCTTACACAGTCCTGGGCTGGGCTGTGGCTCGGGGCAGAGGACCCGCCTAGCCTGTGCCAGAGCCTGGCAAAACCTAGTTTCCAAAATCCTAAATTCCACCAGGAGACTCGTGTGATCTGGATGCTACTTTTCAAGAAGGGCAAGTTTTTCTCTAGGGAGTAGAATGTGTTCAACAGGGGATCAGGGAGCTGAAATCAACTTGTCGCTGATAATTCCCCCCAGGACAGGGTAGCACCACCGTAGGCAAGCCCAGGATGTAACAGGAAGCTAAACTAGGAAGCCTGCTTACATCCACTTCTGCTGAGCATACCCGGCCCCTCCCACATACGCCTTCTAGAAAATCTATTCCCTGTGACCAGTGGGGCACTGTGGGGACTGAGGGCTCTGCTTGGCCTTGAGGGTCACATTTGCAGGGGCCACCAATGACAGTCAGCTTTCACTGCCACGGGGCCTGTTGCTACCAGATCTGTTGTTTGTTGTGATACTGAGGAATGGACAGGCATTTGCCCAGCTGCACTCCTAACCAGTTTTGTTTGTTTGTTTGTTTTTAATGTTTATTTTGAGACACGTTCTCACTAACCTGCCCTAGCAGGGCTTGAACTTGTGACTCCTGCCTCACCCTCCCAGAGTGACAGGCGGGGGTGTGGCCTTGCCTTTCCCCTAGACTTGCAGCTGGAGGAGGTGGATCTCGTTAGACCCTGGCTTGGCCTAGCCCTTAGTTCAGACAGAAGCCAGAAGACCTAGACACCCACAGCTTGCCCACCAGCACAGTTTAGAGACAACTCGGTAGAAAGCAAAGACAAGGCAGCAAGAGAGGCTGTGCGTGATTTCCACTGCTTCAAATCGGCCTCAGGAAGAGCCTGGCAGCTGTGGTCGGCTCCCAAACAGAAGTGCGCTCCAAGTATTACCTTTGCAGGCCGGCCAGGCCCTGGGGGGCTGATCCCCGGGAGGACGCTTTGCGTGGACTGTGTCATTGGAGCAGTGGTGCCCCAGCTGCCCACTGCGGACGATGGGACCGTGTGTAGTGGGGACACTGTGTCACCAGTGGCTGCGCAGTGGGCACAGCCTGGTAGGCCATGGGGCTTCTGGGCTGGCGCTGATGCAACTTCACACTGACTCACAGCCAGGGGGCTTTCAGGAGCTACGGGAAGAGACTGAGGTTCCCAGACGCATCTCCAGGTGCCTGGCTCCTCCCCCGGATCCCACGCCACAATGACCCCGGGCCAGGTGGCCCTGCACTTCCAGGACTCTCGGAGTGACCCTCACCCAGCATCCTGGGGGGTACCCATTGTCAAGGACACATTTGCACAGAGGGCTAAAGAACCCCCCAAAGAAAGGCCGAGGAGGAGGCAGGAGGTGTCCACCCCACACCGGGCGACTGCACTGTGTGAACCACTTCCTTCTTTGCCCCTCTTTCGTCCTCTTCCTTTCTCCTGAATCCAGGAAGATGCTCTGGGACTGATAGCTGCTGCTCCTCAAAGGGACCTGGGATCCTCAAGAGGGCCTGGGACAGAGTCAGGAAGAGAGGAACCCATCGCTGGGGGCCCAGGTGGGCCCAGCTGGTGTTGGGTTTGGGACCACAAGAGTCAGTGCCACTTGCCTTGCTACAGGCCATCCGTTTCCAACAGGGCCAAGTCAGGACCACTCAGTCCCCTGAGGCCAAGGTCGCCCCTCCACATTACATCTGCTGCACTCTTATCAGTCCCAGAGTCCCAAGGCCAGCCAAGGTGCAGAGGGGGCAGAGGAGACGCCACTCATCACAGGAAGAGCCACAGAAGCGCACAAGTCTGCAGGTCCTTTTCCAACCACTACCTGGAGCTGGAGAGACTCACACAAACTGACAGGTACAAAAACGTTCATTAGAGCACTACAGTCAGGGCAAAATCACAGACAAAAAAGCCCTCGTAGGAGAAGATACAGATGAAAAATGGCAGTTGAGGCATCAGAAACCCATACAGCGATTTATGAAATAAGCTGGTTCTCTAGTGGCAACTTAGATGAACTGAAGTTCACGTTGATTGGGAAAACACAAGTTGAGAACTAGATGTATAGAGTGGTGTGGTTTTTCAGGAAGTTTTTTTTTAATGGACACATAATTGCTGGAGAAATCTATGGGGTACAATGCAATGCTTTGATATGTATATATGTTGTGTAACAGTAAAATCAAGGAAATGAACTACCTCAAACATTTATCATTTCTTTATAGTGAAAACATTCTGAATCCTCTTTTAGCTATTTTGAAATATAGTGTTTATTACCAACTGTAGTTACCTTACTGTGAGCTCATTCCTTCTGTCTCATTGTAAGTTTGCACACTTTGACCAACTTCTCCCCAGCCTCTAATACCCACTGTTCCACTGTCTACTTCTGACACCAACTCATGTTGTGTGTATATATGTGCATACAGGTGTTTCCAGGATGCAAATCCAGGGCCTTTGCACAAGCTAAGCAAGCACGCTACTGCTGAACTAGAGGGTCTCACTAGGATGTCTGGCCTGGGCTCCAGCTTGCAACCCTCCTGACCCAGCCTCCTGAGTAGCTGATATTACAGGCGCACAGCATCATGTCCAGCAAGACTAGCTTCTTGAGATTCTACATCTGAGTGAGATCACGTGGTGTCTGTCTTTCTGAGCCTGGCTCATTGCCCTCAACACCGTGCCATGAATCACTTGCATACGCGTGTATGTGACAGTTTCAAGGTTGACAGAAGGGTTCACAGTCATGAGATGAGATTTGGTGCCACAAAGGAGTAGGCCACGAGGAGGGGCTGGGCTGGGCCCAAGATGCTACTGAATCTCTAACCAAGGAGAAAGAAAAATGGACAACTTGGGCCAATGAGTGCACTTGAGATGTGACCCACACAGAACCATTTCAAATCCAAGGAGACGCCTGATAAATGGGAACCAGCAAGGGGGTTGCTAGCAAGCTGCCAGCAGGACCACACCGAGGGGAGTCCACACACCGAGCGCTGACACGTAGAGCTTTCTTTCTACGTCACTGCCCATTTGGGTTTATTCTTCAGTGTGTCTCCTTTGTCCGGAAGTTCAGGCTGTTACCTTCATTGTGGATATAGTTGGCAGTGGCTGTGGTTTAGCCTTACAGCTGCCGTTACCCACATGGGGGCTGTGGCTACAGTCACCCATTCACCGACTCAAGCAGTGCCTGCTGGGTGCCTGTGTGTCTGGTGCCACACTGCCAGTGGGTGCACCCGGGCCCAAGTGCCACGGCTTCCATCCAGGGAGAAGCTGCTTTCAGAATCGCCACTCCTGTCCCACAGATCCCACAGCTTCAGCTTCGTGGCTGTGCTGGGTGTCAGGGGATCAATGAGGGAAACAGTTCTCCCAGGGATGCCAGTTACCTGAATTGCCAGATTCATTCACAGATCACACACAGAAGTAGTGAATGGCATTGCAGGCCACACGAGCCCACCCAACAGTCTCCAGAGGCCAGACAAGGCCTTTGTCTTTTTGGTTTTTGAGACAGGGTCTGACTATGTAAATTAGATTGACCTCAAACTTGCAGAAACTCTCCTGCCTCAGCCTCCAAGTGCTGGGATTACAGGCATGCACCACCACACCCAGCCAGACAAGGCCTTTTGGAGGGACTCACATGGCAGATGAGTGCCATCCCCTCACTGTCACAGACTAAAATCCACACTCTGCAGAAAACCTACAGGGCCCTTTGTGAACTGGCCCTTGGGGACCCCAGCCTCGTCCTACCCAACCCCCAACACACAAGTGCTCCCTCCAAACATGCCCAGCCACCACGTGGCCAAGGGTGGGGAGTCCTGCTGCCTCCATTGGGCCCGTGCAGCGTCTCGAATCAAGGATCATGTCAGTTTGTGAGCTCACAAATTGGTGCTTAGCTCAGGTGTCAAAGTCCGCAGCCCTAAGTTTCCGCAGCAGGAAGACATTGCTGAAAATAATTGTGCCTGGCAGCACTGGGGCCACTTCCAAAAGCCGGCTGGTGGTGCAGCGCCCGCTGGATCTTCGCTTGCTCTGTGCGGTGGCCAGATGCCTCTATATCCTGCCCAATTAATCTGGAATGAGTTGGACCGGGCTGATGTACATCGCGGCAACTGCTCCAGAAAGGATTGCAAAGCCGCTTCCTGTCCCTTCCCCTCTCCGCCTCCTCTCCCCTTCCCATCTCTCATCCTAAGGGCCGGCTGCTGCCAGCCCCTGCAGGTAGAGGGTACCAGCATGTGGCAGGGAGCGACACCCCCACCGGTCAGCTGGCAGCAGACAGCCCTGCAACGCCGGCCATCAGCCACTGGCTTGGGCCCCTGGCTCAGCTGGCAGGGGCTGCAGATTCCCGAGCCACAGCCCCAGAATGTGGTTGAAACACCACCGGCATTCCTCAGGCCTGCCCGCTGCAGCCGCAATCTGTTCTGGCTCCCCCTCTCCATGCTCCCCAAAGAACCAGGGAGAGGAGGCAAAGGAAGGAGGGAAGGAAAGAAGGTGCCCAGTCTGCGCTCTTGGCAGCTGGCCCTCGGCCTATCTCACCAAAGCACAGACCAGAAGCTCAGAGGGTGGTGTGCATGATGCCTACCCCGTCACACCCAGCCTGCTGCCCGCCCCTCTTCCTCCAGGCCACGGGCTGGGGGACAGGAGCCCTAGCCCAGCTCCTTCTTCCTCTGCCTCGGCCCCCACATGTGCACACCAGTCTGGGGTGGGCTTGTCCTGGTTCCCCTCCTCATCCATTCCCAGGCTGTGCTCAGAGCAAGGGGACAACCTGGTGCCAGGAAGGCCTTCCCGGCCCGGCAAATGCCCCATCACTCACAGGGGAGCCATTGCTAGGAAATAAATAAGCCCAGAAACCGTTAATGTCGAGTTCCTCCAGGGAACTGGAAACTTCCGTGAATCCTCAGACTCCAGGATCTGGAGTGCACCGAGGCTGTCTTGGGTTTGTGCTGTTTCGGGGATAAAAAGGGAAGCCAGGAAGGGGACACAGGAGGATGGGAATGGACATGTAATTGTCCCCCAAGATAAGCGCCATCAAAGTCAAGCAAGGTTCCAAAGCAGGGACTGGTGGTCAGCTGGGCTCCTGGCAGCCACGTCGCTGTCCAAGAAGCAGAGGGGCTGGCCGGGCACCGCCGATCTGGCACAAGGCCTCTCCGCTCGCGCAGAAAGTCACTCCGACAGACAATTGCGCCTGGTCCCTTTGTCTCCCCTCCCTTCCTCCCTCTCCCTCTGCCTCTCTCTCCTTCCCCGGAATGCGGGCTTGCCGTGTCCCACAGCGCAGGGTACCAGCCGCCCTCCCCGGCAGGCCGTTTCGCAGTAGTCCTGCGGCGCCGTGGAGAGGAGCTAATTGGATTTGTTGTCACCTCCTGAAGCTGCCAGGAGCTCACGTCTGCTCTGGTTACAGATGAAGACATCACGGTGACAGGCTCAGAGACAGCTCAGCTGGCATCCCAAGGCCACTAATAGAGCCATGTTGATTTAATGTCCGAGTGGAGAGGTGCAGACAAGCTGTTCGAGTTTTCCCTTCCAGACAAAGCGGGATCTACCATCCGTCATCTGTGGGGCCAGTAAGTAAGCATCCTCATGCCTCCAGGAACTGTACTGTCGCCACAAAAGAACGGCAAACTCTTTTACGAAGCGGGGGACAGGACTTCGCTCTGCTCTATGCTGCTCTCGGGGAGCCCAGCTAATTCCACCCAAGGTAAATTTTACTTAACTATGTGGTTACAAATGAATACGATGAGCCTTAAAGCGGCAGATTTGTGAAAGGTGCACTCCTGTGCCCCCACTGTGGGAAATGGGAGGGGCCCAGTGAAGAGGGAAGACCCCATGTCTTCAGCGGAAGCACTCATCTGTCAGCAGGGGTTTACTAAGCACCCACTATGTGCCAGCCACTGTAGAGACGAGATATGCACCAGGGCTGGGGTGTAGATGGAGGCTTCCTGACAGGAGTCCTGGCGAGGAGGGCACAGGCGCAGCCCATGAAGTGCGAGAGCACTGGGGGTGACCGAGCCACACGCCTGTGGAAGCCACACCCTCTGGGCTCAGCCTGCTCCTGGGCACTCATTAGATGCCCCTCCCAAGACCCTGCCTCGCTGCCCCGCCCACGCCTGGCAGAGTGGCGCTGGCTTCCTATAGAATGAATGTCACCCATGGCCAAGCCTCTGACTGCCCAGCCCTGACCCCTCTGCCTGTCCCTGTCACCACCCAAAAACCCAAGTGCACCCCCCCTCCCTGACCCCCAGGGGCCCACTAGAAACAGAGTCAGAGGGGACCCCACAAGTCTCCAGGAGGAAGTTCTCAGGATGACACCACACTGTAGGACCACAGAAGCCACAGCCTAGGCAGAAACATGGGCAGAGGACAAACGAGCTGGGATCTCAGCCTTACAGAGAGCCCTGCCCCTTGCTGACTGTCCCCCTACATGCCTTGGCCATTCCTAGAGACAAGGAAGTGGGCCGGATTCCACACACCCTCGGAATGGAAGCAGGAAAGAGCCAGGACGTCATCATCTACAAACCACCCCGGGACACCTGGACCTCAGGGTTGTCCTCCACCCCACCTGGGACTCTGACGATAGGGAGAACGCAGGTGGCGGCAAAGCCCACCCTGACACCCACCACAGTGTCGTGCATTCCTTGCACCCTCCCAGCACAAACGCCCAAGAAGAAAGAGCCCCAGAGAGTCTGGAGCCGAAAGTGGGCTGAGATGGTGGGGGCTGGAGGGCCCAGGATCTGCAAGGGAAGGGAAGGGCATCAATGGCTGCTGCCCCACCCATGGGTCTCTCCCTCCCTCCCTTCCCCCCCTCCCCCTCTGCCCCTGGTATCTCCACCACAGCTGGGTGGCCACAAATGGAAGAATCACCTTCCCTTCTTGGAGCCTCAGCTTCCCTCCTATGAAAGGCAACTTGTGAAAAAAAAAAAAGAAAGAAAGAAAGAAAGGCAATTTGTGACCAAGCTGCCAGGCACGCAGCAAGCGCATGGCCGAGGTCACTGCTATCTCTGTCCCCTTCTTCCCCTCCCTAAGCTTCAGTGGCTCCCATCAGCAAGTGTGTCTCTTGCAAGAATGTCACGCTGGCTTCAGGTTACTTGTGGCTGTTTCTGATGTCCAGGTTTGACTGAAAGAGCAGCCCACATTGCAGACAGCGCCTCCTAGAGGCAGAGGGAAGAGAGGACTAGAACAGGCAGAAAACGGATTTGGCAGACACAGCAACGGCTCACAACTATTGGCCAGAGCGAGTCACGTGCCAGCTTCAAGGGCAGGGAAGAGGAGGCAGGCCCTGCAGTCCTGGGGAGGAAGGAGATAATGTTCCCGCCTCCATCAGGTGACTGTTTTGCCTTGAGTTCTAGTTCAAGGATTAGCATGTGACCCACGTCAGGACACCTGGCTGGATGATGTTCCTTTCTAAGCTTTCCATTTGAACTGAAAGGAAAGAGGAACAGGTATTTCCTTTGCCATTTCTGAGAAAAGGCCGGAAGTGATGTGAGCTGGAAGCCTCTGGCAGGTGGGTTGGCACCACAAGGTGACAGACCCTCCCTGAGACAGTGAGCACAAGGCCAGCCCCACAGTGTCTGCCTGTGGTAGAAGTCAGGTACCTTGGTCCAGTTAGTTGCAAGAGCCTTCTCAAACTGTCTTGAGTGGCTTCTGTCACTCCACACAGAGGTCCTGCTGGAAACCACACCTGATCAGAAGTTCCTTCGCCGGGACACTTGGCTTCCCTGAGTGCGGCAGACACCCAGGCAAAGACAACTATAATGCATATTCTTAATCACCCTAAGTTCCTAACATTTTGGGGAAGAAGCATTCATCAAGCATTACCAGATGCCAGGTATGTTCAAGGGGACTGTACCATCCCAACCTCAGAGAAACCCTTCATGGTCAATGCTACTGCTAAGACTCACTGGCAGAGACCCACAGCTCTACTCAGAGTCACGCCTAGAACCAAAGTCCTCATCATGCTGACATGATCATCTCTGCAGGCTCCTGCACCAACTCCTGGGGTGCCAACATGGGGTTCTGTTTGTCCTCAAGGAAAAGATGGTGGGAACACGTCCCGGCTGCCAGTATGGCCTACTTGTGACCAGGGCTGATGTGAGGCCGTCCGGGGCCAGGTCTGGACTGTGTGTGCACCAGAGCATACCTCACCTCAGCTAAGACCCCCAGCCCAGCCCACTCAGATGTGGCAAACAGGCACCAAAGCCCACGTTGGCACTATTCACTGCGCCTGACAGCCCACCCTGGGCACCTCTTACCCAGGTCCTGCAGGCCGAAGTCCCCTTCTACCCAAATCCTAAGCATGTGCCCAGACCCAGCCCACTGTACCCCAGCTTGCTGGGTAGGGTCCTCTGTACCCCTCCAACATCCTCTCCTCTTCTTCCAGCCCTCCTACCCAGAGATTATTAAATATAACCCCCTTTTGTGGGAAATATGCAAAAACTGTTTATCTTTGGAAACTAAAATATATGAAACTGAGTCATCAGGCAAATTATATGCATCAGTAAGTGATAAATGTTCAGGGCCAGCAATCCTGAAATAGCACATGAAAGCCTTTTTGCCGCTCCTCTTTCTGCCTACAGAGCACTTTTGAGCAAAGTTCACTGCTGGCAGTACAAAGTCAAGCCCCACAGAGGGCCTGCGAGCCCAGCCAGAGACAGGGGATATCCAGGCCCAGAGAATGCCATGGACCAGTGTCCATCCAGCCCGTGGTCTCACTGAACATACTTGTCCCATCCTGCTTACCACATCCTGCAGCAGCTCTGGGAGTCTTCTTTCCTCTGTGTTCAAGTTGTGCTATCCTGGCTGCCTTGATGTCCTCAGTGGACTCAAAATATTTATGTTTTGTGGTCACTCTGACTTTGAGGAGGAACCAGAAGTCACACAGTGCCAGATCTGATGAATGAGGCGGATGTGACGTTTTTATGGGCTGCCTTTCTGTTGGATGGTGCTGGGCCCCAGCATTCGCCATACTTCTGATCACATCTCATAAAGACACTCACAAAATCACTGCAAGACCTCCAGCCCTGAATACACCACCCGCTCGTTTGTTCAGCAAACAGGCATGGCACCCTGCCTGCATGCCAGGCCCCGTGCCAGGTTTGGGTGCTGGACCAAAGCCCCCCGCCCCCAGGGCCTGGAGGAGGATCCAGCTCAGCAGTGGATCGGCTGCAGCAACCGCCCCCCCCACCCACACACACTCCCCCACTCCTGAGCTGGGCAAGAGATCTGTCCTGGGACCCTGTTGGTTTCCTTCCAGGAGAGGTCACCATTTCTGTTCAGCACAACAGCACAAATATAGGGCAAAATCAAATTGCAGTTCAGATGCCCCCTACTTGCTTTTCTGTGCCTTGATTTTTCTCATCCAAGTGTGAAAAACAAGGAACCACCCTTTGAGATGCTCAAGAGATGGAGTCAGACTGGATGTCTGTAGTTGTTGTTATTATTATTGTCATGATTTTTTTTCCTCTTACCACTGCTGGGTAGCAGCAGTGCTGGGCCCACACTGACCCCAATGTAATTGCACAGACTTTCTCCAGCTCCAGCTTCAGTGACCCTCCGAGCCCTATGGTCACTCCAGTGCCCACACAGTCCAGAGCTGGCCCTGGAGGGCTTCACGTCAGCCTTATGCTGTCCTCTACTGCCCACCTGAGGTTCAGCACTGGCTCTGTCGTCCCCAAATCGCTTTCGTCTGGGACAAGGAGTATACAGCTTCCGAATCAGAGCTGGGTAAGGATGAGAGAGACGGCATCTGAGATACCTGTTTCTGACCTGTGCAGTGTTTCCTGCAGGCAGACTCGGTCCCCTGCAGAAGCAGAAAGTCATTCCTCAGATCCAAGCTAATCTGGGATGCCTTGGGCGGCAAGTAATGGAAATACCACGCGAAAAATTCAGAGAGGACAAAGGCCCCCATCCCCCAGGCAGACGGACCTCAGAGCATGGAGTGGGCTTCCAGCCCCAAAGTTGGCGGGGGGGACAGGAACCTGCCCCCTCTCTGACCAGCTCTTCTCCAGAGATGGATGAGTGGATCCTAAGCAAATCCAAATCTGGGGTGCAGAGGGAGGAGGAACAGACTTGGAACCAGCAGCCAGTGCCTGCCTCAACCATCACACAAAAGCTCTGTGTGATCTTCTGCTTTATTCACAAAGCATTCCTAGCTGAGAAAACAGCAGCAGAGTTGGTAAAGCCTTGAATAGGACAGATGTGTGGTCCTGACCTTGGTGCTCCCCACCCCATCCCGGGCTCCATCCATGCAGAAGGCAGTGGGGTTGGCAGACCTACTGCCCATCACCCCAGCATACCCTCCTCCCAGGAAAGACGCCGGTGGCTGGGCCAAAGAGTCAGGGCTGAAATTTGGAAACTGATATGTGATATACAAAGACAGGCGGCGGGGGGGGGTACTGGAGTTGAGCTGAAGAAGGACCTGGTCCAGGTGACAGCCACCTTGCCTCAGCTTGCTGCAGGTCCCAAGGCTGAGGCTCCACCCACAACACACCCCCTCTCCCGCCGGAGATGCTCTGTTGGCAGATAAGCCAGGCGGAATGGCTTCCCGTTCCCTGCCACCTAAAGGAACCTGAGCGACCACAGGGTCTCAGCCACACCTCACTTCACAGGCATGGGCACAGAGGCCAGGAGGGGTGGTGGCATGGCAGCCTGAGAGAGCCCCGGCTTTTGGACACCTACTCGTGTCCTCTGACAATCCCCCAGTTCCTGGACTTGGGGGGCTCTGACCTCCCCGTGGCCTCACTCTCTGGCTTCACCCCCAGAGCTGATGCTGCTGAAGTCAACAAAAGCGACGCGCTCAGAGCAAGCCAGGCCAGATGTGGGGGCCTGGGGAGCCAACACCCCACGCGCCTCTCCTGGCGAATGCAACAGCCAAAGCTGCAGGAGAGGCCTCTCCCTGTGCCAGTTTCCTAGGGACCCAGGAAGCACCCCACCCGGCCCTGCCCTCGGAGAAGCAGGGACTCGGTTTCTGGTGTGTTTACTTTTCCCTGCGCCGGAGGGCCACTCGCCTTCAGTGCGCAGTACATAAACTCTTGGCAAAGTGGGGCTGCCATGCTTTGCTGAACTCCTGCACACAGATGTCCCATTTGTGTTTCATTAGTGCATCAGCCGCACTGCGGCTTTCGACCTCTGCACCAAGCAATAATTACCTGGCTGGGGCCCATCCCCACTCCAGCTGGCCAGGGACTTGCTCTGCCCGACCAGGGCTGTGTAAACTGTCAGCCCTTTCCAGGCGACTGGAGGGCTCCACAGCCACCAGGATGCACGCCGCGGAGGGGTAGGCAGCATGAGCGTGGGGGCAGGGCTTTAAGGGCTGGGGGCGGGGCTGTAAGAGCGTGGGGAGGGGCTGCAAGGG
>NW_022900933.1:35076419-35106390 GCF_012274545.1 Fukomys damarensis | reverse complement strand
GATGGGCTCTAGCAGTTATCTGTATAAAGATGAGTTTTGCAGGGACCCCAGCTACTCTGGGGGAGTCCAGGAAAGAAGAGAAGGGGGCCAGGAATGTAGCTCAGCAGCACAGCACCTGCCTGGCAAAGCAAGGCCCTGAGTTCGATTCCGGTTTCCAAAAAAATAGAACACACAAAGAAGAGAAAGGTAGGTGGCAGAGAGGGAAAGAAGAACGAAGGGAAGAAGGCCAGAGAGAGAGGAGAAAGGAGGAGGGGAAAAGAGAAAAAGGAAGAAGCGGGGAAAAGAGAGGCCCGCGCAGGATGCGGATGGCAGCGTGGCCACAGCTGGGCACCCTCAGGCAGGCCTGGCAGGTCGCAGCCTGGATCCCCTCTCTGCCATTTGCTCCAGCCGGCAGCCTCTCTGTGGCAAAGGGGGCACTGGGTGGGGGCGTCTCTGTTGGGCAAGTTTCCCTCACAGCCTTCCCGCGCAGCCTTGGCAACGTGCAGGAGTTTCATTTATGGATCCCAGACCAATGGCCTTGGGCATGGTTGCTGGGGCTCAGGCACCTCCTGCACCTCAGGGTCTGCTCTTGGCGCTTCCGCAAAGGCACTGAGGGTCTCTTCGTGGAAGAGGAATTGTGTTGGGCACTTGGACACAGTGGTCCCCAGGCTGGGTCCCTGTCTGACCCGGGCAAGAGACTCACACAGCCCGACCCCTTTCTAAAGCCCTGAGCCTAACTTGGGATCTATTTTGAAAGAGGGTGCTCCCGGATTGCATGAGCCCCTAGACCCCGGAGCTAGGATCCGTGCCTAGTACCCACATCTGGGTGTGTTCGTTCACCTGCCCTGAGCTCTGGGTTATGGTTGTTCATACCTAGGGAGCAGGAGGACCCGCCCTTTTCAGGCCTTGACTTTGGGCACCGCCAAGCGCTCTGAATCGTGCTGTCCTTTAATTTTTTGAGAATCTGGCGAAAAATTGCTCTCGTTTTGCAGATGAGAAGACTGAAGCTTCAAACCGTAGCTCACCCCAGGGGTTCACACTCAGCGGCTCAGAGTGGGCTTCTCAACTCCCGAGAGTACAGCTTGCAGTATTCCACCTTCCCTGTGGTGTGAAGGTGATTTGCGTTCAGGAGAATCTGCACTTCGGGTTTTGCACTTGGGTCTTTCTCGAAAGCCAATGTTATACAAGATGTGTGCAGTAGTCCCTTTAGTTGACTGCTGTTTCAGTTTTGTTGCTTTAGTGATCATAAATAAATGTATTTCTAACAAGAAGTCCAGCTTCTTGGAGCTAGGGTGTAGTTCAGTAGTAAAAAGCATGTTTAGTGTCCATGCCCAGCTCTACAAAAAACAATAATAAGTCCAGTATCATGTATAATCTTGAAGATTTTCATCATGTAGCTTCCTAATTCACATACTCTCCTGTGGGGGAATTGTTTTGTTTTGGTACTGAGGATTGAACCCAGGGCCTTCGTACTGATCTACATCCCCAGCCCTTTTTGTTTTTTGTTTTGAGAAAGGGTCTCCCTAAGCTGGTAAATTGCCCGGGCTGGGCTCATGCTTAGAACCTCCAGCTCAGCTTCCCTGAGTGCTGGGATCACAGGTTTGCACACCATGCCCAGCTTAGGGGCTTTTAGGACCAAACCATCCCCAAGGAGAGGACAGGGCTGAGCATGAGGAATTTCAGTGTTTTGCACCAGCTTGATAGGAGAGCAGTGACCGGTGACCCTCCCTCCCACGGTGCTGTGTGAGGGGATCTGGGCATTGCCTGCCCCGGGCCTGCGAAGGAAGCTTTCCTGGCAAACACTGGTCAGTCCCCAGAAGAGCAGAGCTGAACTGGAAGGGTGAGACTCCACCAGCCATAAAACTGTGTACTGGGGCTGTGACTAGAGCAGGAGCAAGGAGCAAGGGTCGTCCAGCCCCGGGGCCCTGGGTGTCTTGGTACGGGGTAGCCCGGGCGTGGCAGAGATGCACAGAGGGGTGCAGGCCGAGCATGGGCCAGCCGTTGCTGCCACTGCTACCTTTGCAAATGTCGCCGATTGTGAAAGCCATGTCTTCTGTCTGTTTCTGTACGAAAGTGCTCACTGAGGCCTTTCTGTATGTGAGGAATTTTACTGAAGTGGGGTGATTTCCGGGTCCCCATTGCAGCAGCAAACCAGCACAGAGTTCGGACCTGGGACCCTGGCACACTCACCTCGGGCCCAGGAAGTACCAGGTGCGGAGACCAAGACTGGTCCTATCTGAATAATAATAAAAAAAGGAACGGGGGAAATCCACAATGAACGAAATATTAACACTTTAAATAAAGACAGGATCGGTCTGATTTTTCCTTTTGCCTCGGGCTCTAATATGGCTTGGTGTAATTGATCCTATCTTTATTCAAAATGTGGATATTTTGTTCATTATGGGTTTTTCCATTTTGAGGGTTTTTAAAAATGTCATTAAAATACAATTTCTCTTGATTATTGTGGTTTTTGGCCCTGGCAGGAAGCATGGTGGGTCAGGAACAGGGCAGGAGTCCTGTGTGGGCCTGAGGAGGAGCCAGGCATCGAGTCTCACCACATTCAGGGCCAGCATGTCCCCTGTCCCTGGCATGACCTGGTTTTTTCTCTACCAGAAATGTCATTTCTGGTAACATGACCAGGTACCTTGCACACGGGCCTTTTTGGCTGTCACGGGAGCTTTTGCACGAGACTTGTTTTAGGAGTGTTACCATTTCCTGGACAAGGAAACAGGCCGTGGATTTAGTGGGCCACAGCTGACACAGCTGGAAAGGAAGGGAGCCAGGGCTGACATCCAAGTATTCTGATTTGAAAGCTGGGAGGCTGTGGCTCCTCCTGAAACCTGGCGAGATGGGTACAACAGGGAGATGGGTCTGCGGTGTGGGTGGGCAGAGGGACAGCAGTGGAGGCGATGGACCACTAGGATTCAGAGTGAGGGTAGCCGTTCCATGAGGGTTGGGCTCACTCCAACAGTCCTCACTGTTTGGAGAATCCTGTGACCCCATTTCCTGGGGTCCATTTTTTACAGTCAGGGGCCGGGTGGGCACAGATGAGGTGAGACACAGGTGAGATGAGGGCACAGGTGAGATAAGTTGGGAGTTAATTGTTAGAAATGGATGGTGGCAAATTTAATGATTCTATTCTTAGTCTATGCCTCAAATTTCTGTAATAATAATGAGCTAGGCACAGTTATGCACCCCTGTGATCCCAGCACTATGGGAGGCTGAGACAGGAAAGTCACCATGAATTCAAAGCCAGCCTGGGCTGCATAGTGAGTGAGTTCCAGGTGAGCCTGGACTTCATAGCAAGACCCTGTGTCAAACCCCCACCCCAAAGTAGAAATTTTAAAAAGACACTGGGGGTGTAACTCAGTGCAAAGCCCCAGGTTCAATCCCTAGCGCTGAAACAGAAGAAGATGAAAGAGAAGGAGATGAAAGGGAGGAGAGGGAGGGAAGGGAGAAGGGGGAGGAGGAGGAAGAGGCAGAGAGCAAATTCCGTTGGGCAGAGGCAAACCTGTGCCGACAAATGCCCTGGAAAGCACCACTTTCCCATGAACATAGGAAACGAGCCCCAGGGCTGCAGATCCAAACTCCAGGCCCGCGACGGGGCCAGGACGACAGTGCCACTGAGCAGGAGGGTGGCATCCTATGGCCCACACAGATAAGGCCGGGGTGCAGGGCCTGGAGCCTGCCCTCGGGGAATGCAGGGACCAGCTCTTTGCCAGAGCTGTCCAGAGATTTCAGGGCAGCCGCTGATCCACTGGGATCCATTGGGTGCCATCTGCCTCCCGTAACTTGGGCTCCCCTGTGAGGATAGGCGAAACAAAGGCCAAGGAAGAAGGACCCTCCCTGGTCCCACAGGGAGTCAGGGCTGTCACCCAACACAGGTCTTCTGTTTTTCACATGCGGGTTGTCAAGGAACCATTCCTGAAGAAGAGCTAACAGACAAGCTGGGCATGGTGACAAAGGCCTGCACTCCCAGCACTTGGGAGGCTGAGGCAGGAGAATGGCAAGTTCAAGGATAGCCTGGACTACACAGACCTTGACACACACACACACACACACACACACACACACATGCATGCACGCACACTAGGGTAATGGGTGTGAGGGTATGGGTGTAAAAATGATCTAAGTGTGCATGTACAAATCTGCCAGAATGAAACCCATTACTCTGTACAACCAATACACACTGATTTAAAAAAAAAAAAAGCAACCACAAAAAATAAAAAAACAGAACAAGGAGGAGCAGGGCAAGAATTTCTAGGAAAACATAACTTGCGCTTCTGAATCAAATTAGTGAATGTGTTGCACCAAAGACACGTGGGGCAGGGCTGAGTGGGAGCAAGGGGAGGACACCTCTGTTCAACTTGAGATAATTCAACTCAAGATAAAAAATGTAAGTGGATGAGTTTCACTATGCCTTTGCTGTGTGGCTTGCTGAGAAAGTTATTTAAGAAGGTTCGGCCTCTCTTCACCCACGTATCGCGTGGGCTCATGCTAACAGCTTGTGCTTTTCTCTTCTGTGAGGAAAATTTTTTTAAAAGCTCAAGCTCCCTGCAAATTGTGGTGACCTTCTCTGCATGTGTGACCTTCCACAGGCTCTACCTACACTGTCCCTGCTGCCCCACCGAGTGCTAGTGACAAAGCCAGTGGCAAGGGCTCATCTGTGAAGGGCAAGAGAGGGAGCCTCTCTCCTCGGAGTCTCTGTCCTTTGAGAAACCATTTTCTTGAGTGACATAAAGGGTCCTGAAGACCAGAAAGTGACAAAGACGGTGCCCTGATGGTCGCTGTCATACAGGGACACACTGAGCACCATCTCCCTCAGGGAGTTTTCCTGAACTGGGGAGAGATGACTAACAGCACCAGCAGAAATGCCACTGGGAACTGGACACACAGCCAGCACACTGGGCAATGGGGCTGAGGGTGTAGCTCAGTGGTAGAGGACGAGGGAAAAGGGGAAGAGGAAGAGGTTTTGAAGGCCACAGAGAGGGAGGCCAAGTAGGAGTAAGGAGGAGACTTCAACTCCAGGAAAGAAGAGCCACCTGGCCCAGGACACCCACCAGGCCTCTTGCTCGGCAGCCAAGCCCGAGTTTCCAGACACCCAGAGTCACACAGCCAGCGCCCCCCAGATGCTTCCCTGCAAAAACAGGAACAATGAATGCTCAAAGGCAGCCAGGAATTTTTAGAGACGTGCTAATTCCCCCAGGTCACACAATGTCCAAGCCAGGGCCAGGCCTCCCAGTTATCTGTCCCCAGGCCACCCTTCTCTTTATGGCCTGACGCTGTCACTTAGCAATCCAGTAGGAAAGAAGTTGGGACGTCCAAGAGAGTTTTGGTGTTTGTAGCATTTTGATTGATTTAATTGCCACCATTGTTTTTTGTTTTGTTTTGTTTTGTTGTTTGTAATAGGAAATTTCCCATGAAAACTTAAGTTTTCCAGGTATCCTTGAGAAATGACAGCTCAACAGGTTCTGCTTCCTGCATAGTGACAGCTGGCTGGCCCTGAGAATTGTAGGCCTCCCCTCCTGGCGCAGGAGCCCTAGGCTGAAGCATGAGCCCAGAAAATGTGCTGAGGCTGGCTGGACAGTGCCATGGGCACCCAGGGGCAACTCAGAGAGCAGAAAAGCAGCCCAGAGCTGCAGCTGGGTTATTAGTACACATGCGAAAGCCCAGGCCGAGGGGAGGGGGTCCGTAGGGAGGGGGAGGATGAAACACATTTCCTGTTTCCGCCTGGCTCCTTCTCAAAAGAGGGTCTCTCATCTGCTCAGCGGTACTGGGGAGCAGGAAGTGGCAAAGTGAGGCTCCTTGGGCCTGGCTTACCTTGACATCAGGGATGGACAGTCACTATGAGGGCGGCCAGGGCACTACTGTAGCAGTGTTTGGTGGTCACTGCAGTTGGGCCATGGGGCCCAGTTTGGGAAGAGAAGCCCATTGGATGGGTGTTCTAGTCAGGACTCCTCAGCTGCAGCAACGATCCATCAACCTAGTGTATGTGAGGTGGAAAAGTGGCTTCCATAAATGATGACTTCAGATGGTCCTGCCACAGGCATGGCTGGATCAAGGCCTTCCATGGTGTCATCGGGCCTGGCCACTCCCCATCTTGTCACTCCACTTTCCCCCATGTTGGTTTCCCTGAAAGACTGTCCCCTGCGGTGGTAAGATAGTCACCACTGCCCCTAGGCTCTTGTCCTGGCAACCCACACATGAATCCCAGCAGACATCCCAGGATGAGCTCTTATTGAACTGATTTTGGAACACACCCATCCCCATAGTAACCAATGAGATTGATCTGAGGATGTGATGTTTGGATTGACCATCAACAGAACAAGCCCGCCCACAGCACTGGGGGTGGGGCTGGCCCCTCTCAGCCAGTGAGGAGCTTGTGCAGGAAGGAAAATTACCAGACTGTCTCTAGAAGCAGGAGGGTAGAACTGAGGGGATCAGCCACACAGTTGGGAGCAGAGCCCACAAGATGCGGGGTGTTGAGGGTAAGGGTGTGGGACAACAAGACCAGCACTGGGACTGGTCAGACCTCAGGACCCAGGTGCCACCTTGAAGCAATGGTGCTGAGTGAGTTATTCTGGGCACCTGGAGCGGGCTGCCTTGCGGTCTGTGAGAGCCTGCAGCTCAAAGAGGTCAGTGCCCACAGCCAAGAGGTGCCTGGAGGAGGCCAGGAGCAGGGGCTTTTGCCCAGTAGGGCAAGAGATGCTTCCACTGAGCCCTGGGGGTTTTGCTTTCAGCCTCAGGAGGGAAGGGGTCACATGCTTCCTGCCCTGATGGGCTTCAGCATGGATGTGTGACCAAAAAAAGGTCCTTAGAGATGTTGCAGGGGTGCTGTTAGCCACGCTCCCCATCTCCACACCAAAAATCCCGGGTGTCCACGGTCAGCATCCTCCTTCTCCAAGCCAGGTGAGCTGGGGTTTCCACTCCCGGCAGCCAGACACAGCCTGCCTGGCACCAGGACCCGAAGAGGTGACGGGGCCCGACTTGCTGTCCCCAGCCCTTCTCACCCCAGCTGTCACCACTGCGGGCTTGGCTTACTGAGGTGCATTTACTGCTTGTTTTCTGCTGCAAGAAACTGCTTTTTCATATCCCTCCCAGGCCACCAAGGGAAAAAAATTTTTTTGAAATAACGTCCTTACCCTAATTTAAATACATCTACCTCTAAAATGGCCAAAGACTGACATTTCTTTGCTACACAGTCAAAAAAGAAAGCTCCTTGGTCCAACATAGGGGGTAATTAAATGCATTCAGCTACAGCCATTTGATGGCTGCGTGTGTGGCCAAAGAATCGAAGCGGACAAGCAATGCTCAGAGATAGGGGAGATGCTTTGTCTGTACGACCAAGTGGAGAAGAAACTTACAGGTTACTCCATGTGGAGAGCAGGACTACACAGACCAAAAGACTGGAAGAACAGACAATGGTGTAAACGTAGAAATTAAAACCGTTTCTGCCCTGGGTGGTGGCATTTGGAGTAATGTTTAGTTTCAATGGTATACTTCCACGGTTTTCAAATTTTCTGCAATGAACATATATTGTGAGTATAACCCCAAACTAAAGCCAAGAACAAGAGGAAGCACTCGGCAGCACTCGAAGAGGCTCGTGGGGTGGAACAGTAAAGCTCTCATGGTTTTCTAAGGCCAGGTGCCAAGGAGGGCACCAGATCAGTTTGGAGTAGCTGATGCAGGGATTTCCAGCGAGTGTGGACAGAAAAATCAGAGGCACAGGGCTCCAGGCCTGGTCCTGCCAAGCTGTCTCCCCTGCTTTGCCTCCATCAAATCCACTCCTCCACAACTCTGGGGTTTTGAAGTAGCAAAGCCCCCCATAGTGGCCAGGTGTCACAGCCCACGGGCGACGGCTGGCTCCTTGGGAGCCCCTCATAGTCAGGGAGTTTGGCACGTGGGAGGTTAATTCTCTTATCAAAACTGTACAAAATCCTAATTTTGCAGAGTGGCAATTTTGGGGGGTGGGGGAAACCCAGCGATGGGAAAATGTTGGTTATGCAGCACTAGACATTCAGCGCTCATGGGACCAATTATAAAAACACTCATTCAGCTATTTCTATTCAAATGAACACCTGAAGAGGAGGCCTCAATGGTTTTAAAAGTGTGTGGGTATTACTGGATAAATGTTAGTCCAATAAAAGAGATCATCATCCGCTATTTGTGTACATTTAAGTTGACACTGAAAAGATCTTTGTGAAGCACTGCACGCTGCTTTCTTTTCTATGTGCATCTTTTTATCTCCTATTCCCTTAACACTTTAGCAACTGAAGGGAACAGACCCAGCATGGCTGGTCAAGGCTTTCTTCTGCCTCACCCTCCCCCAAGACTGCTTGGACTGGGGTGCTGGGAAGGCCACGCCGGAAGTGGGCAGCCCCGGGCTGGGCACTTATAAATATGTAATGTCCTGCTTGGAGGCACAGTCACGAACTCCTAATAAGAATGCACGAATCTGTGTTTGAAAACAGACATTTGCATTTGCCCTGCGGTCACAGTACATGGCCCATTCTTATTCAAAAATTTATTTTTCTTCTTCTTTTTTAAGGCCTGGAAATACTCTGTGCCTCTGGCTCCCCACCAAGGCACACACACACATCCTTCTCTGTTCTCTTTAAACAGAAATTAAGAGAAGGGAGCCCACAACCCAGGTATCCCCATCCTTGAAGCCATCAGATCCTGGCTAGAGCTCACAACTTCTATACATCTATGCCACCAAAATCTGCACCCACCAGAGAGTATTTTTTTGCTCTTGCCCAGGAGTCTTGGTCCAGAATGAAATACAGAATTAAAAAGAAGGGAACCAACTGGGGAAGGTATGTTGAGGTTTGAGAAGTTCCCCACTGGGCCAGGGGGTCAGCTCAGTGGCACAGTACCTGCATTGAAAGCGCAAGGTCCTGAGTTCAATTCCTGGTATCCCCCCCGCAAAAAAAAGAAGTACCACACGGTAAAGTCAGGGTGGGGCTCACATGGCAGCTGCAGGGCTGGGGGCTGTGCCCAGGGTCCCAGGGTTGTTGTACAATGGTTGGTACTTACTGGCCAGCAGCAGGACACTATGACCAGGGAGCTGTGGTTTCTGGAGTTAAAACAGCCCAAGCCAGTCATTTTTTAAAGTAGACTTGTAGAAGGGACCTTTGTCATCCATGGCTCCTGAACCTCTATGCACTTAGCCTGTGTGACTTTGGGCTTCTCCTCCTGTGATGATTCCACCAGCCCCACCCCTCTTGCTGGCAGGCGGGTTGGGGGAGTCCCCTCCCACTGACCTGGAGGCCCCAATCCCCAGGCAGCCGCCCCATTTCCCCACGTGGATGCTCTCTGGGGCCTGCCAGGCTGGGACTGCTATCAGCGACTTCTCTTCCCCCACCACGTGCCCTTCTGCCTGGGAGGTCAGCAGGGCTAAATGTGATCACCACACCAACACCAGAGTTGTGAGCAGTCTTCCTAATTGCAGGCATGTGGAGAACTATTTGCTGCAGCAGCCCAGTATTTACTTATCTAGGGGTGGGCCACATCCTGGCTGTGCAGGGATAGTGAGAGAGGGTGGGGTGCAACCAGTTCCGGGGTTCCCCTGCTGACCAAGCTGCAAGCCAGCCAGATGCCTTTGTAGGCTGCCGGCTGGGAGCCGAGCCCCCATTGAAGGGCTCACAGTGACACCTGCAGTTTGACGAGCCACATGTCACACTGCAGGACAGCTGCCGCTAGAGAGGATGGGGGCACCTAGCCACTGCTGGACCACCTGGGGCCAGATGGCTGGGCTCACTGCTGGGGCCCAGGGACAGGGAGAGGCGGCTCAGTTCTCTGAACCTGCTGTAGGAGAACCTAGCTGCTGCTCTCTCCACCTGGTTTCCAGCCCTCAGCCTCCCAAACCAGAGACCTATGGCTGTAGTTGCCCCTGCTCAGCCACTGAGCTGGGAAAGCCATAGCCTAGGAAAGCCAGCTGGCAAGGAAGCAGCGGGGAGCGGAGGGCCAGTTGCCACAGCATCAACATCCAGACAACCATCTTCCGAGCTCCTGTTCGGTGCAGCGCTTTTCACTGCCTCTCTGCTCCTTTCCACCGTGCACCAGGGCGAGATCACTGAGCCCAGTGCCCTCCTTTTCCAAACTGGAGGCTAAGCATGGCAGAGGGGAAGTAGCATGGGCAAGGTTGCCCAGGGAGGGTACCTAAGTCTGCCCGCCCCTGATCGAAGAGCAGTGCTGGGATGACTGTCGGCCCCTCAGCTCCTGTCCTGGTCACTGCCTTCCTGACAAGCCCACCCTAGAACACTGCACACACAGCTTCTCCACAGATTGTCTCAACACCCCCTCCTCACACCCACAGGCTTGTACACACACTCGTGCACTCAGGCACACGAGCTGCGACCTGCACCCCTGGAAGACAGCCGGTCTGAGCTGAGGGAACGTCACTTCTCAGAATCCAGTTGAGGCTGAGCTTCCACCACCCCAGCTCCATTTCCTCCTGTGCACTCAGCTTGCAAAAGTCTGAGAGCCAGGACACGGGAAGATGGGAATGAAAATGAACCGAGGCAAAGATTTCTTTATAACTTTTCTCAATATTCCGCTGATTACTAGCTCAGTAGCAGATGTGATATGCTTAATGATGCATAGACAAGCAGCAGCCCCTAATCCCTAAATGAACTTATCTCTAAATATATACAGGAGAAGCTATATAAACTCAATTCAGCACCCTGTTCCTCCAGCTCTTGGGATGGAGGAGTAGAGGAGAGAGCAGGCGCCTAGGAGACCCAGCAGGGGCAGATGGAGGGCAGGGAGGCGGTGGGCAAGTTCTAGGGGCAGCTTGACCTGACACCCACGACCTCTACGTGACACATAGGCCACCTGCATCTGCATGTGCCCCAGGGGATCTGCAGGGCTTCCGTGGCTACAGTGGCAACAGCAATGGTGACCTGCTCTAGTGGACCTTCTTTCTGTAGTTTGCATTGAAGGGACCTGAATGAACACCTAAAATTGGCTTTTCTTCCCAACCTCAGCCTCCGTGAAATACACCTATGGCAAGACTCAGCAAGCTTTTCAACTTGGAGTTCTCAATAAGGGAATTACAAGCGCAGTGGCCCTGGGCTTTCTTCCCCCAGCATCTGCTGTGTGGGGGCTCTGGGTTGAGGCCCAGGGTCCAGTGGGGACAGATGTGAGCTCCTGGGGCAGGTAGGTGCCAAAGGCGGACACATTGGGCAATGGGAATGAGGAGGGGACTCTGCATTGCCCTCTGTATCCTGCCCCACCCCGCCCCAGGGTGTCTGAGAGCAGAGTACAGAGGCTCAGAGGCTGCAAAACACGAGGCTGGCTCTGGCTCAGGAGCCAAAGGTGAGTCAGGCTGGAGGGTGTGAAGGAAGAAGGCCTGGGACAGAAGAGCTGGACTTCTTCCTGCCAGAGGGGAGGACTCCTGCTCCCTCTAGTAGCTCCCGCTGCCTTACTGAGCAGGTGGGCAGGAGTGTGAGCTTAGGTTCAAGATTCAAGTTCCAGAGATTCCAAGAGGGCAGTCCAGGGCCTGGACAGATGGCTTTTGCAAAGTGCTGTTTAGCCCAGACAGCCTGCTAACCTGGAAGGAAACTCAAAGCAGCACAAAGAGACCCCACAGAAAGCAGAGGGACTGGCCTCCGCCCACCTGAGCCAAAGAAGAGCTTATGCATATGCAATTCAGGCCCACTCAGAGGGCTTTTCGATTAGCCACATGGAGAAGCCATGGCCGGGTTGGGGGAATCTATATTTCACCTTACGTTGCACACAGCTGGGCTCAGACTGGCACCAGTGCTAATATGCAAAAGAGGCTGTATCTGCCTGTGCTCATCAGGGTTCTCTGGGAAGCCAAGAGGGGCAGGACCCTTCCCTTCCAAGGCCAGCAAACAAAGGCAGGTGGGTGGGCCATCCGGGAGGCGTCCTGCCTGCCCGCAGGAGCTGGGCAGGAAAGAGGCCACTGGATGGAAGGTGACAGTGCATTCCTGTCACACTGCAGTGGGTAGAGGGCAGTCTCAAGAGAGAAACTGAGGCTGAGAGGGAAATAATTTGCAGAAAGACACATCCCACTTGTGGGGCTTTTTGTTTGTATATAAATACAGTTGTGTTTAATTTTTGCTCATACAGGTCCAGAGCGCCCCTAGGAGATGCCCGTGACAGAGGTCAGCCGTGTCCAGGCCACGCTCAGCGTGCCCATGCACTATGTGGAGAGCAGACAGGGGTAAAGAAAGTTGAGGCCATGGTCCTCGCCGTCAAGAAGCACACATACCACTGGGCACTCAGCAAATGATACCAAGCAACACACAGCCAGGAAGTGCAGGGTGCAGCATGCCACGCGCCCAAGGAGAAGGGCCAAGGGAATGAGCAGGCCCTGTGTGCCAGCGTGGCTGGGAATCGGATGAGGTCTGGTGGGTGGAGGAGCTCCTGGCTTTGTCCTAGCCCCTCTCCATCCTGTACCTTTGATTCCGCAGCATTCGGAGCCTACTCATGGCTCCTCTTCCCAGATCTCCTTCCTTCCTTCCTTCTTCCTCAGGAAAATGTGGTAGTAAAAGCTCCCTGGGCTGGATGGACCCACCCAGTTCCTCAGGAAGAATGCAACTCCAGTCCTGCATCTGTAGGGCTTTGCCTAGAGTGCCACATACAGAAAGCCAAAAGCCACTCTCCCCCAGCCACTCCGGAAGTGGCAGATGAATCAGCAAAGCTGCTGTCTATACTAGATATGTGCAACCTGCAAGCTGGACCCCTCTTATCAGAACTAGGTTCCTACTCTGTAAAAACACAGGTAACCAAGCCTATGTGTTTTTTTGAGGTGCCAAAGGGAGCGGCTAGGCAATGACATTTGGCACCACACTGGGTGTACCTGAAGCATGAGGCCTGTAGGAGCACTCACTGCGAACTGTCAAAGCAGACACGCAAGCTCAGTGCCAACCGCAAGATGGTGAGCCACGGAGCCACTGGCTGTGCCCTGAAAGAGAACAGGTGCGGCCAGGAGCGGAGCTACAGGATGCTTCTGCCCACAGCCGGAAGCCTCTCCCCTTGCTGCTCACTTCAGAGAACTGTGGCTGCGTTCTGGACTGCGAGCCCGACTTCAGAATAATACCCTTCTTCACTGGCTGCATAGCTCACTGGGCCTCCTTCCTGGACCACTTCGCCTACAGCCTCACTCTTCCCTCCACCCTCACTATCACCAACTCCGCTTGCATGACCACAGGAATGACTCAAGTCTGTCCGCACTGCTCAGAAGGACAGAACGTTAGAGCTGAGTGTTCATTCGGCATTGCTCTCCCTTGGATGCTCAGAGCAATCAGTGAAAGAAATAGGAATCAGGGCAGTGAGACCATGTTCATTCTTTATCAAAATGAATTGCAGGCCAACACTGGTATTTTGAAATCCCATAAACTACAGCTTAATTTCCTTGACCAGCATGGGCCCAGCCCCGGGTGACATGGGGCCTTGACTGTACTCACAGACTTGCTCACCCTCTGCCATCTGATCTGCAAAACTTGCTGGGGACAGAAAAGTGACAGACCGGAAGACTTTGGGTAAGCTCAATTAGCCCTCATCCAAAGAAGGGGTCTTAACAGGCACCCCTGAGCTCTATAAGAAGGTGCTGTTAGGCCTGGTCTCTCAGTCATGGTTTAGCCAGTAAATGGCCATAAAAATTGTTGCCCGTGGGCAGCTCCTGCTTTGAGAGCCACCTTGGTATTCAAGCTACATGCCCCAAGAGCCTCCTCTACAGGGCCCGTCTGCATAGGAAGGGTCAGCAGGCTGGCATCCTAGCTCCACTGCTCTCTCTGAATTCTTAGGTCCCCGGTGATGACCGTGGCACCCCAGGATTGGGAGGAGAGGGTCAGAGCCCAGGCCACGGGGTCAGCGGGGTCCCTTCCTGAGAAGGGAACCTGTACAGGAGCACCTGCCGGCAGAGAGCCAGCCAAGCTTAACAGGGATCAGCAGCCAGGAGCTAAGCAGCAAGCCCGCTGCACCCAGTTGGGGCACCTGCACCTGACTCTGTCCTTCCTCCTTCCAGCACGGTCACCAAAGCAGAACAGGAGCAAAGGGGTACAAAGAAGGGGCAGTGGGCTCTCCCTGGACACCGGACCAGGCTGCCCTGAAAAGCCTGAGATTCAGGGTTCCCCTTCTCCCAGCTGAGCAGCTTGGGCTCAGAATGAGGCTGTAGGCAAGGTGGTCCAGGAGGCAGGGAGAAGCTGCATGCCCCTCTCCTGGCAGTTCCCAGAGGCGCCAAGGCAGGGCCTACACAAGCCTCACCTGGAGGCCACATTTGGGCCTCTTTGCAGCACAAGTTCCCAATGAGTACAAGTCCTCATTCCTCCTCTTCCACCCTGGCCCTGCTCCTGTCCCTCTCAGCGCACCGGGTCCTGACTGAGCAGCTCTGCATTGTTCGCTGCTGTCCCCCACTACAGCCTGCGGTGAAGGCTGTAATTAGGACCCGCAGACAGAGGAGCAGAGCCAAAGGATGGTGCTTCCCTCCCCCTTGCTGCTCCAGGGCCTTCATCCCAGGCTACAAGTTGCCAAATGCCTGGCATGGGGTGCCCCCTGTCAAACCTAGGCATCTCCTAGCCATGGTATCAATGCCCGCCCCTGGGCCTCTGAGTCTTGGGGCACTGAGAGGAAGCAGCCTGAGCTTCTCTGTGGTGGCAGCTGGGGTCAATGAGCAGAGCTGGGCTGGAATTCAGCTGTGGGCCAGTAAGGCCACACAGCATGGCTGTGTTCATCAGTGAAGACATGAAAACCTGTTTTTCGACCAGGGATTTAGCTGCCTGCCTTGCAAGCACAAGTACCTGTGTTCGATCCCCGGTACCTGTTTTTAGGCCTAAATATTAATTTAAGCTCAGTGAAGCTGGGCCCCCATAATGATGGATGCCAGGAACCAAAAGGCTTTCTGGGGGGGACAGCAGAGACACGGCCCCCGCAAGTCACAGTGGAAAGAGCTCACTGCTCCGGCCTCCCATGGCGCGAGTGACCTGCAGTTAGTTTCCTTTCACCCACCTCACAAGCTCAGGGCTCTTGTGGGTCAGGAAGCAGGGTCCACAGCACAGTCCAGGGGGTGTCGCCAAGAGCCCCAGGTGAAGGTTGCGGGAGCAGAGTTTGAGGCAGGGAAGCCCACGTCCAGGCACACGAGCTAAGGCCGAGACTGCTCTTGCTCACTGGCTGGGCTGCCTTCCACACGGAGACACCGGGCTCCAGAGCTCCACCCTTGGGAGGCCCAGTGAGGTGCTGCCCATGGGGTGCAAGCCTGGTGTCACCCACCTCATGGGGCAGGTGCTTTGTTCCTGAACAGCAGACCATGGGAGGCTGAGGGTGGAAGAAAGCCAGAGAAAGTCACTTCAGGATTATGAAGTGCTATGCAGGGCCGGAGGCTGGATCCCCAACAGAGGGGAAGAGGGCAATGGTGGGCTAGTGAAATTTCTCCTGGGCAGGGCTGACTGCTCACATGGTTTGGGGGCAGAATCAGGGAAAAGCACAAGAGCATCTGAGCCCAAGGTCTTTGTGCACACATCCTGGTCCTGCCAAGGTGCTTTGACCCTTAAGACCCTTCTCCGCCACGCTTTTCTTTCTGGTTACCGGACACTGCTGCTTACCGGCTCCTCTGCCCCTGTGGTTTCAGGACCAACACCAAATCACTGGGCAAACAAACAGCCCAATCTCCCCTGGCTTCCTGGCATCTCAGGGAAGCTACAAGCTCCCTCCCAGGCCACCGCTTACACTCCAGAGTGCTGCAGCTTCCTGTTAGGAAAATGTTCCCACTCACTCTGACCTGGCCTCAGCCTCCTCAGTCTTCAGGGCAAAGCCTCTTCGATGTAAAAGGGAGCTCCTGACCCTCCTCAAGTGCTGCAGTTTTCCTCAGACCATTCTGGTGGTTTCTAGCTTGTCAGCCATGCTTATTGCCTGGGAATGGTAAAATCACCACATACAACCAGGGCTTCCCCACGGCTGTGTCCCTGAGTGCATAGGTGTCTCCAGGTAGAAGAGCTTGGGCTTTGGGACCACACAGGTTCAACTACTGCTGAGAAGCCCAGTGTTTCTCAAGGACCACAGATGGTTCTCATAGCAACCAGGTGAGACCACTCAGCAGGGCGCATCCAGCACAACTTAGTGAGCTCCCACCTGCCTATAGTGGCAACAACAACCATTTTTGTTGACAGAACCTTCACAGGAAGTGAATCTGTCTGGGATCACCAGATTTCCTGAATGTCTCTGCTTTTACTGACTTGTGAATGAGGCTAAGGCTGTCCCCGCAGTGAGCCTCATGCTTTGGCCCTCCCTGGTCCAGGGTCTCTCGCCAACACTCTGCTGTCCTCTCCACATCCTCCTGGCTCCAGCAGCGCCACCATCTTTGTCCAAGGCCTCACGCTACCCTCCAAAGGCTGATCACCTTGTGGAGATTCACCCGGGACAGTCTTGGGTTATTATTCACTTCTGTTCCTCAGCTGTGATGTCTAGGAAAAATGGTCGAGATAATGCTCATGTAGTATGACCCCCAAATATGTTTTTTAACAAGGCGTATGAAAGACAAAGTATAGAGATCTTAAACACTAACTCTAAGAAGTAGGATTATGGAATTTTATTTCCTTGATAATGTTCAGCATTACAACTAATATGTATACTATTATAATCAGAAAAAAAGTTAGTATTGACAAACTGACAGTGTCAGATTTGCCTAAAACCATTTCACTTACGTGGATTTGTCAAATGAGTCACCCACACCACATTTTAAACCACTTTCATGGCATTTTATGGACAGCATAAGTGGCGAAGCACTCACCAAAAAACTCACTTGTAGACATCCATTCTGACTTTGTCTTGTTAACATGAAGCAAGGTTTTCATCCATGCCTCAAGGCATCTGTCTTAACTTTCTGTATTTAATGGAAACTTATCAAGTGTAATACCCTTCAATGATATAGTAGGCATGGCACCCCCAGGACGGAGCAACCTCTAAGGTATCTTGTTATTTCTATTTGCTCTACTCTTGAGCAGTTCAAATTTTCTAGCATTTTAAAAAGGGAGTCCTGTTTTTCTTTTTTTTTATTGGTACAGCGGCTCGAACTCGGGTCCTTGAACTTGAGAAGCAGGAGGCGGAACCACTGAGCTAAATCCCCGACCCAGAAAGTCCTGTTTAACGAGTTTAAAAACATTAAGATGCAAAACCTTTCCAAAAAAGGCAAAGTTATAAAAAAAAATTCTCAAGGGAAACCGTCCAAACCAATACATAAAATGATACTTTGTAAAGATCCAAATTTTAAAATCAACTGCAGAGTGAACTGGGGGTGAGGAGGTCTGTTCACCACAAAGCAGCCAGGGTCCAAACCCTCCAGTGATAGCAATATGGCCCTCTAGTCGCCCTAGAGCCCATCTCCCCAGCCACCATCAGCCTATGCAAATTTTCCCTATTTCCTACCCTGTCATTCAGGTCCTAGGGCCATCCAGATGGGGAGAAGCATATGCAAAAAGACACTACTCTGACCTTTCTAGTGGTGAATCCACAAAGAAACTGAAGGGCAACATCACTGGAAAAATTCAAGGTCACACTTCGGGATTAAGTTTTATTAGAGTAAAACAGAATCACTGTGTGATCTCAGGCGAAGTACTCCGCTAGATTGAGTACCTTACTTCTAAGTGGTGACACCATCTACTGTGTCCACGAGACTCACTGTTCGACACAGAATAGGCAGACTGCAGCAAACAACTGCTGGGAAGCTTCCAGGCCCAGGCACTGCCCGAGACCCGAGCCGGAGGCCGGCAGACACCACAGCATCTCTTCAGGGTCAGGGCACCATGTTTGTCTTGGCAGCAAGCAGAGAAAGCTCCCTGATAAAGAGGTCAGTATTCTACCCCACTTCATTTAGGGAAAGAAAATAATAGAGGGGTTTGCCTGACGACGATTTTCTCTCAACTCCAGTCCTACCCAAATTGCATGTCAGGAAGGCAGCTTTGAGAATTAGCAAAGATGGTTTTGCTGGATGTTCCCTTGCTGCCTGCAGTTTGCCCTTGCACCTGTCTTCTGACAAGCCTCAATTAGGTTTAACCTAGGGCTTTAAACAATTAGGATTCTTTAAACACACTCCATCTACAAGTACTTGGGAATCGACATAGTATTCCATAAGAAACATCTGTGAAGAACAAGCCCGGTATTACTCAGAAACCAAAAAGAAAGTGTTAAAAACTTGCTTTCCTGGGGCAGCCAACCTTAGTGGACAGAATTTGTTCCCCTTGAAAGCCAGGGCTCCTTCAAATCACTGAGTGGGCATTCTTAGTGGTCCCTCAAACACAGTGGTGCCCTGGTATATGAACTTGTCTTACAAATTTGTAAGATGTGTAATGGGTAGATGGGGAAAATGGCTGTGGTCACATCTGTCACCCAATGCAGTGTTTGTGAACAGAAGCAAAATTTTGAGGCTAGGGATTTAGCTTAGTGGTGCATCACCTGCCTGGGAAGCGCAAAGTCCTGAGTTAGAGAGAGAGAGAGAGAGAGAGAGAGAGAGAGAGAGAGAGAGAGAGAGAGTGTGTGTGTGTGTGTGTGTGTGTGTGTGTGTAACATTCTTGTCAAATGCTTTTGTTTGCAAACAAGTGTTTGTGAACCGAGGTATTACTGTGTTACACAGCCTGGTGGCGGCTTCAGAAGTGTAAGCTCAAGACTATGAAAACTGAAGTACAATTTAAGTGAAAACATCAAGGTTTGGCAACTTGTTCAATTTAAAAAATTAGAATAAACTGTTTCAGTATTCAAGTTTTAGAGTAATCTGGCCAATGTGAAACAATACAATTTCTCGCTCTCCAATTGAACCCAATGCCCCAGACCTTAATCTTTCCCTTCCTTCCTGTCCTCCCTTTCACTTTTCCTTGGCAGCCATGCTGCAGGGGAAGGACTTTCCCACATTATCACATTTCCTGCTCATCAACTACCTTTGTGGTACCGCTCCCACTGTTATCCGTGAAATTTCAGTGGGGTTACTCACCCCACCTACAGCCACAGAATTTCCAGAAACTAGCTGGTGACAATAAGCGACTGAAATATACCATTTACATATAAACCCCACAAACACACTAAGCTAACACTACTGTAATGGGATCTCAAACATACAGAGCCCTTCAGAGTCAGATCTCTGTATCTTACCTGGGACCAAAGCTCAAATTGTCACAGATCGTTTTGGCTAACTCCACCGAGGGAGAGCAAAACTTCAAATGTCAAGAGCAATGGAGCAGGGAAGGCAGGACACCTGGTTACATCAGCTTCCTAACAACCCCTGAATGCATTCGGGCCACACTACCACACCAAGGAGACTCCGAGTCCACGGAGGAGTGGGAGCCTCCAGGAAAGGTAGTCACTGTCCAAGATCACACAGCTTACTGAGACCTGAATGCAGCTTGGACCCAGAAACATTCTTCCCACTGCACACAGAAAGCTGTGGGCTCAGGGTTTTAATTCAGCTAATCCATGTCAAGGCTGATGGCTTAAAACGCAAATTTGCCAGACTATTTCAAACCTAATACAGACGAGTCTCAACTCTTATAACAAAAACTAGGCCCCCTTTCCACAATGTGATTTCCACCAGAAGGAGCAGCTCAAAGCTTTTTGCTCAGCAACCCTAGGCACCCTCTCGTCTTCCATGGGGATCCTCTCTTCCGAAGAGCTCCAGAATCCCAACACGCTCTGAAGAGGCACGATTTTTCCTCCCCTGCCTTTCCCAGGTTACCACAGCAGGTGTTAAGTAAAACACTTGCTCAAATCAGAAGCATTTTTACCCATTCCAGCCTCCACTGCCTTGGATGCTTCGCCCCTGTGTGGTAATCAAACCCAAAGTTAATACCAATTTCAAATAACCCTGAACTGAGTTTTCCTAAATTGTACAGTTTATCCATATACTAGACAGGTAAACAAAAAAATTACCTTCTATTTGAATCTAAGTTCCATGAATTAGGCAACTGGAGGTCTAGGTACAGAGAGCTCTGAAAACACTGTTGAGTAAACAAGGGATCATTTATGTTGTGTTTTTGGCCTCAATTGACTTATGTAGCACTTACTTCTCTATCTCAGCTTCATTACCCTTTAAAAAATTCTATCCTAGCACTTCAAAATTCTAAGCCATTTCAAACCCTCTTGGAAATGAAGTAAAATTTTCACTTCCCTACAGTCTGTCTGGTTGATGATAGCCAAACCCAAAGCTCTTCCTCATCAAAGCACAAGGTCGTCAGTCATAGTGGCACATGCTTGTAATCCCAGCAACTCAAGAGTCCGAGGTAGAGATTTGAGGCAGTCCTGGGCAGTTTAGCAAAACCTTGTCTCTAAACACTTTTTTCCTTTTAAAAAAAGGTCTGGGGATGCAACCAGCACTAGAGCACTTACCTGGCATGTGTGAAGCCCCGATTTCAATCACAGCACATATACATATGCCAAGGCTGAAGGGAAGCTATGAAAATGAGTCCTTGCAATTTACCTTTCTTCTTCCTCCCCAGCACAAGGTCTCTTATAGATCATGGTACACAAGGTACAGCACCCCATTTCTGATTGGCAAGTGTAGCTGAGGAAACCTTCCTGTGGGAGACAGAGGACACAGATGGCCTCAAGAACACATGAGCTTTCTATGCTGCAGTTCAGGAAGGCTTCCTGTACCCGGGTCCCGCAACATTCCAGTCTACCGTCGCATCCATGTCAAAAGTGAGCTGAGAAAGGAAACAAGCCACAGCAGAAAGGACAGACAGGGATGGAAAATACTACCATTTCATTAAGTTGTCCACTTGTACCCACACCTCCTACCATTCTGTTGCAGCTCCAACTTCCCATGAAACTTGAAAATGCCTAGAAGAGCCTGATATATTCTTAAATCCAAGTTATTTCACTCCTTCCACCAGGGAGGGAGGAAGATAGGGCGAAGGAAAGCATATGGCTTGTGTCTAGAGGTCCCCCCAAAGCCTCATGTGGTCATAGCATGGGGCTTTGTCAGAGGTAGCTGGTCTAGAGTGATGGATTCACTATGCAATGCTAGGAGTAATGGTTATTACTACATCAGCCCAATGATTGGCTTGGCACCCTCCTAACCCTTGTAATATAAGGGAAAGAGCTGTGGTTGTCCCCTGCCTACTTTGCTACTTTCTGCCCTCCACGGGCTGTTTCTCCTCTGATACCCTCTGCCATGCCACCCTGCCTTGGAGCCGAATGAATATGGACTGAAACCCCTACAACCTCCTTTTAACATTGGATGTTGGGTATTTTCTCTCAGAATAAGAGAAGTAACTAAGAGAGGGAGAGGTGGGAGAGAGAAAAGGACAACCAGTGACAAACTGATAAATTAATTTGGAGGTCAAGTTAAAGTAGAAAAGGATCAGAATTCCCTCCTAAATAAATGTAGACTACGTGCTGGGAAAGCTTAGCCCAACCTACAGTTGCCCAACAGCAACTACAAAATATGGACTTCTCTCTATAGAGGCAATTAAATAAAGCTGTTAATGCAAAGCAGAAGATTCACTGGGCCCATACACCTTTGAGATTTTAAAATTATATAAAAAGTGTAGGCTTTTATAAAAATTTTTAATTAAAAAACCTTGAAGTCATTCCAGTTTATATAGATGACACTATACTTGCAAAATATACTTAAAAATTTCCTACTTGACTCCTTACAACTTTAAATGTCTAGACAAAAAATGTACGTTTCCTACATAAACTGTAGTCTTTTATTTTCAAAATAAAATTGTTTCACTAGGCCAAATTAGGGTGAACTGTGAGTGCTTGAATTTGCAAAAACAATTACCCTTCAGCCGAGAAGTGTGTGTCCTATTTACAAATATTATTTGTTCTGAGGCACGAACTTTAAAGATAAAAATGAGAATCTGAGCAGGCCCAGTTTAAAAGCTGTAGTAGCCTCACAGCGCGGTGAGGCTCCTGACAGTCTTGGCACTGCGTCCAGGCACGGGCGGCACTCTGCTGGGGCGGCTGTCTTGGCTGTGAAGGCAGATCATGCCCTCTGTCACTCATGGGGAGCAGCTCTGCCCAACTGTCTCTTTTCAACAACTTTATCATCAATCTCTTTATTAACAGCTCCACTGCAGTCAGAAAACGCAAACAAGGACCAATTCTCATGCCAGATTTCTGGAAATCACACAGCACCAGGCACTGCACAGTGTGAAAGTTTGTGAGAAAGGTGCTGTGCCAAGAGAGAGGCAGATCCATAAGAAACAAGCTCAAGTTGGGACATTTTATGTTATTAAGCTAAAATACACGTTCCTACTTTTTTATGGCTGAAATCTGAGAACCCAAATACCCACACATAAGTGGATAGATGGAAACTGAGAAGGATGCAGCAGTGGCACACAGAGCACTTTATCCCCCAAACAACTTTACTACACTTCCAGAAATCTCCTTAAAGAGCAAAATTGTACTAGACACACCCACCCGCTCCAAAAGTTTTGACTATTTTAATTTTAGGACATGACATCATTAGACACTGCACAAGATGGAGATAAATGTTTTTGCAGTGAGCAAAAACCAACCCATAAAACGGAAATGTTTGAATTATTCAAAATATACATTTTCAGTAGGAAATCTGTTATATCAAAAATAATTTACAAATTAAAGGATATGATTTAAACGTCTTGCAAATTACTTCTGAGACACAGATCTAAGTCAGGTCATCATGACACACATAATATAAACAAGAAAATCTACATTAAAACTATACAAAGTTTAACTGCTAGAGGGGCACCTCAGCACTCCTTATAAATTGGGCTCTGGGAGATGAGATGTGTACCAAAACAAAGTGCTTCGGCTGGCAAGGACAGACCATGGGGCAATCTATGCTAACATAATGTACCAAACCACAAGATATTCATGTCCAAATGCATCCAGCTACCAAAGGTGAAGCTCTGAAGCACTTGAGTACCACAGTACAATTGATTGTACATTGCATCGGCTATGACTAAAAATTTACCAGAGTCAGGATTTATACTTCATACTCTCCCTTTTGTATGTTTTCGATTTCGATCTGATTTGTTTGAAAAAGGCATGAATAAAAAGGGTATTAATTACTCAACGACTATAGATGAAACTTTACAAAATACGTTTAAGATTTGACACACTCTAACTAGATTTACATTGTTCCAAAATTACACAACGTGCCATGTGGTCTGTCTCAGGGGTGTGACTGCCTGTATGCAGATAGAAAAGAAAGAGCAAAGACCACAGTGGCAGTGAGAAGCTTAAGCCTGGGGTGGAGCAGCTCTCTGGCTTCCAAACTCATTTATTGCACTATGTAAAACAAAACTGAGACACCTCGGCTTTCCCTAGTCAAGGCTAGTCAAAGAGACCCAGTAAGGAGTGTGGCAGGTTTGGTATAAATCCACTCTTACTACTATAAACAAACCCATCCCACACACACAAACTAAGCTGGGTAGCAGAGTACCATTCTGTACCTTCAGATGTACCAAAGTAAAACTTGCAATGCTTAAGTAAAACATACACTTTTGTTCTCATCTTCACCCTACTCGTAGTAGTTAAAGATACCCAAGCCAGATGGGAAAGTGAAAGTTAACATTTTAGACAGTAGACGGTTAAATTATCTCTATAAACACTAAACAACACTATGCTTTGTAGATATGATGTGTAGCTACATGAAAATACAAAGCATACTGAAGGATAATCAGAGAAAAAAAGGACAGTTGTATCTTTACACACAACTGTGAGGTTTCTAAAATGTGAACTTCAGGATAGCCCTAATTCTAACTTTTCAAAGAAAAGTGGACTTGAAATTCTACCCCTTTTAAGAAACTTCTTGGGTGGTTTGATCAGCTAGCTGCTAGAGTAGTTCCAAGAATACTGAGACAAAAGCCTGGCTCTGAGGAAGAAAATCACAAGCTGAAATGCTTTCTCAAGTGTATGAAATCACACTAGAATGAAGTACAACCACTCCGAAACACATGCTTCAGAAATATATATGCTATTTTTCTAGGTGCCAATAAAACAATATAAAATGTAACAATAATTTCTAAATTGATAAAGAGTACAGAAAGGATGAGTTGACCCTACAAATGAGAAACGGGTATCACAGAGAACTAAACAGACCACCGTCTCTATGGAACTGAAGGTCATGTTCATTACAGATCACAAGATACATCATTTACCAAGTTCAGATCTGAGTCAAGGCAGCATCCATTTGTGATTTTTGCACGAAGCTAACAGAACAATAACATTGAGAACTAAAAAACAAAACATACAATTCGGGATAAAAAGCAACTAATTTTCCCCATACTGTTCATCTTTATTAGAATTAAAATAGGCAAAGGAAGATCCACAGGACTGTTCAATGCCTTTTTAGGAAGTTTATCTTTTTATTTAACAAAATTCCCAAGGCTCAGTCTACAGGTTTGTGTACATTAATGATTTCTGTCCTTTCATCTATCAATTACAACTTGGAGCTGTGGATCATTTGCTACAAGAATGCAGCCAGAATACTATGCAGAGATGTAAAACATTTTTCTGTATGGAGACAAAAAAACAAACATTAATTAGAAAATAACTTTATTCCAGATTTTACTCAGCACCATGAAACATGCAACTTTCAATTATCATTTTACTAATTTAGCAAGATACATGAAATGTCAAAAATCCATGACAATGATTAAACTCGGTATGTTATTCAAATGCATGTCTGAATATTGGGAGTAGGCATGGAAATCTCTATTCTACACATGGTAGCAATGGAGTCAATGTTAACTTTTACATTTTCCTTTTGTTAGGCAAACCCAAAGTTGCAGTTTACTTTATTTATTTTTTGTTTTTTTTTTTGAGACAGGATCTCACTATGTAGTTGAGACTGACCTGGAACTCACTATGTAGCTCAGGCTGGTCTCAAACACACAGCAATCCTCCTGCCTCCCAAAAAAAAAAAAAAAAAAAAATCCCACATTGCACTCACAGAGTTCTCAGAATTTGGAATTATGGGAACAGAATGTGTGGAACTGTGTATCCCTTGGAATTATGTCTTTTACAAAGAAGTCCATCTCTCCACTCAAAACACCTAAGAAAATTATATCCAAGAGTTGTCCCTCACAAGCACACAGAACGGTTCACTCCTAATCTGTGAGTTAAGTACACAATGTGAAACATTTGGAGGTTTAAGAAAGGCATTATCTGATTTGGTTTAGTAAAATAATAAACAGGATCCTACCTGGTGATTGCGGTTTGTGAGTCTTAATCTAATGAAAAACAACAGTGCCACCTTCTGACATTAGAGATAAAATGCCAACTGCTTTAAAAACCAATACTTTTGAAAAAGGAAACACAGAGGACACTGCCTACCTGTACAGAATACATAATATATAGTATCTATAGCTACAAGAGTAAATATCATAAAGAAGATGGGATAGTTGAGAATAATTGGTAGCTATGGTCATGCTTTCCTCCTTAAAGATCAATTATGGGAAAAAACAAATACCTTATTATTATGTGATATAAATCATTATTAGGCTCCTGCTAATGACTTAACCAGAAACATATTTTTTCCCAATTTAACCAGAGTAAATTCTTTTGCAAATCTTCATTTGGAGCCACATTACAAACTTATAAGTAGAACCAACTAAAAATCACTGGGGGAAGGGAGACAGTCAAAAGAAATCAGCGAAATGAGGAATTATGCTTTTTTTTTTTTTAATTTTATTGTGTTTTCAATGGAGAAATACATCATCTGTTTACAAAATAGCTCTTGAAAAATACAAGGAGCACAGATACTATAAAACAAAGCAAACTCCAGTCATGAGACACTACATACATCATGCGAAAGCAACAGTCTGATTTCCAGATTATGAAACTAGAATTAAAAAGTCACTACACAGAGAAAGTCCAAGTTCGCAGCTTGGCAAAACTTGGATGCAATTACATGAAACGTTTAATAAACTGAAGTTTTTCCCCAATATGTAAACAAAATGACAAGACTAAATCTGTGCCTGGCAATTTCAATCTAACTCTGAAGCTACACAACACACACAGACACCTTGTACACTTCACCTGCTAGTTGACCATCTTCTCTTCCTAGGTGGTTGGGAGGAAGGGCAAGGCGACTGTGTGGAGCAAACATGTGGGGAGTAGAAATATTGTATACTAGACATTATAAAGTCATGGGGAAAAGAAAGCCTCGATTAATGCATAGCCTAAGGGGAAAAGACTATACTCCAACTTCAGCAAATTAATTTAGAAGGATGGGGAAGAGTTTTAAGTAATTGCAATTTAACATGAAAAATGTACATGTGATAGAATGGAGCACAATGGAAGATTCAAAAACATGCTCACTGGAGAAATCTTGTTGGGTTTGCTTTGTCCAGATTAAGAAACAGTAAGTCTATCAACATCTGGCATCCCTTATACATTGTGAAGATGGACGTTATGTTGCTTTATTATGAGAAATTATTTTCTATAAAGAAAGGTGGTTCTAATCCTTTGCTAGAATAAAACAAAACAAAAAAGAAGTAGAAGAGCTGACTAGATGTTAAGTGCTTGCTAGAAATGATTTTTAAAATGTTTTTTTATGTAAAATTTGCTGACAAATTTTGGTAAACCAGTTAAAAATGAAAATTAGTTTAAAAATCTTGGAGAAAATGCCTTTTTGCCCACATTTAAAATTGAAAATCAATTTATTAATAGGAACAGGAGATCTGTGGAGTGTACAAAATTCCTCTTATTTAGAGATCAAATGGCCATCCAAGTTAGATATCAGTTTCACAGAGGCATTAACTTTAGTCACCATAAAATTTCAGCCATGGGACCAAAATTTAGTGTTCTGTGCCATGTAGCCACCGGGTCACTGGTTTCACATCATGGCTTAAGAAAATACTGGCATTTTGGTTTTTGTGAAGTAAGTCCTACTTTATGCATATACACAAAAGGGGAGGGGGGGGCTGAAAAAAGGTTTTCATTTGTTTTAAAGACAACAGATAGAAGGCAAAAGAATATGGAACTTCAGTAAGCTCAAAGAAATATATTTGCTGGCTGATCACTGATTTGTATGCACTACAAAACGACTCTATAAATAAAACCAAGGGCCAGGGATTTAGCTCAGTGGTTCTGGTGCCTGCCTTGCAAGAGCAAGGACTTGAGTTCAATCCCTGGCACCAAAAAAATAAAAAATAAAAATAAAACCAATATATCATTTCTTAATCATAACCCCATCAAAACCAAGTATTTCCTAATTATTCTTTCAGTGTCAAACATACACCCAAGAGTTGACATTTCATTTTTCTGGGCTGCCACTACCTCACATGGACTGAACTAGATTTAGATGTACTCTTGTAAGATAGTACACCTCTGCACAACAGTATCCAATTTGAAGACTAAGGGTAAAGGAAATTCTTTGGGAAAAAATGAAAATCCATCAAGCTGAAAATCTAAAATTAGTTCTACTTTCTAATAAAAAAAAAATACATAAAAGTGCATCATCAGAATAAGGAATTCTTATGCCAGTTTGTATTGCAAATTTTCCAAACAATGCATCAAACATAAACCAAATCCAGATGTCAATTATGGATACAAATATAGCTTGAGGTTTTTTTTTAAAGGCAGTAATATTTTTTTTTTTTTAAATAGATAATGCAACTGTTGCTAACACAATAATAACAGTACTCCTGGCTTCACATACTAACCTGGACTTCCGATCAAGTGCTGATTAGCCCAGTGAGGGAGGTCACCAAAAAAAACCTAATATATTTTCAGTCTTGTCTAGTCTTGTACCCTCCATTCTTCTTTTTTTAGCATTTGAAGACAACAGGTTGAGTTGGCAGATATTGTTTATGGACCCCTGAGGTTGTTTTTACCGATTCAATCTCAGTTTTATTGAATTCTTGATAACTGGAATAGGATTTGCAGGGAGAGCAGGGATATCAGAAAGGTCTGTACTGGATGTTTTCTGAGAATGAAAGCAAAGAACACATGCATCACCATTCAAAGCACTGTAATTTAACAATGAGATGTACTTCCCACTGCTTTATTTCCTATTTCTTCCTAAAAAATAATGGAACCATATTTAAGGAAAATTTTAAAAAATGGGAGTGCAAATAAACACAACTATTATCATCACATTATTTGTTCTATATATGTAGAAATTGTCTAATAGTATTAGTACAAATATTTTAACAATATTTTAGCAACAGAGAACTATTCACATGTAGCTCTCAAAAACATGTTCAAGAACCTACATATGTATGGCATTTTAAATTTGTGATACACTATGATTTTTCTCACTCTAAATGTGTATTTTTGATCAGAAAAAAAAAGAATAATCTACAGTATAATTATCTGTTAAACTGTATGTACTTATAACAACAGTAATTATTAACTGGTACTGGAGCACCCCCGTGTGGGAGAATACTTAAAGTTCACCTTAAAAAAAAAAACAAAAAACAGTTGTCAGTAAATTTACTATTTCCTGACATTGTAAATTATAAAATTAAATCTATATAAATGAGCAAAATTTTAATTATTCTAAATTTTAGGCAGGTTTTCATTATATTAAGCAGATTAAATTATAAGCCTTTAATATTAAATAATGGAGATGTTATAAAATTTTTTATTATGGAAAATTCCAAAAACACAGACAAAAGCACAGAGAATACATAAGGAATTCCCGTGCACTCACTATTGAGCTTCAACTGTCCAATCAAAGCCAGTCTCTTGACCTCCCAACTCCAATTCCTGGATCACTATGCAATAATCTCAGAAATTCTATTCTTTTGTAAATATTTAAAGATTTACCTCAAAATAAAGACTCTGTTAAATATTAACACCTCGGCAGAAATAAGTAGTATACTTCTAGTAGTATCACAAAACAAAGAGAGGTGTTTTGTTGTTGTTTTAATCAACATAACTATACTTTTATGCTATCACGTGGTTTTTCTCTCACTGGCTTTATGGGGATAAAAAAAAACAAAAACAAAAAAACTCCTACTCATAAAAGTACCTAAAAAGCAAATACCCAATGAGTGTTAATGGCTGTAGGGATAAACTAAGAAAGACCAATCAATGAGAACACTATCTCAGAAAATAATATGGCAATCAAGATATGAAACCACAACCAAAGTACAGTTTAAATTTGTCCATGTATCAATTTTAAACACATTTTCTCCTTTAACTTTAGTTATTCCTCCAAAGTTGTATTAGTTTATGGAAATAAAAAATACTCCACAAATTAAACAAAATTCATGTATCCACAAGTTAACACCCAGTGAAAGCATATTTTGAAAAAATCCGAAAAAGGTATTAGCCTTCTATAAACAAATCCATTAAGAATGGTTTTTAAATTTTACTCTTTTGACATTTAAGTAAAGTGTCTGTAATATACAAAGGTATGAATTACAGTTTCTTGTTTTGGTTTGTTTTTTGAGATGGGGACATGACACACCAGTTTCATCAAATCTAGGGCCCTTTCTTTAAACTAGAATAAATACATTTATAGGCGTGCAAATACTTACTTTCACAAAGATAATTTTATAGGCCAATAAGAATGTTCATCTTAATTCAACACACCATACTAAGCTTAGAACATTGAAAAAATTCTTTTTGTACTAGTACCTGAGAGGCCAACAGAGAAGCTGCTGTCTGAGTAGTTTCTGATTGAGCTGTACATGTCTCTGTATCAAGTTGTTCCTGTGAGACAAAGAGGATGGGGAGGGGGGAAGAGACTTTAAAAAGAATAAAAGAACATAACTGGGTCTGGTGGCTAATAACAAAGACAAACTGGAAGACAGGAGGGATCGCAAGAGAGACGTGACTACATTACAAAATCATTTATTAAGCCTTGTTGTAGGTTATTTCAACATTTCAGATACTTCTATTTGTCTATTTAACTCTCACATAAGGTATGGTCAAAACATCTCATGACTTTACCACTAGGCTCCAACCTGGGTATATTCTAAGTAAATGGTGAGTAAAGACATGCATGGGTATATGAGGAAATACTGTCCAGACAATAATTAACAAATAAGAGCCCAAAGACTCTCCTAATTATGTGTACAAGTGTGTGTGTGTG
>NW_022900933.1:35010680-35076392 GCF_012274545.1 Fukomys damarensis | reverse complement strand
TAACAAATAAGAGCCCAAAGACTCTCCTAATTATGTGTACAAGTGTGTGTGTGTGGGGGGGTCTTATTCAATATTTAAGTAAAATTACTTAAAGCACAAAAACCACCAAACATTTATTTAATTAAAAGTAAAAATACATCTTTAAGGGTTTCTCCTTCTTGTGGTCTCTCCTCCCCTGCCCAATAATTAGTACAGATTCTACAGGATCAGAAAATACAAAGTAAACCATAACATTCTACTGCTCTTAACTTTATTTTTTATTTTTTTGGTACCAGGGATTGAACTTGGGCCCGTGTGCTTGCGAAGCAGGCGGTGGAACCACTGAGCTAAATCCCGGCCCTACTGCTCTTAACTTTAAAGCAGTGTACAAAAGAAAATTACAATAAAAACATGTATGCAAATATCAAACCATGAGATAACTAAGACAGAGTTAAGAATGGAAAAGGCACAGCCTTTCTGGGAGACAGCTTGGCAATCTGTAGCAAGTTTCAAAAGTTTACCATTTGCTCCAATAATTCTTTCATTATTTCATCCAAAATAAATGTGAAGGGATGACAGGTAATCAGATATAATCAATAGTACAGTAGGAAGGTGCAACTGTTTTTAAAGGAATAACTGCTAACAATAAGGAGATAGATAAAATGTTAATAGCCTTCTATAAGGCCATTAACTTTTAGATTATATAATGACATGAACATATTTGGTTTACAAAATGACTTAAAATTAGAAAGCACAGGCATCAATATTGTATGCACATGTGAAGGCACACACAAACGACAAAGGCACCAAAGAATACACATTAAAATAACATCAAGGGAATGTGGATAATTTAGGGGAAGGATGGGACTTTTCATGTATTTCAATTTCTGAGAATATGACACTGAGTCGTCAGATATAAGTAATCTCTACCCAGTCTCCCTCATTCAAGGCCCATGAATCCCAGCTTCGAGCCAAAACCTTGTGCTGAAAACAAGTTCTCTAATCACACTGTACTGTCAAGCCTAACCGGGAGATGACTATCTCACCATGGAAGCCCCCAATCCTATTTCCTGCAAGGACCACTTTAATGCTAATACATTCTTCTTGAAGTGATTTCAGCAGTCAAAAATACCTTACTTCTTGCCCCTTGGAGTCCCCAACCATCAATGATTTTGATTTTCTTTACTGCAATAATTACTTGCATCTACAAGGTATCTCCTCTGCTTAATTAGAAGCTCTTTTAAAGGTGAAGTACATGTTTTGCCTCTATATTCCCTTTAACTTTTGGCATTAACATTAAAAAGGAACAAATTCTTCTCTAACAAAAATATAGAGAAAACTCTAAAATCTACAGCACAAAATATAGTACAACACTACAGACATTTCTAACACATCTTCTGTACTCTTAATCGTGTATGTATTCTAAAGGCTAAATCAGTATACCTTTGCTTCTGTTTTATCATGTCCACTCAAAGCAACACAGTTAGCATCTTCACTTGTTTCATCCTGTTTTTAAAAAAAAAAGCTTTATTCTCTAAAATGAAAATTTAGATTATATGCCAATCAATGCGTTACAAAAAATTTTCAAACCTATAAAGTAATCAAGCCTGTAAGACTAAGCATAGCCTTAAGAGATCATAGCTACCCTTCTAAAATGATTTTTTGAAGATCATCACCATTTAAAAAAAGACAATGCCAAAACCAGTAAATTCACAAAATAATTTTAGTAAGGAAGAATTCCCTAATAAAACAAATGCAGGAATGGGGGACACTATCATCCCTGCTAGAGGAAAGCAACACATTAGCACATATAAAGCTTAAGAAATTCTTTAAAGAATATTTCTTTAGCTTTTCCAAAGTAATTGACCAGTGTTACACACACAGCCCATTTCCTGGTAAGATCCGTTATTAACACCTTAAAAGCCACAAGTTTTGATGTCTTAGAATCTATACTATTTTCCCAGGTTTATTTACTAAACAGAGCTAAAATTTTATTTCAGTAATAACTTCATTAAAATGTCAGAAACCACAGTCTTATAGATTAGAAAGAATTTAATCCCACAAAAACTAATTCCAACAAAGGCCTTACTCATTACCAAGTTTTAAAATAGTGATTAAAGTCACAAATACACATATATGAACACTAACTGGATACAGAACACTATGGAGTTATTATCAAAATTGGTGCGATAAGTGTCCTGTGGTTGTTTTTATGAAGTCTTTATTTTAGATACACACTAAAATACTTATGGTTAAAATTATATGCCTGAGTTTGCATCCAAACAATAAGAAGAGTGAGGGGCATGCATAAATGAAACAAGGCTGGCTATGAGGAAACTGCCAAAGCTAAGCAATGCAAATGAGCTAGGGCATTATACTTGTAAATGAAATTTCCCAAACAAGTTTCTGAAATGGATGGTGTTAGTCATATAATCCACAAGCTCCAAACAACCTTTTTTCTACTTTTACTCTATAATTTCTATATACTGAAAAACATTAGGACATGAAGCACATTAATCAGAACTGAACCACCTCACCTCACCTCACACTTACCTACATAGTATACCTGTTAGTGAATGCAGCAAGACTTGTATTTCCTTCTGAGTCACTAAAATTTCTAATGCCAGTATTCATGAGCAAAGAACAAAAGACTTATTTCTGGGGGACTTCAATGTTAGGGGATTTATATTAAAATAAAGTTCTTTAGCTTAGCACCGGTGTAGGCCTCGGTTTTAGTCCTGCCTCTAACTTAAATTAGTTTTCTATCTGGAAATGCCACTGTGTCTCAAGTTTCTCTGCTGGGAAATGCAATTACCCTGTGTATGAAGTAAATGATAATACCTTCTGTATCTCAAGTTTAAGACCAGCCTGGGCAACACAGCAACATGGCAAGAAGCTCTCTCTAAATAAATAAAGAGCTGGGGAAGATACTATGCCTCAATGCAAAGGCTCTGGGTTCAACTTTCTCCCGGGGGGACAGCATCAAAACATTTAAATAATTTTAATGTAGGAATTTTATTTAGCTCCACCATTTGAGCAAAGATACTATAAAAAAAAAAATTGATGAAGTATCAGGGCAATCTCAATAGACATGAGAGATATATTAATGAACTTAATTTTTAAAAAATGGGATCATTGTATGTGATTTTATATATGTTATTTAAAAATTCTAATGAATTACATGATGTCCAGATATTGCTTCCAAATGCCCCAAGAACAAATGGAAAAGGCTGACGGAATTAAGGGTACAGAGATAAGTCTGAGAGCTCATTAAAAATGCTGCTATGTGGTAGATACACAGATACGAATGATTCTCTCTTTTCTTTTTCCTTTTCTGGTATCAGGGATTGAACTCAGGACCTTGAACTTGCAAGGCAGGCTCAGTGCCACTGAGCTAAATCTCCAGCCCTTTACTTTCAAATATACTTTTAATTTTTAATACTGTGTAAGATTTTTATACTCCTATTGCCTTTCTAAACTATACAAGAAACATGATTGTTATTCTACCAATATAGTTACAAGCAAAATTACAAAAGTGGACTGTTACATATTTATTTACTAAGAGCTCTCATTACCTTTTAAAAGTTAGAACATTCAAAGGCTAAAGTTATGCTTATACCCTTAGTGGGGGAGAGCGGGACTTGAATGCTCGAAATGTTCTGAGAACTCACAGTACCACCAATAGGCAAAATGTGCAATTCACAGCAAAACTAATAGATACTTGGGTTGCTGCACAATGTAACCACAAGGCAAAGTTTATAAGAAGATTCCCTGGTCTAACATCTCTATTCAAAAAAAAAAAGAGAGACAAAACAAAAACCCTGAAAATGGAATTTAATTGAGGATTACAAAAACACTGACTTAAAAGATAATTACACATATAGGTTTTCAGGGACCATTTTATAATAAGATATGATGCACTATACCCATTTTCACTCTTATTTAGCATTACAGAAGTGACTAAATTCAAATTACTTTCAGTTAATAGTGGCTATTTCCAAAAACAATTTAAAAAAAGTGTTCAATTAGAGACAAATTACTCTTCACCATTATTAATCAACACAATAAATGCCATAAGAAATCTAGATTATTTTTTCCATTCTAAAAAGTTCCTAAATAACAAACTTTTGGCCAAAAATGACAATAGTATTCGTGATTGTGGACTGAGATCTCTGGCAGTGGTAAAGGACTCACTAATATGAAAACATGACAACAACTTCAGAGATGAAATTGTATATCAAGACTGTAAGTTGTAACTTTCACCGAAGGGCTGATGGCACTTGCCTAACTAACACAGCCAACACTATGGGTTCAATCCCCAGTAATGGAAAAAACAAAACACCTCATATCAAATCAACATATTCTTAATGAATCTTTGATAAGGTAAGCCTTAACTATAAAAAGTTAAAGTACTGCTAGAACACCTCCTGAAGGGTTTAAGGATCCAATCATTCAAGGTCCCAAAACTAACCTGACTACAGATTTTCAGCAACAGAACAGTGCTTAGCATGTGCAGGGCTCCCAGTTAAATGCCCAAAAACCTCCAGTTCATCAGAGGCTATGCTTTAATAACAAGTATAGTATAAACACTCCACATGTATTACAGAAAAAAAAAACAAACAAAAAAACCCCCCAAAGAAACTAGCAGCTAAAAGGGACACCAAAGACTCAATAAAATATATAGTTATTAAAATTAAGATGGATGGGTGTGGTGGTACATGGTGGTACCTCCAGCACTTTAGAAGACTGAGTGAGGAGGATCTCAAGTTCAAGCTCAGCCTGGGCAACTAAGCAAGGCCCTATCCCAAAATAAAAAGGGACAGTGCTGTAGCTCAGTGTGAAGGTCCTGAGTTAAATTCCCAGTACCACACATACTGCCCCCTCACACACCAAAAAACCCTACAATTTTGTGGTAGACTATACTTGCTTAAAAGGACAAAGAAAGAATACAGCTCAGTGGTATGCCACTTGCCTACCACGCACTAAATCCTAGGTTCAATGCCAAGCAACAGTAGGCACCACGCCCCCAGTCTACCCCAGAGAACAGGGTTTACAAATAAGTAGTTACTAAAAGAGTGGGAAAAGTGAAGAAAAACTATGGCACCAAAGCATTATGGACACAATAAAATTCTTCTAAAGGCCTTGCTTCTCACTGCTGGCTCAAAAGATTTTCTTTTGCTGGATTTAAGAATTCACAAGATGCTGCTGCTATGGTAACTAATGTACTTTCTCTATTTTTGTGTGAGCGGGTGTACACACACGTACACACACACACACACACACACACACACACACACACTCTCTTCTTTATGAGGGGAAGATGTCCTCTTGACTCCTGCTATAGGATTAGGTATTTTTGTTGTTGCATTTCCTGAAGGTCTAGGTGGTGGGTTTACCAGACGTGTTGTGGAAACAACTCTGGAGACTGTAGGCTTTGGTGGTGGTGAAATGGCTGGCTGTGTGGCAGTTTGAGGAATGCTTTCACTCGATGTACCTGAACAGTTAAGTACACAGAAATACAAATAAAAATGATCTTATCAACATCAACAAGTTATAAGCTTTTCTCTGATTTGATGAAAACCTTTACATACAAAAGCAATGAACACTGGGCTCCAACTAATCACAAACCCATTTTTTTCAAAATAAAGGTTAAATCCAATTATAATTAAGATTCTCTGAAACATCACACCAATCTCTTACCCCCTGAGCTGTCACTGGAATTTGTTTGTGGCACGGAGACTTCGGGAGACTGGATGTTGGTCACAGATGCTGCCGTCACAGTTGGAGCAGGACTGTTTCTGCTAACAAGAGAAAATCCCCTCCAAATGAATTAAAGTTTAAAAGTAAATACAAAATTAAGCACAAAACAAAATTCAGTAACAATAATTAGTATCTGCAGGTCTAAAATAAACGATTCTTTGATTTTCCTTCTAATATATATATATGCTTTTGTAACTGACTTTAATAAAATATAACCAACAATCAAAGGCAAACATTCCATAAAGCAGCACTGACCAGAACAGTGATGAAAGAAATGCTATCATCTGTGCTATTCAATATAGTGGTCACTATAAAAATGTGGCTATTTTGTCATTGAAAGACGGCCTGTGAGAAACTGTATTTAATTTAGTACTAAACTGCCACACATGGTTAGTATCACACTAGACAGAATGGTTCTAAAAGATCCTCTTTTGAACCGATTTGGAGTATAACAGAATCCTATAAAGAAAGAACAAGAAGTCAAGCACATGCTTGTAATCCCAGCTACAGTAGTGGATGCTGGGGCAGGTGGATACCAAGTTTGAGGCCAGCCTGGATAACTAAATGAAACTGTCTAATAATAAAAAAAATGAAAAGGGCCAGAGATTTAGCTCAGTAAAAGAGCTAGACTCTATCCCCAGTGTGAGTGTGTCTGTGTAGTTGGTGGTTAATGCTTTGTGAATAGAAAACTGTTTTAAAATTACAAAGGACTCGCTTGGGTTTGCAGTCTTCAGATTACTCAAGATTAGCTCAAAAACACTCCATGCATGCAAAGTCCAAAGAAAAAACCACTGCACTACACACAGACACTGTGTCAGTTATCTGTGTCAACTTTCCCAGTGGAGTCACCCGCAAACTGCACCTCTGCCATGGGTATACATCGGCAGGGTAATTATTAAGTGTTTTTCAAAAACTGAACTATATGGTATACATATTATTATCAAAAAGTCTCAACTAATTAACATAATCAGCATAACCATCAAGCTGAAAATCCTGAACTATCAAGGCCTCCCTTGAAAATATGAGCATGGTGGAATGAAATAGAAGAATTTCTAGCATGATCACTATAATGAAGACAGAAACTAAATATAAACAGGACTTCATTATATGTTGTAATTTTTATGCTATGGACATCTATTCCTTTCAAATTTTGTTTTTTGTTGCTGTTGTTTTGAGACAGGGTCTTGCTATGTAGTTCAAGCTGGTTTTGAACTATGTAGCCCAGGCTAGCCTCTAACTCCAGGTGATCCTCCTGCCTCACGCTTCCAAGTGCTAGGATTACAGTTGTGAGTCACAACACCCGGCTGAAATAATATTTTTAACTGCTTTAACTATTTCTAATGAGATACTTAATTCTTCTAGAAAAGGTTTAACTAAAACCACTCCACAGAGACCTTTACTTGCTTCATAACACAGCTAAGCTGTCAGAGACATATTTACTTGTGTGTATAAGCAACTCTAGAACAGAAAGATAGGTTTGTACTTTTGCCTATTCTCCTTAGCACACCACACAGCTCAATAGATCTGTAGCCAACTACATAGAGATGAAGAGGAAAAGAACTAAATATTCATCCCATAAATCAAGGCGTATCTCAAAAATGAATTACAAGTAAAGTATACACACTAGGACAAAGCTAAAAATTACTATCCCCGAACTAGGAATTATTACTTTGCTTTTTAAATATTAGGTGGTAGAATAAAAATAACACTCTAATTGGATGTCTTTAATAGTCACAAGAGAATATTTAGCCTTTCGGTCAAGAAACACAAAATGATTCCTCTTTTCTCCTGGTATGTATAGGAAGGAGAATTTCCTGGAGTCCAGTATTCCCAGTACTGGAGCCTGAATGAAAAAAGGCACATACACACTACTTACCCCTGAGAGCTGCCAGAGCTGTTCAATGGACTGGTCTTTGCAGCACTGGTGGGTGAAGGCACAGACATGCTGTTGTCACTATCCATAGACAAGTCAAGGCTGCTGTCATTCAGAGCTGTCAATTTCACTCCTTCTGTTGAGTGCTGCAATCAGTAAAGTATTTTATTAAATATAACTTTATTTCACAGACCTTTGAAATATGAACACCCTTAAATGACACATACTCCCCACTAGAAATGAAAAACTATTAAGTTTATTAAAATTCTAAGTGCATGATAATTGTAAATGGTAAAGACTTGGGAGTTATGTACTTCTCAAGTTGTGTTATGATAGGAGAAAACAAGACAAGAGTGCCATATAAAGCATGTATACTGACTGGAAGATAGAATGCAAATTAAAAACCACTACAAATAGGAAAATATAAGAATCTTGAACCAGTGGACTATAAAAATATACACCCACAAGGAGAAAGATTTTAATGCTCAGGACACTAGCAATGACCATCTCTGGTTACTTGGCATCAGAAGTGGTCTTGTGGTTATTTATATTTCAGAGAGGGAAAGGAGGACTGACATGGTCTTACTTTGTTGTTAGGATTGGCCTTGAGCTCCTAAGCTCATGAGATCTTCCTAACTCATCCTCCCAAGTAGCTGTGATTTTAGGTGCATACCAGCATACCTGGGCATTACTCACAGGTTTTTACTTATCTCATAATGAACATAAACACTATATAATTCCAAAAACATCAACCATAATTTACTGCAATTCATTATTTATCAATAAATGAACTCTCCCCCTGGGTGTGGTGGTGCAGGCCTATAATCCCCAGCACTCAGGAGGCTGAGGAAGGAGGATCGCTGTGAGTTCGAAACCAACCTGGGCTACATTGTGAGTTCCAAGTCAGTCTCAACTACATAGTGAGACCCTGTCTCAAAAAAAAGAAAGAAAGAAAGAAAGAAACAATTCCCCAAGAAAAGATTTATAGTACTCTAATTGCAGTTTAGATTTAACATGGGTCCATTTATTATTAGTCCATCAATTATCCTGTAAAAAATAGCACAAGGAAAATTAAACCTAGTATCACCATATAGAACTAAATGTTATTTCTGCTTCTAAAAACAAACACCCCACCACACCCCGGTACTCTAAAACAGAACAGGCAAGAAAACAAAAATCTATGGATGTTCTCACAGGAATAAAACTGAAATCTGAAATCATACAGGTTTTTTTGCTTAGCAAGTGCTACTACAATATTACACTGATTCCTTTGGTTTCATTCTTTTCCCAGAATACACTCAGGTTCAGTGTTCATTACAGAAATTCTTTGGGCTCTGTGCATGTGAGTTTTTTTGTTTTGTTTTGTTTTTTGGGGTTCTTTTTCCCGGCTTTTCTCCTTCAGTGGCAGGAGTCAAACTCACCGCATAGTGCATCCTCAGCAAGAGCAAGGACTCTGTCACTGAGGGACACTACAGCCCCAAACAAACATTTTAATGAAAATTATGTACAATGCTGGCAAAGACTCATTCCAAATATATGTCTGTATGTAAATGCTCTGAGCTTCAGTTTCCCCAATGACAAGATTATTCTTTGAATTAGTAGTAAGGAAGGCCCTTATGGAAACAAATCAAAAAGGATCAAATGGAAAGATGAGATTTGACAGACAATGAAAAGCCATTTGCTTATGAAGTCAGTTGCAAAACAAAGCACCTAATACTCTAAATAAGCATATTTCCTACTCAAACACATTAATAAAACTTTACTCTTCACCAAATGTGAAGATTGTTTACAAATACATTACATTCAGTAACATACATACCAGCCTGAATAAACACCTGTGACATACATAGTGGGTTAATGATGTGTAAATGTGAAGACTGTAATTGCTTGTTCTGAAAACAAAACAGCATTCTACTTTGCTCAGTTCTGTGTCTATATCAAGGGTAGTAAAGAAGAGACACCAAAGCCAAATATTCATAATATTCTAAAAGTAATAGGACAAAAAGCATACAGAGAAACAAATGCTCATTCTTTTCAGTCAGACCTCAGTCCAATTCACAGCTTATCCTGACAATTCAACTAAGTTTCTCAACGAATGTGTTTCTCCAACCCAACGAATGTGGGATACTGGAACATTAAATACAGAAAATAAGCTAACAGGAATTAAGAATAAGCAAGGTAGTTATGGTAGTACAGTACATGCCTGTAATCCAAGCACTCAGGAGGCTGAAGAAAGATTTCAATGAGCTAAATGCCAGCCTGAATTACATAATGAGTCCCTGTCTCAAAATAGCAAAACAAAACAAATGAACAAAACCATCAAGGATTCAGGCTCTTAAGACACTTTTTGCTTTTAGGCCCATTTGTTTTTTGCTTTTCTGGCGGTACTGGGGATCAAACTCAGAACCTTGCACTTATGAGGGTAGTATGGCACCACAGAGCTAAATCCCGGGCCCACTTGTTGCTTTTAAAAACAAAGAAAGCTTGGGGCAGGGGATTTAGCTCAGCGGTTCGGTGGCCTGCCTGGCAAGCTCAAGGACCACAGTTCAATCCCTGGTACCAAAAAAAAAAAAAAAAAAAAAAAAAAAAACCGAAACACAACAACAACAAAGAAAGCTAGATCAGGCATGGTGGCATCTGCCTGTAATACCAGCACTTGGGAGGCTGAGGCAGAGGACTGTGGAAAGAACAAGACCAGACTGAACTGCATAGCAAGGACATGTCTCCAAAAAAAAAGAAAAGAAAAGAAGCAAAACAAAAAAGAAATAAAGAAAGTGCTATTTTAATAATGCAAACTAGAAAATACCTAAATTATTTCAAATACAGGAAGAGAAACTATGCAGCCACTAAAAAAGTTCATTTGGATAAATGGTCATTGTAAGCACAAAAAGGGACAGATCCTAAAATACTAGTTTTCATCAAAAAACTTTTAAAAATACACATTGTGTGATAATGTGTACTGAGCAGTCACTGTAGAAATAAACTAAACACTAACAGCAACTATTATAAGATTATAGTTGCTTTATTTGGTAATATTTAACAGTAAATTTCTGATCATTAATAATTTTCTTTATATTCAAGATGCTTACTTCTACCTAGAAAAATACTAGTTTAACACAATCAAAATAAAACATACTAAAATTCACTTAAGCCAGGCAGGGTGGTATGTATATACTGGGAGGCTGAGGCAGGAATACTACAAGTTCAAGTCCAGCTTGCACGGGCAAATTAGAAAGATTCTGTCTCAAAAATAAAAAGTAAAAACAAAGGCTGAGAATGTAGCTCAGTGTGAAGGACCTGGGTTCAACCCTAGTACCAAAAACATTCAGTTATAGTTGTTCCAAATAACAGTACTGTCAATCAATACTAAGAGTTGTTCTTTTTTTTTTGAGACAGGGTCTCACTATGTAGTTGAGACTGACCTGGAATTCGCTATGTAGCCCAGGCTGGTCTCGAACTCAGTGATCCTCCTGCCTCAGCCTCCAGAGTGCTGGGGTTAAAGGTGTGCACCACCACACCCGCCAATAGTAAGAGTTTAAAACTTACTATGAACCTTGAATAATGGAAGATCCAGTTATCACTGTTTTAAGTACCTTCTAATAAAGCAGAAATAGCTAAGTGCTAAAAACATAATCATTTTTTTGGTACTAGGAACTAAACAAACCCAGGGCCTTGTGCTTGCGAGGCAGGTGGTAGCACCACTGAGTTAAGTCCCCAGGCCTAAAGAACATGACCTATTCACATTCACTTCTGTTTGTTTTTTGTTTATTTTTGGAGACAGGGTCTCACTATGTAGTTGAGACTGACCTGGATCTCACTATGTAGCCCAGGCTGGTCTCAAACTCAGAGTGATCCTCCTGCCTCAGCCTCACGAGGGCTGGGATTACAGGAGTGCGCCACCACACCCGATCACATTCACTTCTGAAAACAAAAAAATTTTATATATTTTTACATGCAGCAAATTTACTTTTAATTTCAATTGTCTTAATTTATCAGTAATACGTTATCAGAATGGAAGATGTAACTCACTGATAGAGCACCTGCTTAGTATGCATGTACATGGCCCTGGATTCTATCTCCAGCACTGCAGATAGACAGACAGACAGAAAAATACTACAATAAAGGACATTTAGAAGGTAAAGTTTAACATGACACTAAAATGGCTGAAGAGTAAAATTGTCTTATATACATGTACTACTGTAAATTATGCATTTTGGTCATTTTCTAGATTAGTTCATAAACAATCAAGTTAAGCAGAAAATTTTTTTGACCCTGTGCAAGGGGAGAATAAAAAATTTATTAAAAGTAACATCACAGGTTGAGGGTACAGCTCAGTGGTACACTGCCTGTCTAGTATTTGCAAGGCTCTGGGTTCAATCTCTAGTATCCTCCAAAAAAAGAAAAGACCAAAAAAAATAACATAAGACCTTCAACTTTTAATTTTAGACACCCCCTGAAAATTTGTTGTGGCTATTACTAAGCTCCGAAAGATGATGGTGATAAGAGTACAGGAAACTACCACATCTATTTCCTATGTGCACGCACCAGTCTACACCATTCTGCAAGGACTGATGCATTTAATCATCACAAAGTACCTAATGAAATAGGTAAAAATATTATCTCAATTTTAAGTATAAAAAAAAAATCAAGAACAGATGTTCGTTACCTAAGTATCACAGATAGGAAATAGCAAAGCCTGAGTCTGAACCAGTAAGTCTAACTCTAGACTCCTCTTGCTAAACTTCCATGACTTTGTACAATAAAACATTTTATGAAAAAACATTATAAATTTAAGCCTTTCCCAACTATTACCCTGAATATAATGGTCATCATTTGCTGATGTACACTTTTATTTCGTCTTCTCTCTTAAATATCTTTTCTCTTGCTTTGTAAGTTTTTAAACCTGTGAACTTTACATGCAAGTAGCAGAAGGTACATATACATCTGCATCTTTAATAAGACGAAACTGCAGTTCAGGTATTTTCACTGGTGTGTACTATGAAACATTTATTCCATTATAGGAATATGCAGTCAGGCATATATTTTGTTTTCTTTTGTTCCTTGAACTTTTGTGGTCTCAAACTTGTAGGCTCAAGTGATCCTTCTCAGCCTCCTGAGTAGCTAGGACTCCAACAATGTGCCTCTGAACCCAGCAAGCCATCTATTTTTGAAACCAATTAAAGAACAAATAATGTTATTGTGCATTAAAATTCTCACCATGACCACTATTGAGCAAAAGAAGGAAAAACTGGCTCAGAGTTACTTAAAAGAAAGCACTAAATCTAAAACAACATACTACAAAATTTTACCTCTGGTGACCTCTCAGTTCTTTACAATCAATAACTTCTCATTTTAAAATAATATAACTTTTAATTTTTAAATAATATATTTTCTGACATTTACCAAAGATGGTAATTTCATTTTTTAAACATGTAATTTATTCAATTAGATAATTTGGCTAATTTATTTTTATTTTTATTTATTTATTTATTTTGAGACAGGGTCTTGCTATGTAGTTGAGACTGACCTTGAGATCACTATGTAGTCCAGGCTGGTCTCGAACTCATAGTGATCCTCCTGCCTCAGCCTCCCAAGTGCAGGGATTACAGGCGTGAGCCACCATGCCCCACCAATTTTTAAAGGATGGTCTCGAACATAGTGATCCTCCTGCCTCAGCCTCCCAAGTGCAGGGATTACAGGCGTGAGCCACCATGCCCCACCAATTTTTAAAGGAGAGAAAGCTGTAATCCTAGCGCTCAAGAGGCAGAGGCAGGAGGACTGCAGAGGCCAGCCTGGCTTACATAGTATGTTCAAGGCCAACCTGAAGTAGGTAGTTAAGACTTTGTCTCCAAACAACCAACCAACCAATCAATCAATCCATAAGAGGAATTCAGATATTCATATGAGATTTTAAAATGCTTTAAGAATAAAAGGCATGGCCAGGCATGGTGGTACATGCCTATAATCCTAGCACTCAAGAAAGTGAGGCATGAGGATTGAGGAGTTCAAGGCCAGCCAAAGCTACCAGTAAGATCAGGGCCAGCCTGAACTACAAGATGAGATATCTGTCACAAAAAAACAAAACTAAATAAATGAATGAATTGAGAGGGAAAAGGAAGGAAAAAAATAAAAGAATGAATGTAATCAATATGGGCCAATAAAGATATGAAGTACCACTACCAATCTGATGTCTGAGACAAGTGCATCCAAGAAAACTGATCAGAGGCCAGGCATGGTGGTACAGGACCAGAGCCCCATCACTTAGGAGGCTAAGGCTCCAGGGTTGCCACAAGTTCAAGGGCAGTTGGGCTATCTAGTAAGGTTAAGGCCAACCTGAACTAGATAAGAGGGACCCAGTCTCAAAAAAACAAAAATTTTAAAAAAGAAAAAGAAAACTAATTAGAGCAAGTTTTTACATAATAGAACTGCTCTCATAAAACAGGGTTTTTATAAAATCTCTTTCAGGTGATCCATTTATCTAAATTCTGAAATAGTGATAGAATAGATGCACAAAACATGTTAGTAAGGCTGTTGTAAGTACTCTCTATGTTTACCTTTTTCTTTTTCTGAAGCACATGATTAGGTAGTAGTTGATGGAGTTGCTTTCTTTTTACATGCATTGCAGCAATTTTCATATCCACCTCAAACATCTTGCTGTTTATTGCTTGCCTATAAACTATACAATTAGACATTGTTACAAGAAACAGAAACATTATAATAAAGCCAAGTTTAAATTCACTGAGGAAATAAGGACTTATTCCAAGTAGGGATCCTTATTCCCATCAACACTGCATATTTACAGAACTATCAGCTCAAGACATGTCCCTAATCTGATATAATTGTCTGAACAAACTTTACTTTACCATAACAGACACATTGTAATAAATAAAAGCACAAAGTATACTACATATTCCAGTGTAATAACTATATGCAGTGTAGCTCATAATGTAGTAACTTTAAAAAACATCAGAATTACAGAAAAAGGATTTAAAAATCCATATCCTTTCATGCTATGTTAAATTTATAGTTTTACTCCCAGTATTTTAACACATGTATCAAATCAAATTTACTAAACTTTACCTAGCGATACCTTTTACCTGCAAGGTAAAATTTAAAGTGATGATTCGCTATTATAAAAATAACAAAGGTCAAAGGTTCAAATAAATTTATGCTACATATAAATGCTTTACTTATTCTTTGTTACAAATAAATCAACTATTTAAGTCCCAGGGCCCCAAAATGGGGAAAATCATTTATACAGTACTGATTGAGCATTTAAACTGAGACTGTATTCACAATGTTGTGGGAACCAAAGATGTAATTGGATAAAGGAAAACAAAAGAGTTTCAGACTGTCTACATTCTAATGAACAGAATGAACAAAAATTTAAAGAAATACATTGCATGTCACATGGTTATAAGTATTATGAAGAAAAACTGAATAAAGAATAGGACAGGAAGCTCAGCCTAGAATCTGAGTTAAAAACTGACTGAAGATTTAAATGACTATGAGAAAGTGAGCTGAAAGTACCCACAGTAATAGCATTTCAGGGAAAGAAAACACCAAGAACCAGACAGCCTGAACAGGAAAATATGCCTGGAACAACTGAGGAACAAAAAGAAAAAGGCCTGAGGATAAGGAGAAGTCCATAATCGCTCTTCTGAAACTTGTAAAACCAAAACACTTCCAACACAGAAATTTTTCCTTAAATCATTATAAAAATTCATCTACAAATAAATTCGAAAATATTAACTATTTGTGGCTATTGGCCTTTAATTTTTGCTTATGTGAATTCAATTGTTCTTTACAAAAAGTTTGTGATTACCAAGTGCTGCTCCAAGTCCTGGTAGGTATCTTCCTTCTAACTTTAATACCTTTCTAGCCCTATACACCTGGGGATTATGAACTTTTAATAATGAGGTCAGAGAAGGTAAAAATAAGGAGGACAGGCCAGGTAGAAGCCAAGGTGTGGACTTCTATTCTAAGTGAGATGGCGAGTCATAGGTAGCCATTATAGATTTTTTTTTTTTTTGGTACCAGGGATTGAACTTGGGTCCTTGAGCTTGCAAGGCAGGCCACTGAACCACTGAGCTAAATTACCCTGGCCCTATTATAGATTTTAAGTACGATTTGGCTTAAAAGTAGCATTTAAAGGCTAGGTAAGAATATGAGGCAGACAAGGGCAGGAGAGAAAAGCTGTGGTAAGGAAAATAATCCAACAGAACAATAAAAGTGGTTTTAACTAGCACTAAAAAAACACTAATAAGTAAAACTCTCAGTGTGTTCTGAAAGAGGCAAAAGTATTTCATAACAGATTAATACCAAGTAGCGAAATAATACTGAAATGATGCCAAGATTTCTAACATGAACACCTAAACCAGTAGTACTCGAAAAGTAGTTAGACTCGGGATGAAAAGTTGTACTATGAATATGTTAAACTTATTTTATTTAAAAAAATCACATTAAAAATTCCATTAAAATGTCTCAAGAAACAAAAGTATTTCTCTCCCCAAATACATACTAGATCTGTGAAAATATATTATTCGGTAGTACAATCTTTTAATAAACAGCTTAACCTGGATATAATGTATAAAATTTATATTCTAATTCAAGCATCTATCCATAGCTTCTTCATAAACAGATTAGGCTGACCTCAGAATTTTTACTTCAAAACAAGCACTTCGGTGGCACTTAGGAGAAGGAAGAACATGGCCCTACACAAGCCATCTTAAAAATGTGTAAGGATGTTTTTGTTGTCACATTCAAGTTATATCCTTAAATGTGCACTGTTTTACCCAGAGAACTGTACTATGTTGTACCTACTTTCTAACAATGAAAATTTACTTGGCAATTAGTTCTTTGAACCAAGAACTAATTTTACATAAAATCCAAAGTATTTTAGTCTAAAGTTGTCAAAAACACAAAGACTAATAAAAAAATAGATTAATAGCTGGAGAGTATAGCTGAGAGGTAGGGGCAAACCTATTGTGTGCAAGGGCCACAGTATACTCCCCGGCACCAAATAAAAGAACAGAAAATCAGCACGGAGATTCCGCCAAACACTAAAAATTCCACTTGACCCATCTATGCCCCTTCTGTATTTCTTCCCAAAAGAGTTCAAGTCATCTTATTACAGGGATACATGCATACCCATGTTTATAGCAGCACAATTTACAATAGACTTTATGTCCATCAACACATGAGTAGACAAAGAAAATTTTATATTTATATACAATAGAGTATTACTTTGCCATACAGAAAGATAAATGTGAGGTATCCTCAGGCAAATGGATGCAACTTCAGAAAGACATATAAGCCTAAATATTACATGGTTTCTCTTACATGAGAAAAGAAAGCAAAATAGAATAGAAGGGATAGAGAAGTCCAGAGATTCTCAAATCATTCCACTGTTTCAAAAAAATTGTACTATATGCTAATTTATTTCATTTATTTTACTAGTTTCTCTTTTAGGAAAAAAAAACTTAGAAAGCTTCTGAAGTTTTGTGCTTTTATATGCTTGCTTCCTCTCTCAGTGAGTCTTTTTTGTTCATGACTTGTACTGTAACATTTTGGACATTCTTTTAAAGATTATGATACAGTTATTAACTATTGTTATTCTCTAAATGTTTTGTTATAAAACTTATTTTCCATAGAGTGCTTTTTATAGTCTTTTTTTTTTGGGGTACCAGAGATTGAACTCAGGACCTTGCGCTTGAAAGGCAGGCAGTAAGAACCACTGAGCTAAATCCCTGGCCCTTACATTCTTATTAATATCTACTTATATTACATCATGCTGAATGTGGGGGAGAGGGAGAAAAATCACCTTTTCTCTTATATCCAATTTCTATCATACTACTAATGGCAACACTGTTGATGGTTACTAGAATCACTATAAATAACATGTACCCAGTAGGAACTCGTAAGTAGCACTGCTAGAGGTTCTACTACACGAAGGTAAAATCACCTGATTTAAGCATGTCTTCTGCTGTCTATGTATCCGAGCATTTACCCTGAAATCCATACAACAGTCAGTCCTTATCTGTGGGTAGAACATGCCAAACCCCCAAGGAGGCCTACAACTGCAACTCTCTATCCGTGGTCCTTCCTTAATGTTCCTATGATGAAGTAAAATTTACAAAGTAGAAACAGTAAAACATTGACAGGAACTAACATTAAAAAAAAACAATTTTAACAATATATTGTAATAGGTGAAGGTGGGCTCTCTAAATATTCTATTGTATGATAGTTACCCTTCTTGTGATGTGTGATGATGTAAGATGACGTGATGCCTATACAAAGGGATGAGGATTAACTCAGGCATTTTGGATTAGCATTAGGCTACTATGTAAGGGTCACCTGAATTCAAGAATAGCAAGCAATAGGGCAACTGTCTGGTAACCCAGACTGCAGTGTCTACAATGCAGTTTCACACTGCCATTCAATACAGCACACAGCTTAAAATTTGTAAATTATTTCTGTAATATTTACAGAGTGGGCTAGGGATTTAGCTCCGTGGTTCCGCTGCCTGCCTTGCAAAGTTGCAAGGTCCTGAGTTCGATCCCCAATACCAAAAAAAAAAGAAGATGTTGACCAATACTTAGAGAGTAACAGACAATGGTGGACACTGAATAGATAAAACTGTGGGAAAGGGGAACTGCAGATAAGGGGAGATCACTCAATTCTTTTCCTTTTATTTCTCCTTTACATTATAGTATATAATACTGCATTTTCTCTCCTTACTTCTCAGTGCTGCAGAAGGCCTCATACATGCACTTTACCATTAAGCTACAACCCACGCACTTCCGTTCAAATTTTATTTTTGAAATGGTGTTGCACTGGCTGGCATTAAACTTGTAATCCTCCTGCCTCAACTTCCCAAACAGCTAGAGTCACAGGCATGCCACACCCAACCAATCTATCTTTTTAACAAATTTCCAATTTTTTTTTTGTCGTTTTACTAAGTAGGTAAAAATTTAATGTTAATGATCAATGTTTATAAGAGAAAACTCAAAGTAGAAGCAGAAAATGCTATTTACTGAAATTTTTTATATTGGAGAAGGAATATTTCAAAGAGAACAGAATTTAGTCCTTCACAAAGATATAGTTATCTCTGTGTGTCTACTAGTCCATAGCTATGCATCTATGGAAAGGCCTTCTACTCTGTCAACTATATTCGCCATCCATTCTTTAGTTAAAACATATACCGTTATCTCTGACTACAAGTCAATCTAAAATGTAGACATAATCACCATCCATCTCAACTATGAATTAATACTTGGATATACATTTCATACATGAGAAAAATTTCAAGCCAGTACAAGTTCAGCTTGACAGATTTCTAGGGTTCAAGATGATGATGGCAATGAGAAACAGACTGTCTTATAGACAACCTTATAACATTCTGATTGTTTCTAATTCCATATGGAATCATGGACAAATTTGTAAATGGCTCCACTTAACTTTTAAAGGACTATCACAACAGAGAAAAGACATTTATATATCAGGTATATTTTATTGAAACTAGTAACAAAACTAAAACCATCAAGATTATTTTATGACCACTATCCAACATGCTCAAGTAATGTCAATAGTTATTATAAGCATATTTATTCTGTACATCGAGACAAATTTAAAATGCAAGCATCCAAATATTTTGATTATTCAAGTAGAGACATACCTGTATCTGTGAAAGACTGAATATCATAGGTGAGATCAACACTGAGATTTTCAGAATTTTCTGTTTTTTTAAACACTAACCCAATCACCCACATTGTACGAAATTCTTCCCTGCAAAGAACAGCATCATATCAGGATTCATGAAAATACCATAAGCTACCAATGGGCTGACAACTTGGGCTATGTGGAAAACTCTGTAGTACAAATATATTCATAAATTAAGCTCTAAGTCCAGACTCAAATCAAAACTTGGTCTAACCCAACACCTCTTCCCTACACATCTATTACTACATGAGCAATAACACTTCCAGAACAAGAATATTCTCAATTTGTACATAATGGTTTTAATGATTCTATAGTACCAAAGGCACTAGAATCAAAGCTGTAAACAGTTTAAAATAATCAAAATATTATATAACAAACTTTTCATTTATATTTTCAATCTTTGATGTTAATCTCACACAACTTTACCTAATACTCCACTACTTCCCCAAATGCAATGAAGTATAAGTAAAATCTCAAACTAAGTATTAACAGCAACAATAAAAACGGCAACTGATCTATACAAGACTTAGAAGAAAACGTAAGCGATTTTATTCCCATCCCTTTAGAATAGTCCATAATCCATCATCACAAATTAGATTTTTGCAAGATCAAAGCAAAATATATTCCAATAAATACAAGCAGACTGATGTTTGGTACACTAAGTATATTGTATGGAATAGGAGAAAAAAGGAATGTTAGGAAATACTAAAAAAGTATAACAGCAGATCTACAGAATGCGAAATCCAGTTAACAGCACCTCACCATATTATTAGAGAAAAAGAAATTTTAGGGCAAGGGATTCAGCTCAGTGGTTCCACAGCTTGCCTTTGCAAGCAGAAGTTCCTGAGTTTGATCCCAGTACCCCCTCCACCGAAAAAAATGTATTTCAGCACTGAGTTTTTCAGACTCGTCAATTTTTCGGACCAGGTAGAAAACTAAGTTGTAAAATTCAAATTTACTATGAGCTATATATATAATCAACAGAATAGTGATATGAGTTATATAAACTGCCTGTAAGCTTCTATGAATGAAACTGAAAGGATGAAAAAATGAGATTCATCAGAAGGCCGCTTACTTGTCAGGATTTTCTTTGGGTGCTGGAAATGACTGGGGATTCACATGAGCCAATGTAATAAATTCATTCTTCTCCAAGCTTCCAACCAGGATTCGGATTTTTGATTCCACCAAGCCCACCCTGAACAAATGTCACTTACTATTATTAAAAGTTTTGGTTGAGTTTATTAAAAAAAAAAATCAAAAGCACAAATCAAATATTTATTTAAAAAATATGAAGTCCATACTCGGCTTAAAACATATAGCAAGGCAGTTCAACAGGATGAACTATCCCACCCCTGCCCCCCGCACAAATGCAAAAGCCTTGCGCTCGACCCAAAAAGGCTTAACTGAGGGGAAAACAGAACTAAGGCACACTTCATCCAAATCAGGAAAGTTACAAAAGATATTACCACAAATATTTGAATAAACATAGCAAGCTAAAAACGAAGCACTTTAAGCAATGGTATGTAGCCCCTTACAAAGCAAAAAATAAAGATGTATATGGATCCCCACTACTAGATTTCCATCATTAACAGTAACATCCTATTTATGAACAAATCAAACCAAACTCTCTGTGTTAAGGGCTTCTATTTCCTACTGTGTCTGATTCATTTTGAATTTTTCTTGTAAAGTCTAAGCTACTACTCACCATTCTAGGCGCTGTTTTTCCGTTGGTGCACTTGCTAGAAGTACAATATAATGCCTTTGAAGATAAAGACAACATGCTATTTATTTCATTTATGTGCTTTATGTTGGATATCAAAACCGTAATGTAGTAAGTTTCTTTACAATTATAGATCAACATCAGCTTAGCAAGGCTGCAATCTCAATATGCACATAGAATCATGTAACTAAATTCTACATGTTTCTAAATACTAGTGACTTTAATATATCTGGAAAAATTTGACTCTAGGGCCAGAGATTTAGCTCAGTGGCACTGTGTCTGCCTTGCAATCACAAGGTCCCAAGTTTGATCCTCAGTACCACCCCCCCAAAACAAACAAACAAAAATTGATTCTAAAACTCTAATAAATTCTGTTGCTTTTTTTTCTGAAAACAAAAGTGATTTTATGAATAATTAATAAAACAGCAGCTGAATTCAAAGAGGCTAAACACACACTAACAGTTTTGCATAATAACTCCAGAGGAGAGCTCTATCTTCCAAAGAGCTGCTCACTGAAATACCTATTCAACAAAAATGTTTTAATGGAGAGCTGGGCAGGGTGGCTCACACCTGTAATCCCAGCACTCAGGAGGCTGAGGTAGGAGGATCGCTGCAAGTTCGAGACCAGCCTGGGCTACATAGTGAGTTCCAGGTCCGTCTCAACCACATAGTGAGACCCTGTCTCAAACAAAACAACAAAAAAACAAAACAAAAATGTTTTAATGGAAACAAAATAACCAGGACTTGGTCACCAAAACAAACAAAAAAACCCAACAATAGCAAAGAAAAACCTAACATCAAATGTCAGCCTTTTAAATTAATATGAAATGGTTGTGAAAATAAAACCGAATGTGAAACCAGGCCTCATGACTTTTCCAAAGAGGATGTTTCTGTGGCAAAAAACACCACTGCTCATAAGATCAACCAAAATACATCTGATTTCTACTTAGAATTCAATCCCATTCAAAATAGAAAAATGGTAATTTTTACTAAAGAAAATACCACTGTGATGAAAGATCATTTAACAATTAAACCTGAAGTATAATCACCCCATTTTCCTTAAAGTAATAAAGTTCAGTCAAATAAACCCTTCTACATTATCTTTTCTTCCCCCTAGTACCAGGGATCGAACTCAGGACCTTGCTCTTGCGAGGCAGGCACAATGCCACTGAGCTAAATCACCAGCCCTACATTACCTTTCTTTGGGGGGGGGTAACCGGGGATCAAACTCAGGACCTTGAGCTTGTGAGGAAGGCAGTGGAACCACTGAGCTAAATCCCTGGCCCCTACATTATCTTTTTAGTAAGTTCTGGAAGCTAAATTTCAAAGCAGAAGGTTTACCTCAACCAGGAAAATGACATCATTACCTAACAGTACAGATACCAGTTAAGAAAGTGACAAAATGTCCAAAATTTCTTATTCTCCTTGATGTTCAAAAGCTTTCTAATGTTTTCTCACATTTTACAAGTACGGTTTCTACCCAAATACTAGAGCTAGGAAAAAAAAAAAAAAAAAAAAAAACTACCATGGTTCAAAAAAATAGTACAGTACAGTCTAAGGACATTTTAGGAAAAGTTAACAAAAGTCTAAGAAACAATAGCATTTTTAAAGCATGCTTCCTCCTAAAAGCAGCCCAGCTGTTCAAATTATACTCACAACATCTTAAAAATCTAGCTCCTAATCATCATACCTTTGTAACTCTAAATTAATTCTAAGACGTGTACACCACCAAAAAAGTGGGATGATAGTACCTGTCTTACTAAAAGTACTTAAAAGTTCAACTAGCATTAAACATTTACAAAGTACCAGAGGTAATAAATATACAAAGAGGTGTATATGTACATTAAACAAAAATGAAACATACAAGTGTACATGTTAAGTATATGTGAAAATTTACAGGCACAAAGTCACGTAAAAGCTCATGCAATCTATCTATCTATCTATATATATATAAAGAAACCCATACTCAGAGCCATAAACTGATTCAAAATTCCTTGTTAGAATTTCTAACTTTCTGAGCTATTAAAAAGAATATGTTTTAGAACTGAGTATTCTTAAAAGGAAAAGAAGATGAAGGAGAAGCTCTCTCAAGTGTAGGAACTTTGAGCAAGAGACAAGGAAGAATAAAAAGCTACCCATGCCCACAGAATCTTACAAAGTTGTCTGGGATTATCTAGCATAAGAACAAACCAATTTCTAAGCCATTCCTTACCACACAGTTAAAGTGAATATTGTTAAACAGCACCAGTCTTCAATAAAAACTTAAATGATACAGGACAGTGGTCTCCATTTACAAAGACAAACCAATACACTAAAAAAGTACACTCATCTGAACTAAAAGCTTTGAAGTCTGAAGAGTTTAACCCTGATTTGTATTGAAATGGGTGTAGTTTTTCTTCTGTGTATAATGCTTGTATAAAAATTCATGTTTACATATACGTAAAAAGTTAAATAACAACTATTTATGGTGAGGTTAAATGTTCTTTATTCAACCACATTTATGTAAACTTCAACTGACAGTAAGTGCAATAATTTAGTAGAAATTTAGCTGCAAATAATTTAGCTGCAAATATTTTTCATGAATTAGAATAAAAATCCATCCAAAATATTAAAAGTAAAATCCCAAATTCTTTCTCTGTAAACCTGTTTTTTAATTTTTTTTTTTTTTTTTTTTTTGGTACCAGGGATCAAACTCGGGACCTTGTGCTTGTGAGGCAGGCTGTTTAAGTTTTAAGAACAGAATAGTATTCAATCCTCAAGGTTATCTACCACAACAAAAAATAAGTAGAATCCCCTTTAAACTCTTTTGTATTTGTACCCAAATATGTGACTATTTCACAACTGCCATATCTTAACAGTCTCAAATACCTACATAACTGACTTTGAAGTCAATATAATCACAATAAACATTTTCCCAAATTTATACACTATCCTATAGTTTGCAATAACTATCAAAATGTACCCTACATGGAAAAAAACCCACTTACAAAAATACTAATGTTTACTTGTTATATTACCTAATAATTTTTCTTTTTTTTTTTTTGTTTTTTTAACCAGGGATAGAACTTGGGACCTTGTGCTTTCGAGACAGGCGCAGTGCCACTGAGCTAAATCCCCAGCCCACCTAGTAACTGTTTTTTTTTTAAAAGCACTAAGTACATTTCTTGGCTGTTTCATCTCAGTATTTTACCTGTGTAGACCATAACTCAGATGCTAACACTGAAATTCTTAAAAACCTTTGCAATTTTATCTTCACATAATTGAGAACTAATGTACAATTAAATATTTTTAATGTCTTTTTTAAATTTTAAGAATTTTATAAATTATTAAAATTACAAATTAATCTTACACTTAAGATGTTTTATTTAGCTTTGCTAATAACTTTCCTTCCTTCCTAGTGAAATGTAAGGCCTGAAATGACTGTTCATAATTCCCAACATTAATAATTTACCTTACTGCTAGTTATTTAAGCATCAGATTAAATTATATCAAAGAACTGTGGAAAATATTTTCTTTGAACTCTAACATTTTACAAGTCTCCCCCCTTCCTCTCAAGGCAGGCTGCATCTTTTTCTGGAAAACAATTAGGTGGACAAGTTAAATTTTCTCTATTAGTCCCTCTTCTAAGAATATGTATATTTCAAATTAAAAATTCTACATATACCAAATATTTTCAAGATATGCTTCAAAGAATGTTCAGTCAATTTTCAATCCAGGGAATAGCCAATCACTAGGACAGTAAATACAAAGACATATTTTTTAAAAATTCAAATTTGTAAATTATTCTCAAAAGCCTAAAGTCATCACTGTACTTAAAGGGGGACATTTCTGGAGAAGGGTTAACAATAAACAGAACTAAGCACAGATAAAATTAACATAATGCCATGTCTCCAAATATTCGTTTTCCCACATTTTAAACTTAAATTTTCCTCAAGTAAATTTTCCTACTTCCTCATAACTGTTAAATCTTTTTTAACAACCTAAAAAGATTTGACCATTTCACTATAAGCAATAAGGCTGTTCATATATAACCTTTTTGTCAAAGAATGTCCAGGTACCATTCAGCAAAGGATAAAGTATAATTTTTAAAAATCGTTTAAAGAAATATTAAGCAACTTTTAAATTAAGGACCCAAGCCAGGGATATGTCAAATGTCTATAAGCAGCACTGAGGGAAGCAAGAGGATTCCAAGTTTGAGTCCCACCCTGGATAACTTACTGAGATCCTGTCTTAAAATAAATAAAAAAGGCCTGGGAATGCAGTTCAGTGTGAAGGTCCTGGGTTCAATCCCGAGAGAGAGAGAGAGAGAGAGAGAGAGAGAGAGAGAGAGAGAGAGAGAGAGAGAGAGTGTGTGTGTGTGTGTGTGTGTGTGTGTGTGTGTGTCCACCAAACTTTAAATGTCAATTTATTCAAACAACACTGGGAAGGTTTGTCCAATTTCAGTATTAATCTTTCTCAATATGGAGGAAGCCACTTATTCAAGCATATACTTTCAAGATCCGCTTACTCATACAAGGAAATTAGAAAAAAGAATCCATTTTTAATTCTTAATTAAAGCTTCACATTCTTTATCTAGAAGACCTTTCTTTAGCCTTCTCCATACACGTACCTATATGTCTCAAGTATTAGAATATATGTTTATTAAACATTCAAAGATACTTCCCTCAAATTTTACTTAAAAACCAAAAAATGTCAAATGGAAAGCACAGCTTGAGGACTAAGTAACAAAACAAGACCATTCTATATTATGCTATTTAAATTTCACTGACAACAACAGTGCTCCCAGAACACAATTAAGCTGGCTCAATCATTGGTTTTTCATGCAAAAGATAACAAAAACAAAACACAGAGACACCAAGAAGGTCATCATTCTTATTTTTAATTGGGGAAATAGCATAAAGTAATCCTGCTTTGATTATTACAAAACACAATTCAATGTAAAATGAAATGGTCAAGAAAAGTTTCAAGCATTAAAAAATTTTAAATGGGACTTTGGCAAATTCTCAGCCCAGGTCAAATAAAAGTGCAAGTCCACGTTTTTGTTTTGTTTTGTTTTGAAATGATTTATTATAATTTACATTTCTCATCAAAGCAACACAATTAATGAGGCATTAACTTAAGGCAAGGCATTAACTTATTATATTAAAACCACTAATAAAAATAATTATACTCATTTAAATCTCAGAAAAATTGTAGAAGCTTATTTGAAGGAGCTTGACACTGGGGGAAAATGGAAGCCAATGTGTTATCACTTTTGAAAACACTTAAGTGGCTATTATAGTACAGTGACATTTTATTAGCTATGTCTGTGGAATCAAGACACTTAAGGATAAACAAGTATCCAGAAGCAGATGAAAATACTTAGCTTCTTAAGAGAAAATCTTAACTACAGATCTTTGCATTCATTCATTTGCCAAGGTCGAATACTGTATACACTGACAGAACCCTACAGAATTGACATTTCTACAAATGCAGTAGTTCAACTAGATTAGGCCGCAAAATGTAGGGGCCACACATTATTTTGACAAAGAAAAAAATATGGCATTTACTAAAAGTTGTATATCTTTTGTCAGAAGGAAATTCCAAAGCTACATTAGTCTAGAAAGAACAGACATCATGTATACTATTATTAAACCATTAGTTAAGAGAGCAACATAGCCGACATGCCTTAAAATACATACTTGTACTTTTGAAAGAAGTTTGGAGCTTCAAAAAGCTTGGACCACTCTGCCTTACTCAGCAAAATTTCATCTGTGATAGCAAGACCTAAATTAAAAACATATTAAAATGTTTGTACCCTTCAGTCTAACAATCTAGAATTTTAAATAATCTTAAATATATTACATGCATTCTGTATAATCCTAAAACTGTAACTTTAAATGACAAACATTAGTTTACGGCTTTAAAGCATATTCTTACATAAGTATTTTTTTCAAAAAAGCTGCAAGATTTTTTCGAGACAGATTTCTTGTAAATCACCATTACTCTTAAATATCAGTTTCTCAAAAAGAATTTATCAAAATTGAAGCACTGCTGTTAAAGACACAGAAGATTCCCATATATGTACTTTCTTTTAAAAACAAGCTAGCTGCTATTGCTAAAGGGTTAAAAACATCTTCCTAAGAAAAGCCTCTTTGGACAAAAGAAACAAATATTAAACTTCTTCATTTCAAGCTGATACTCCCAACGTTTTTTTTTCTACTCCCTTGCCTACTCTCAATGAAAACAATCCAATTCTGATTACTTCCCTGAAGACCAGATGCTAAAAGCTAGTGGTAAATTTGAAAACCAAGTTCAGAAGTTTCTTTTACAATAAATGGTGTTTTTCCCAAAACCTGCTCAAAGTTCTTTCCCAGGAGTAAAAAGCCTAAGAATTCCTTGCCTCATCAAGTGGAGACAAAATGTTATACTGCTTGTAATTTTATACAGCAGCAGAATAGCACTAAGCCAGCCCTTAAGGGTCCAGCTGAAGACATGATTTTAACTGATGGTTAATCTTCTAAGACATAATCAAAACTAAATTACCTAAATTATTCTCAAATATTTACTGTAATCATAAATGAACAGCAAAATCCACTTCAGTGTATGCTTTCTTCAATGAAGTAAGTGCACTACTGAGTTTACAATGGTGTAATCTTCGGGTATAAAGGAGATCATAAGGATAAACACTTACCTTGTTTAAACTCCTCAACCATGACCATCCGTGTTGAAACGGACACATTGTACGTGGAGTTCTGCTGTGGGTATGCTGGTGTAATTATAGGCATAAGATGGTACCTATCACTGGGGTTTACCTATATACAACAACAGCCAATCAGTTTCTTCAAGTACAATGCAACAGATACTTGGACTTTTTACCCCTTGTTAAACTGAACCCTGATTAAATTTTATCACTCATAGCTGGAGTTGAGAAAGAAATATCATGAAAGGAGAGATTACAGAATCAGAGATTTCGTATTCATTAATGGTTTGTTGCAATCATTTTGGCATGATTATTTTATGATTTACTTAAAATGTGTCTTCTAAGCAAAAAGAAAACTCTAAAAAAATACTTGGGAATCTACCAATATTTAGTCTTTCTTTAGTCAACAATTTAACTTTATAACTGCTGACATAATTATAAAGAAATGTAATGCTACACCTTGTTCTGTATAAGACAGAAGCTAGTTTTTAACATACTCTTACAAGAAGTTTAAACTTATTAATACACACTAAAACTATTTGGTCCACATTGATAACATTTTAAAAGGTAGCTGGCAATCTGCACTGGCGGTAAGTAGTATACCCCACAAAGGGAATTATGAACTCACATCCTCCAAAATTAAATGCCATAAAGTTTGGAAAACTTATATATACATAGCTTGGAGCAATAGAACTTAGTTTTTGATATTGTAGAAAGACAGCAAATTTAGAAAAATGGAATTCAGTAAACCTTATCCTAACCCAAATTTCTTTTCTCAACTAGTAAAGCTGGGCATGGTAGCACATGTCAGTAACTCCAGCACTCAGGAGGCTTGAAGCAGGAGAATCGCTGTGTTTGAGGCCAGGCTGGGCTTACAGAGTGAATTCAAGGACAGCCTGAACCAGAGACACTGTCTCCAGACAAAAAATAAATAAATAAAAATAAAACCCAAACCTAATAAAATTCATGTTAACATTTAAAACGTGCAGTAAGCAAATGTAACTTCCCAAGAAACAAAACAGAAGCTCTTTTTTAGCCCAACCATGTTTCTGTACTAAAATACCTACAACAATTTTTACAACTATGCATGGTAATTAGAATGATATTGCTTAGAAATTACCTACTAGCAACAGCTTTCCTACAACCACCAAATTTTAACAAAATATTTAGATCAAATGAAAAAATACAGGGATTTTTAGTATCCTTTTATTTTTTTTAAAGCACAAATGCCCACACAACTTTGATTTACAAGGCAGTTCTATAGAGATTTAAAATGTTAGTAAAATTTCTATTAAAAACTATGTACAATTAAATGTGGTTCACAGGGTACATCATTATGCTTCTCACACCAGAGGACAATTATAGATGAGGTTATCTAAAAGAAAGTGTAATGCAGATATGTCCACTCATACTTTGTAAATAGCTGGGAAGTCTCTCGAGTTTATGCAGATGACTTTGTTATTGCACATTGTGAATTTTAGGGGAAAAAATAATACACTAACCCTTGGGTCCCATACAGGCAAATTAAGATTGCATTCTTCAGGCTGTTTCAATAGCACTGGATTTGGCCATTCCCTGTTTAAAAAGATTGTAGCACTTGATAAGACTATTGGACATTATCATCCACAAGTATTTTGTTAAACATACAGCATTTGTGAACGTGATCCTTCTTCATTCATTTTGGTATATAATACCCTTTAATTGTTCTTTGTTGTTAGACTATTTTTTCTCTATGAAATTAGACCATATGGTAGTTTTCTCAAAATGAACTCAAACATCTCTGCCTCTCAAAGAACCTAATAAAACAGTATGTGTTCACCTGAATCTTGCACCGGATCTTTCAAAGACAAAAATCCTATATTAGTTTCATCTAAAGAAAAATGAGCATAAAAATTACTGATATAATTATAAAAGTTAAACAGGGAAAATTTTCTATTTCATAACTTACAGGTGGTAGTATGGTTAAGTGCAGTAAAGTGGCAATCTATAAATTAGCTACTTCAGTCTTTTAAGGAAGAGAAAAAATGGAACCATCTATTAACCTTAATATCAATGTTAGCTTTCTAAAAACACTTTATATAGGTGTAGTCTTCAGAGAAAATGCTCTATAATCTGTTAGCACCTTAAGTTATTAAAATGTGCTATCAAGTTGCAAAACAGCTGGATGTGTATCAAAGTGTGGCAGAGTTCTAAATTATAAATGGTCTCTAATTTTTATGAAATTACTAGAATTCTTTTTGCAGACAGAAGAAGGGTAAAGTAGGCAGGAAGATATACTTAAAGCTCTAAGATAAATGTGATTAAAAAATCAAGAATCCACACTTTGAAGGGCAAAGCAACTTCTATGAAATGACAATCATCTTTTCTTGAAGGAAATCATGGTTGGCAAACAAATTTAGACATCTTGTAAACAGCTTGAGATAAGGTACACATAAAGTGTCCTGGGTAGTGAATAATCTCAGTCAAGCAATTATACTTTTTTTAAGTATGGTGGACCCTCAAGTTACAACCAGCCTAACACCCAAACAACTTAGGTAATTAGGATGATGGAAGATGCCTCTTGTTATCTACAGCATGTACCCAGGTTAACATCCAGATCTCAGCTGTATTGATGAACAACCAACTTGAGTTATAACCAGCACTCGGGAACCAATGAAGTTCATAAATCAAGAGTCCACTGCACTTTACACTTACTTACTTTTAAAAGATTTTTTATAAAACTGGCATCTTTAATATTTTATCAAAGATAAATGAATTGCTGAAAGTCAAAAAACACAATCACAAAAATATTTATGGCCTTTGGCTTAAAAAGGCTCTGAGTGCCACTGCCTGCCGCACAAGAGCAATGTCCCAAGTTCGATTCCTGATACCAAAACAAACAAACCAAAAAATAAAAGTATTTGAAAAGTGAAAGAGGCGATGTGTGTTGTTTACCCAAAATAAGCAATACCCCAACCTATTAACCAATTGGACTTCAGCCAGCATTTCAACTAAAACTCAGGAGTTTATATGGAGGGCAGGTTTATGCAAGTAAGTACAAACACTCTGCTTTACTATCCTGAAAGCTTGGGGACAGAGTTCAAGTTTGCCATTCTATATAAAATGTGATTTTCCAGGCCTATCTAAATGGCTAATTCATGAACTACAATTTGAATCTGAAACCAGCTGCAGAAATGTCAGAAATAAGACTAAACTTCAGTGTCTACAATCAATTTTATTTTAATATAATCTAAACACATACCATTTAGAAAATACCAAGAAAAATTTATGTACAAGAGTTGATGCTATTGCATTTGGATAAAGCTGGCAAGTTCTTGCTACTAGCATAGCCCAGGAAACACCACCGAGGAAACCTAATATATTGGAATAGATGTTGTGGCCTGTTGATAAGGGAAAAGCAAAAAGATAAGTTAGTGTTGAGTAAAAATTTAAACATTTTTAATAAGCTAGCCAACAAATTCTGAACTCACGTTTGGCCCACAGTTTGATAGCTCTCAGAGTTAACCTGAAGTTGTCAATGTTTGGTACTAGATGTAAAATTTCATCGGTTACCCTGCAACCTGATTAATAGGAGTGAAAAAACAAAATTAAATCATCAAAGGTTAATGATAATATACCTTTCAAATTTTCTGAGACTGACGTCAAATTAAAAACGCTTATTTGATAGAAATGGTATTAAAAAGGAAAAAAAAATGAAATCTAAAAGCATTACTCTCCTACCACAAGCATAGGCCTAAACCAAAGAAAATGGAATTGTAATCTGCCTCATCTCAAACTTGCAACTCAAAATAAAAACTTCTGCCAGGCACAGTGGCACACATCTGCAGCCCCAGCAACAAGTTCAAGAACCGCCTGGACAACTTAGAGATATCTTGTCTCAAAATAAAAAGGAATGGGGATGTAGGCTAGGAATGGTGGGGTTCAATCCCCAGTACAACAACAAAATGTTTTCTTGTCCAAATATTCTGAGAAGGATTCAATCCATTTAAGATTCCAAGAATGGTTGTCCAAGAGAACGGTAAAAAGCTATGCTAATACAAAATGCTTCAAAAACAGCCCTTTTAAAACTTCATAATGGACAGCATTACAAAGGAGTATTAGGGTTAAGATTAATTAGGGTTGCAGAGTAAAAATCTCGATCACTAGCAACAGAGTACAAATGTCAGTCTTTTTAAACATCCAAGGACCATTAATAACGGAAAATAGCAGTAACGAATGAAATAAACCATGAGCCACTTCCCTGTAGTCTACTGGAGTACATTTCATGACTCACTATGGATTTAGAAAATGGCTACAAAAAGCATCATGCAAAAATGGAGCTAAAAACAACTACTTAATATTTGATAAGACCTCCAATTATGCAAAAGGAAGTAGGCTTTTTTACATACCATTAAGACTTCTTATGCATCTTATATCTAAATTTTTAAGCAGACTGTCATCTCGTAGGTCCAAATCTTCTGGAATAGTTTGCAGTGCTAATCTTGCAAATAAAATATCAATCTAAAACAAAAACAAAACTTGAATTTCTTTACCTGTCAAATCATTTTTAAGGCATTTCTTTAAAAAAAAAAAACTATTTAAAGCCAGGATCTTCTCAATGATTATGAACATGACATCATCCTTCCAAAGTCCACAGTATATTAATTACATCATATCATAGGTATTTTAATAAGATGTTAACGCAGGCTAATATGAACTGAAATTTGTCCATGTACCTACTTGTTATTTTAATTATAATTAAACGTAGCTAGATGCATACTTAAAATTAGTTTTGTTTCATTATTTATAAGTTATAGTATAACTGCATAATAAAGAATGCCTAAAAATAAGGAAGATACCTTTATATTCAGTTCAAAAATACCTTCAATATAAAAGGAGCTCCTTATATATGAAAACACGTCAATATTACAGCATAGCTTCCAATTTAATTTTGAATAAAAATAAAACAGAAGCAAAACATTAAAACCAGAGAAAACTCCAGAATGAACAACTGTGGGGGGGAGTGAGAGGGAGAATTATAGGACTGGGTCTTGCTATGAAGCCCAGGCTGGCCTTGAACTCATAATTCTCTTCCTTCTGCCCCTGAATGCTATAACTATAGGCATACCTCAAAATGCCAAGCAACTACTATCATTCAGTCTTATGTTGAAAGCTTAAAAAAATTCAACCAACAAAAGTTTTTCTTTTCATGAAAGGTTAAAAAACAAAGAAACAACATATCTGTTAAGTATTCCTAAGGTTAGGATTTTCCTAAACACTAAATGTTTTTATAAACAAGGCTTTTATCAGATCAGTTTTAAAGCCAGTTATTTTAAAGAGCTTACTGCGAAAAAAATATTTAAACATTTACCTATGATACAGAAAGAAAATATACTGTTACACAAATTAAGTATAGAATTTGAGGTACAGGGCTGGGGATTTAGCTCAGTGGTTCTGCTGCCTGCCTCACAAGCGCAAGGACCCAAGTTCGATCCCCGGTACCAAAACAAAAAGAATTTGAGGTAGGAATTTTGTAATGAAACAGATTTCTAATTCAGTATCTCCCCAATTAACAAAGAAATACTTTATGCTCTTAAAATCAAGTTAACTCAAAAGCAAATGAGACATACTGATAGGTTATGTATTTTTCTTTATGGGAAAGAAAAAAATTGGGACATCATTTTATAATTTACATTATAGATTTTTTTTTTTTTTGGTACCGGGAATTGAACTCAGAACCTTGTGCTTGCAAGGCAGGAGAAGGTACCACTAAGCTAAATCCCCGGCCCTACAGATTTTGAGACAAGATTTCTCTCTGTGTATTGCCCAAGTGCACCTTCAACCTGCTACACAGCTCAGGGTAGCCTCCAACTCACAATCCTCCTTCCTGTCAAGTGCTGGGATTACAGGCATGTGCCAAAACGCCTGGCTCTACAAACTGTTTTCTACTTATTTAAACATCAACAGTAAATCAAAAAATTGAATAATCCATTACAAATTTCACATTTTATATGTGTTTGTTAAGACTGGTAGCTGGCCTTCTTGTGTAGCAATTCTAGATACTATCTTGGGGGGACACAAAAGAGCATTCCACTGTCTAAAATTTGATAATCTTTACCATCACTAAGGACTTTCCAGCACCACTATGATCAACAGATACAGCACAAAAATAGTTTCACATCTGCTCGTTCTCATTTCTTCCAATACATGTGTTGAAAACAACAATTTGAGCTCTACTCTAACTCCTCTATCATTGTGGTGATAAGCCTATGGCACACAGGCCACAGAAGGCTGTCTGTATCACTGCTCTGTCAGATAATACTTTAATAAATATGATTATTTCTCTTTTAATTTTTTAATATTTAACTTTAGTCAAGTTAAGATACAATGGATTTTGCACATGTAAAAATTATTTGGGAACCGGGGATTTAGCTCAGTGGTTCCAGCTCCTGCCTTGCAAGCACAAGGACAAGGACTTGAGTTCGATCCCCAGCAGCAAAATAAATAAATAAAAGATTAGCGGTAGGTTTCATTACTTCTACCTGTTTCAGCTTCTAATTTCACTTGACATTTAAGAAAACTAAACATGCTATACACTGTAAAGAACAAGCAATGACCTGCGTTTTTAAAAACCTTGTTATTTAACACCAATCAACTCTATTTCTTATTTAAAAATAAACCCAATTTTTACCTACACTAATCAAACTTAGTGACATCTCACAGCAAGAACTGTCCATTTGAATCACACCTTACCTCTATCCCATCAAAACAAAGTTTGATGACTGGTACAAATGCCTCTTCAACAGCCTTTAAGAAAAGTGAACAAGTTTAGTTTGTGAAACTGCACAAGGCCTATATTACCTTTAAGTACTTTAAAATAAATGTGATTTCTCAAGTTGCTTAAACATAATCTAGCACAAGGTGATACAAAAAGTAAGTTCTCAGCAACAAGCTTTTGCCTCATGCCCCGCGGTTACACTCCGTGACCTCTGCCATTCATCAAATGTGGAGTCGTAGGCAAATTACAGTGGATCCTTGACTTATGAACTTGATCAGCTCCCAGGGGCTGGTTGTAACTCAAGTTGACTATTAAGTCAATACAGCTCAGATCTGGATGTTTATTTGAGTACACATTATACATAACAAGAGGCAGATGAATCTTCTATTAACCTAATTAACCCAAGTTATTTGTATGCCAGGCTAATTGTAACCTGAGGGTCCACTGTGCTTAGCATTTATTTTGTTTGCCTCTATTTCCTAATCTATAAAAACTTTGCAGATTTATGACTTTAGGCTTGTTGTAAATAATACAAAGCAAATACACATTAAGTGCCTTGAATGGCCTGGCAAACTGTAACACTTCAATAAATGATGGCTCTATCATAAAATTCATTCAACTAAGTACATTTTTATAACTCCCCCCCTTCACCCCAAACATTTACATACTCTTAAATCTTTTACTTCTTCCTGTAATTTCAATTTATCATAGAATGAGGTGAAAAAGTCACTTCGGTCAACGTGTCTTGGTGCAACACACAATGCATCAATATCGGCACCTAAAAAATAATCCCATCAACCACTAATTAGTACTACAAGAAAGTTATTCTGCATCTTAGGGCAAGATCTGATGTTAAGAATCTGTGTAACATTATACTGGCAAGCTCTTAAAAATGCATCTACTTAATAAAAATCACCAGTCAGTAGAGCTGACAAACATGGTTCTTCTAATGGATGGGAAAGGCTTTTTCCTAACACATCCTATATTTATAGTGACCCCAAGTAAACTGAGTCCAAAGAAAGTTCATTTAGGACTTGCATGATGAAGAGGCATGGAGACGTGGTAGTTAAGCAAACAAAACTGATTTTTCTATATACACTAAGCAATTGGTATTTATTTGTTTTACTATCAAAAAGGAGAGTGAAAAACAGTAACTGGGATCTTAAAAGGAAGAGACTAATGCGGAATCAGATCAACCTCATCATTTTTCTAAAATATGAGATGTTGAAATGCAGGGGATATACCTCAGTGGTAAAGAGCTTGTTTGATACATTATCAAAAATTTTTTTTAAATTTTAAAGGGGAAAACACTATCTACCTATCTGAATAACAACACATCAAAAAACAAATGTGGTACTACTGGGACAGAATAACACAAGACTGGATAGGAAAGAGTAGCAGAACACAAGAGAACAGTACACTGACACATTTTTAAAAAACAGAACTCAGACATTAATGATAGGAAGTACAGCCTCATACCATCTGAGTTCCATCTACTGGTTCTGACAATAGACAGCAAAGACAACCTTTGCCTCTGTAAGTATCAGACTGCTATTTGTTACGTGAAAATAAAGTACTGGTGGGGATAAACAAAATAATGAAAATTAAGAATTTAGTTCAGTGTCAACCATAACAGTTTAATAAATGTTTGTCATGAAAATTATTATTTTTGTATGAAGAAAATATAAAATTTATGAAATAGTGATTAACAATGGGCACAGATATACACTGATTTGTCTTTTGCTAAGCTATATTTTACAATTTGTCTGTAGTAAATGAGTAAAAGAAAATCCACTAGATTTTCTTAAAAACTTTCATTCATTTTATTCTACCTTCTAGAGTGACATCCTTCAAGCAAGAGGAAATGACATGAAGAATAGTATGGTCCAAAGGAACTCTGCAAAAGAAAATGTTCTACACATCTGCAACTTCCCATGTAGTAGCTAACAGCCAGTGCAGCTGGAGAACAGACAGCGTGGCTAACTTCTGGGAACTGCATTTTTCTTAATTTTAGTACTGCAAAGGAAGAAGCCATTTCTTTGTATCTTCAAGTATTTGCTCTTCCATGCAAACATAAGCTTGTATATAACTCCTAAGTAATGAAGACAAACATTTATAATCCTTAAAAATACATTCCTTTAAGAGAAACAAATTATGTACCTTTTGTATGTACTCCTAATCTGTAAGATCCAAATGTAAAAATTTTTCCTCCAACATTTTCAATTACAGACTGTGGAAGATTCTGTTAAAACAAACCAAATAAAATGTCAGTGGAACACAAGGAAAACTTTTAAATGATACTTTACTTTAAAAAAATCTTTAATCCTTCTCTTTTTGGCTTTTCTGAGACACTAGTTAAAGGATGTCCTTTAACTCACTATGAAGCTGGCCTTGAACTAGTGATCTTCCTGCTCAGCCTCCCAAGAGTTGGGATCACAGGCGTGCATCACATCTGGCTCATATCATACTTCTAAAAAACCAAAACAAGTCAGGCAGTCCACACCTGCAATGCCAGCTACTTGGAAGTGGAAAAGAGGATCCTTAAGCCCAACAGCGCAAGGTCAGCTTGGGGAAAACAGCAAGACTCAATCTCAAACCAAAAACCCAAATTAAGATGATGAAACAAAGTTTTATAGAGCATATTCAAACATAAAATCTTACCAAAAACACAAAAGTCCTTTCAATCTAATTAGAAATTCAAGCATTTCCAACTTCTAACAGTGTTCTTTGGTGAAGACATATACTATTTCTGGAAACTGCTATCCAGTCAAATGGAGGAGATCAAGTATTCCCACAAAAGCAATGATAAAATTAGGGCTTTTGTTCGTGACAACATCTTACATAAAATAAATCATGACTGAGCTTCCTAAAAAAAAAAAGATATTCTGGGCCGGGCATGGTGGCGCACGCCTGTAATCCCAGCACTTGGGAGGCTGAGGCAGGAGGATTGCTGTGAGTTAGAGACCAGCCTGGAGTACATAGTGAGTTCCAGGTCAGTCTCAACTACATAGTGAGACCCTGTCTCCAAATAAATAAATAAATAAATAAAAGATACTCTGAACACTTAAAAGTATTCAGTGTTAATACTAAATACCCCATAGCATATTAGAATATAACTTTCCTATATCAAAAGTGACTTCAGTTGGGCATAGTGGTGCACACCTGTAATCCCAGCATTCTGGAGGCTGAGGCAGGACTGTCTTGAGTTCGAGGCCAGCCTAGGCTGCAAAATGAATTCAAGGACAGACTTAACTACATAGCGAGACCGTCTCCCCCAAACCCACAAAAAGTGACCTTAAAGTCAATCAATATTGCTACACATTTCCAAAACACTTTGGTGGAATGATTTTAAAAAGAACTAGATTTATTGTGGTGTTATTTTTCCCCTAAGAAGCATCAGGAAGAAGGGGCCAGGGATGTAGCTCAGTGGTGCCATGCCTGCCTAGCAAGTGCAAGGTCCTGAGTTTGATTCCCGGTATGGGGGAAAGCATCAGGAAGAGAGAAACGGCAAAGCATTCAAAAACTGTCTTCCTTCCAGGCACGGTGGTGCATTATCTGTAATCCCATCGCCTCGGAGGCTGACGTAGGAGTACTACTGTGAGTTTGAGGCCAGCCTTGTCTACATAGTTTAAGGGTAGCCTGAACTATATAGCAAGGCTCTTTCTCAACAAAACAAAACAAAACAAGTCTTCTCATCTCTGGCATGATAGTTAAAAGTATTGTACTACTGTTATGTTCAATGGCCCTGGTTCCTATCTGTCCCATAACAAAACAGGGCCTGGGATTTGGTTCAGTGGTGCCGCTACCTGCCTAGCAAGCACAAGGTCCTGAGTTCAATCCCTGGTACCAAAAGTAAAAAAAAAAAAATCAAAACCAAAACTAAACAATATATAATGAGCGGCAGGTGACTTTTCAACTTTCAATCCCTTAGTAAAATAAAGCATTTGGTACCAGACCATGCACAGAATTATCTTTCCATCCCCAACTTCAAAAAAAAAAAAAAAAACCTTAAATCGTGCTAATCAAGTGTTATTTCTTTCGTATTCAAAAAAACTTTCTAAAAATGTCTAAAGGGCTAGGGATTTAGGCTCAGTGGTTCCACCACCTGCTTTGTAAGCATAAGGTCCCAAGTTGGACCCCGGTACCAAAAAAAAAAAAAAAAAAGTCTCAAGAGTCAAGAAGGGCAACATTCATTCTAGTTTATAAAATAAATTGTTGTTTAACTCCAAAACAAAACTGATTAAAGTCTTTAAACTTAAAAAAAATTCAGGGGCTCTTATATTTCAAGGGCATGTTTAACCTTCACCAGGGAAATCAAAGCATATGAAAACTGTTAACATTTTTAAGAAGCAAGGCCTCTGCGTTTTTTTTTTTGTTTTTTTTAAGACAGGGTCTCACTATGTAGTTGAGACTGACCTGGAACTCACTATGTAGCCCAGGCTGGTCTTGAACTCACAGCGATCCTCCTGCCTCAGCTTCCCGAGTGCTGGGATTACAGGCATGCACTACCATGCCTGGCTGCTTTCTTATATTTAGATGTTTAAGAATACTTGCAATGAGGGCCAGGGATTTGGCTCAGTGATTCCACCACCTGCCTCGCAAGTACAAGAACCCAAGTTCGATCCCCGGTACCAAAAAAAAAAAAAAAAAAGAATACTTGCAATGCTGGCGGTTATTTAAAATAAGACAGTAAGCTATGTGCACAATTAGATCCAAAAAGACGTTAAAAGCTACCTTACAATAATGAACTGGCGACACTGGCAATTAAAACATATATTTCATAGACAAACACACTGCGATAAAACTTTATGGAAAGCTGTAAACATCCTACATCTGCAATGTCCAATACAGTAGCCAGTACATTCTTCACTACTGCCCACGTGAAACATGGCTAGTGCAATTAACATGTTCCCACTGGCTTGAACCACTGGCTCCACATGCATGACTGTCCCAGGAGATGGCTTATACCACTGGTGGTACAAACGAATCTAATCACTTTTATCAGTCTTTTTACTGATAAAGTTAATAAACAGGCACCTGATGGGACAGCAACGTATGTACCAATTAATGATGGTTCAAGCTATGTGGCAATGAAACATACAAATTAAAGTCCCTTCAAGAACGTATTAAAAACCTACATCTTAATCCTAACTTAAATAGTCACATGTAGACTAGACATCATTGTATTACACATCTAGATATTCCTATGTTTATCCTGCTATGGTCACTGTAATCAGAAAACAAGATTTCTTAATTCACGTTACAAAAAAACATTTTTTTTTTCTTTTTGGAGCCAGAGTCTCACTGTGTACGTTAAAGGAACCTTTAATTCACTATATAGCCCTGGGCTTACCTCATACTTGAGATTCTCCTGGCTCAGCCTAACAAGCGCTGGATTTAAAGCCATGTGACACCACCCTTGGCCAGTAAAAAACATTTCATAGTAAAATTTTTGCTTAAAGACCTAAAAGCATTAAGTGTTAGATGGTTTTGTCTTTTGAGATGGGTGCCTCCCTAGCCTCCCCAGGGTAGGCTTAAACCCAGTGGCTCAGCCTCTCAGGAAGCTGAGATTATGGGTGTGCACAAACGTGCCCAACTCAAGCCACCCATTTTAATGTTAAACTCAAACTTTATAAAATTTTCCAACTATATATTGAATCAGTACTTCTCTCCCCTAGTGCCACCTGACTAGAGAAATTTTGGGATATCACAACTAGGGGACATGTAACTAAGAAAGCAGAGGACATGCCACTTATTATCCTACAACATACAGAACAGGCACCTGAAAAAGAATGATCTGGTCCAAATGTATTAATAGTACCAACATCAAGAAATCCCATAATAAATTTTAAAGACTAACCAGCTGGGGAAAACATTCTCTCTACAAAAGGCAGAAAAGATCAAGCCTTAGGTGGATAAATTCTTTACCACATTTTCAAATCACCTTACTGCCTAAATAAAAACCTGGGCTGTCAAAAGGTCAAAGACAAACTTGGAAAGAGCATTAATTTTGTTACCTTCAGGAAAACCAGTGGAAAGAACTACTGTGTATCAGGAATTACTGGCTCAGAGGAAGGCATGGTGGTACATGCCCATAATCCTAGCACTCAGGAGACTGAGGCAGGAGGATCTTTGTTGAGTTCAAGTCCAGCCTGGGATGCATAGTGAGTTCAAGGCCAATGTAAACTATATAAAGAAACCCTGTCTCAAAAAAACCTTAAAAAATTACAGGCTCAAGTACCCGAAGGAAAAAAAAACAAAAAGACAATGTTTTATTTTCAGAAAAAAAGGAAAAAATAAGTTCTGGCTATCTACTTGACTAAGATTTTTAAACTTAAAACCTCTAAGAAAAAGCCCTTAAAGAAAAATCTTTGTTTCCTAACAGGGCTAATAAAATACCTATTTTCCTCTAGCTACCTGAGAGGCTGAGGCAGAAAGATCATAAACTCAAGGCCAGGCTGAGCAACTAAATGAGGTTCTCCCTCAAAATTTACAAAGACCTGGGAAGATCATGTCCAGCCTGGGTAACTAAGTGAGACCATGTCACAAGATAATATTTACAAAACAAAACAAAAAAGTTAGGCTTAAACATCACTTACTCAGCTTTAAAAAATTCTTTCCATGTATTTCATTTTCTCAGAAACTCCATTAATAAGAAATGCACTACAGGGGTCAGGGATTTAGCGCAGTGGTTCTGCTGCCTGCCTCAGAAACGCAAGGTCCCAAGTTCAATCCCCAGTACCAAAAAAAAGAAGAAGAAAAGAAAAGAGAAATGTGCTACATAAAAAAAAAATCACCATTTATAATACTCCAGTTGTCATGCCTGACCTAAGTGAATCCGTCACAAACAAACAAGACAAAAGCAAACAGGCCACTTTCAGCAGATGACAGGCTATTTCTCAGTAAACAGAAGACAATCTCCCCAGCACCAAAAACTCCAGGGATTGTCTACACACCTGTGCTGACCATCCCTGGACTCAATTATAACTACTTCACTCCAGATTTCTTAGCCACTTCAATATCTACATAAGCCTAATCCCTTTCCCATTAGCTGCTGATCTCTCTCCTGGTTAGCCCAGCCACTGACAGATGAAATCTCTCCCTGCTAGCTGCTGCTATTTTTCTCTCCCAGTGTCAGACAATCGACACACGGATATAACAAACTTGGCTTTTCCCAGCTAGTGGCTGGAGTCCCTCCCTGATTTTAGTGCCTGTTCACTGGAATAAACTTTTCTTTTCCTCACAACAAAAAGGCCTGTTTAAACAAGTGGATCCATATGTGCCATCTATTACACCAGTTGCTAAAGTTAATCAGTTGTCTGAATTAAATATAAGTTGCTAGGCGGGGATTTAGCTCAGTGGTTCCATTGCTTGCCTTCCAAGTGCAAGGTCCTGAGTTTGATCCCCAGTACCAAAAAAGGGGTGGGGGAAAAATATATATAAATATATAAGTTGCTTTAAGAAAACACCATTAGCCAGAGATTTAGCTTAGTGGTACTGCCTCACAAGTGCAAGGTCCTGCATTCGATCCCCACCCCCTGTACCAAAAACAAATAGTTATTAAAGAAATTAATATAGCCCTCCCCAAAACCAAAGGAAATCTCATTATCAATTTCACCAAACACAAGTCTTTAACTTTTCTCCTAAATTAACACCGTTTTTCTCCCTAAGAGATTTTCTTCTATTCTTGGTTCTTCTATATCAACTTTGCAGCTACATTTACAGAATGCATTTTCTACAATCTGAAAAAATTGCCATTAGTTAAAGTATTTTAAAAAGCAATTCAAATTAGTTCTGCAGGGTTCTAAAAATGCATTTCTTAGCCAGGTATAGTGGTGCACACCTGTAGTACCAGCACTCAGGAGGCTGGGGCAGGAGGATCACTGCAAGTTCGAGGCCAGCCAGAACTCTATAGTAAGACCCTGTCTCAAAAAACCAAAACCAAAACCAAAAAAACACTTCCTTTACTAGGATTCCCCACAGTAACTCAGAAACTTCAAGAGAACGCTGTTACAAAAAACTAAGCAATGATACCATTATAGACAGCTAAACTAGTTAGAAAATATTACAAGGCAGTCAGACAGGGCTGGGCCCTCAGCACAAAAGACAACTGTGGCCCAAGGCTCATTTATCAAAGGCCAGGATTCAAAAATACCCACATACTTGGTATTCTAAATAGGTATCAATCACCTTGAGTGGTGACCAAAACCTCCCTAGCCCATACCTTCTGGGAAATTCTTGTGTGGTCCAGGTTCTATCAGCTTCCCCATTTAATCAGAACTTAAAAAGTGACTATATTCATTGCAATCTTATTGGTTGATCACAGTTTTGTCCCACCTCATGATTTCCTTTTGGATCAATATTACTTAAGCAACTATACTTGTAATCTTATTAGTTACTATAGTTTTGTCCCATCTTATACCCGCCTCACCTCACGGCTTTGCTCAATAAAATGCCTTTTGAGAAATGAGGTGGGCAGGCAGCCAACTTTGCAGTCCCCCATCTTTCTCTCTTAGAAGCTATCTTTCAATAAATTCTTCCTGCTCTTAATCTCCATTTCTAGAATTCATTCTTTCATTTTAGAGAACATGAACTTCATGTGTCCAGACATCTAGGAGGATGAGTTACAGTATCTTCCTCTTACATTACTTGAATTATTTAGAGGTCCTGTATTCATCCATGGGTCATGCTCCCTTTATCAACAATTTGATAATCCTGTATCAAAAAATTTTTAATTAGCCCATTTTTTAGAATTCCTTAAAAGATAACACTCTGAAACACAGTAAACATCTGCTGAAGGGTTGAAATCTAGACCCTCATGCATGCTACCTACAAATCTTCCCCTTTCAGGAAAACATCTACTGCTTCTCTATAAAGAGTATGAGTAAAAGTGTGTGAGTAGTTTAGTTACTGAGTTCAGCTTTGAAATGTTGCGATCAAAGAAAAAAATCACCAAGTTCAGTTGTTGACTGTTTGCTTTCAAAATAACCAGAAACAAAACAGAAATTGCTCTTAGTAGTTTAATATGAACACAACTTTAAAGACTTTAAATTCACTCAAATATCACAAGACAATTGCTGTGTTAACTATTTACAAATCATTTTTTGTACAAAGTGTCACCTTACCTTGCTTTCACTGATTTCTCGTATCCACTCTTTCACCAGGTTATTTAATTTTCCCAAAATTAAAATCCTGTTGATAAAGTAAATATCAAGTTGTTTTTCCATATTACTACTGACTTACAAAAGTCTTAAATAGGTACTTTCCTAAATTTTACATTTAAGTAATCAGCAATGTGCAGTAGTTAGTTATATACAAACAATGTTTCACTGGGTAAGACTTTGTCCTTTCTCCAGACTATTCTATACTGAAATTACTCAAAGCACCACATATCAAAATTAAGGAAAGAGGGCCAGGTATTTAGCTCAGCGGTTCTGCTGCCTGCCTTGAAAGCGCAAGGACCCGAGTTCCATTTCCGGTACCAGAAAAAAAAAAAAAAAAAAAAAAAAAACAAAAAAAAAAAAAAAAAAAAAAATCAAGGAAAGAGAACTCTCTCCTGTACAAAATAGACACAGATCCGTGAGAACAACAATGACCTTCGAAGTGAGTACAGAAATGCCTCTTTCAACATTAATAAAATAATATACATTAACCTACAGATACACACAGTCCATTTATTTACCTGCGCTGCAGTTCTTCTTCCTCTTCAAAAACCCCAAAGGGCTTCAGAGTCTCAATGAGTTTCTGTGTCAGCACCCAATCCGTCTCCTTGGGGGATGCTAAACTGATAGGAGAGGTGATGCCATAGTGCTTCTGCGGGGGCTGTGTCTGTTGTGATCCCTGTGTTGTAACTGGACTAAAAGTGGAACTGGGTTAAATTAGTGCAAAATTTCTACAATTTACAAATCAGCATGACTTAAAAAAAAATAATAATCAGTAAAGAAATTTCTAAATATTGTTCATTACATACTGTATCACCAAAATTATTACTTTCAAGAAACATTTTGTCATATCAAAAAAGATGATCAAAAGCAGTTAACCAGAAATTATCTCTCCTTTCCTCCCCAAGATTTTAACTTTGCCACCACCTAAATGCCTCACTAAGCTATAAAAATACACAGCAAATATACTCCTAGAGAAAACACAAAAAACTTTTGAGAACTGTCTCCCATTGAAGCAGTGAAAATCTCTCACATTGTTAGCTGTAAAGCACTGATAAACATACTTCAAAAAAATGCTGTTTTTGCTGACGAGGCACCCATCATTTTTGCTAACTTTGCATCTACCACACCTTGTCACCTAGCCATACCAGACAGGGCAATATACACAATCAATTTCATTTTGGACATCTGCTTCCAAGCTAGAACTATGCTACTGAAAACCTGAATAAACACTGATATCACTTAGCTACCCTTCCACCCTTTCATGTTAGGATCGTTAAGCCTGATGTGTCAGCTTCATTGGAGTAAGAAATGTCTGGTAGATTCAGAGAACATATGCCTGGGTGTGTCTGCACTAATGAGAGGGTCAGCCTTAGGTAATAGATGTATTTCTAAACCCAGTTCCTCTTCTAAGAAGTCAGAACAATCAAAAAAAACAAACAAAGCAAGAGACCTTACATGAAATGTAAACCAGGCGTGGGTGGCACACACCTGTTATCCTAGCACTCCACAGGCTGAAAGCCTAAACTATACAGTGAGTTCAAGGCCCAGGATTTGGCTCAGTGGTTTGCTGCCTGCCTCACAGTGAATTCAAGGCCAGGTGGAACTGTCTCCAAAAAAACTAAAAAAAAAAAAAAAGGGGGGGGGGAGTGTGTGCAAACAAACAGCATGCACAGATATAAATGGGAAGAAAGAACTATATGCACATTAAGTCTGTACCAATTACTGGAAAGAAATTTACCTCTCAAAAAAATCTAAGAATGCTGCATAGTAATTCCCATGACACATTTACTATACATACCCTCTGGGCTCTGATCTACACTGTGACTGATGAAATGTGCCTTGTCATTTGTCTTTAGTAACACAGACCAAAAAGAACATCAGAAATCCCATACAGTGTGTTACTAACTAGCTACTGCTGTGCACTACAAATCTTAGATGAGTAACTTTTAATGAGTAAATATAAATCTGATTTATTATTTCCTATAGTAATTAACTTATATCAGGTCACCACCTCCTCCTCTTAAACTCTACACCTAGCAAGTTATGTTGGGGCATAACCCAACCACCTGTTATTGTGGTGCTAGAGAGGCTGGGGCAGGACTCCCTCATACTTGCGGAGGCAGGAGGACCTCAAATTTGGGGCCACATAGTAAGACCCTGTCTCAAACAATGCAAAACAAAACAAATTGTATGGCTATGAAAGACTATGATGTTCACTCACAAAACTGGGATAGTCACAAACACTGAGAATTTTTAAGACTATGTAAAAATGTTTTTTCAAATTTTCACAGAGTCCACTATGATTAAAATACAATACTACAATTGAATTCATCATGTTTTGGTCCCTATTTTCATTAATCCCAAGCAAGACACTGGGTCCAACAGACCTAACCCTTATTTTTCTACTGTAAATTTGTACGTTAGTGTAATAGCAGCCAGCCGTGCATTTCAGTTACCTTTCCCTGAGGGGTTCAGGAAGCTATCTTTGTTTTTACCCACTTGGTACAATGAACGGTAAGGTGTGTGCTAAAGTGGCAAAATGGGATTTCTACCCATGTTATATACACTGTTAAACTGGTTTTATGTATGTTGACCCAAGCATCACAGTGGGTCCAAGGTTTGTCCAAACACCACTCCAAGATTTGTTTAAAACAAAAGTTTTCTTTTGATTTTTCTGTAGAATTAGCCCAATTCAGTACAATGGCACATGAAAAACCAGATTTGCACGTTTTGGAGGTCAAAAGTGAGTGATCAGATTACTCATGCATGGATGATAAAGATAATCCACAATGGTAAAACACATTTTCATAACAGAACAGTGGTGTGCGTATAAGATGACGAAAATGGGGGGTGTGTGACAACACCACGATGACTTTGACGCTGGCCATGTGAGCCAAAATTCCTGTGACAGTGAAATGGAGCAAGAATCAACTGAAATGCAGACCTCCTTGATTCAGATGATGAAGAAAAACAGCAATGTGAGTACATATTTGACTAGTCAAAATGTTGCAAAATGCCCATGTAACCAAATGGAATTATCCAATGTTAGAACTAGGTCCAAAAATATAGTTAGGGTCTTGGCAGGGATGAAACATATTGAACAGAATGCCAGAACTACCATTCAATGCTAGAAATTATAACAAGACAAAATGCTACCTACAAGATACTGTGAGGTACACAAAGGGTGAAATGCAAGTAAAACAATCTATATGCACCAACTGCCATCTTCAAAAATATACTTATTATGATACCTCATTAGTTGAACTGAAAGCATTCTTAGTACTACTATAGATTTCTCATGGTATTTGCAGGAATAAAAATACTTACAGAAAAGCAATGGGTCAAAATATGGCATATAAATAAATACCTTTGTAGATGTAAAGACATTATGCTTTCAATTTAGACATTTATCCTGAAAGTGCCATCAGGTCTTCATTCGTATAGTAAAAAAACCAAATGATGTTATAAAAAAAAAGACTTGTTTGTCCCATCTCCCAAACTAATTGGAATGAGACATTCAACAATTGGTTTACCAGTTTCCAATTGATGCTACATTTGCTAACAGAGCACAAGTTGACCAGTGCAGGAATTGTACTCAGGAGCAAAGCAGAAATTCCAAATGAAATGATGCAGAGAAACACTGTATAGAGAATTGTATAGTATAATCTTTGGATTTCAGAAAGATTTGCACTGGCCTGTTATATGGCAAAGAAAAAAAAAACTGGAACTGCTGATGTCAAAACTGCACCATGATGGAAATACTGATAGGGAAACCTCAAGAAAATGGAAGTTTGGAGCCAGGTGTGGTGGTACACGCCTGTAATCCCAGCACTTGGGAGGCTGAGGCAGGAGAATTGCTGTGAGTTTGAGACCAGCCTAGGCTACATAGTGAGTTCCAGGTCAGTCTCAGCTACACAGTGAGACCCTGCCTCAAAAAAAAAAAAAAATCATTAGAAGAGGAAAACCAAAATGTTTCTGCCCAGGGAACTAACTACACATGCACGTGCATACACACATACATACAAAATTGTGGAGAAAATTAGTGAGCTGACAGGTCAAGAGGCAGGTGTAGCATCACCAAGACCTACTAGGACAATAGGAAAAATAAAGAGGTCAATTGTGCCCTACAAGAAAGGATAGGAAAACAAAACATACACTCTATCAGTGTAAGCAATATTTGTGTATGGAATACAAAGTTGTCATGTGTGAAGACTGTCTTGGTGTGACTACTGAAGCAAAGTTTATTTTTGTTGTAGAGTTCTGTAAGTATTTTCACTGTAGATAGGAATTTATTCCTGTCTACCTTTTAGGTTTCATTAGTACACAGCTGATGTAAAAATGTTGATGTCTACTCTCAACACACACATTAAGAATTTAATATTTTATTTTATTGATATTTTATGTTCCTGTTAACTACACACTGTGTAATATAGTAAGAAACTCCTGACAAAACAGCAAAACCAGTGAGATCTCAAGTATGCCCTACAAAAAGGCCAGGAAAGCAAAAACACATGTGCTGTCAATGTAAGCAATATGTGTGTATGCAACATGCTATTGGGTGCAGACTGCCTTAGGTGTGATACTTGAAGTAAAGATTTTTTTATAAAGTGTTATTGGTATTTTCATTGCAGTTCATAGAAGAACTTATGTGTGGTTGGGTTTTTTTTGTTTTGTTTTGTTTTGTTTTTGTAACAGGAATTGAACTCAGGACCTTGTGCTTGCAAGGCAGGCACGGTAGCACTGAGCTAAATCTCCAGCTGTGCTGTTCTTTTTTTTTTTTTTTAGACTTTGTACACCAAATAAAAGACGCTGAAAAATTTGATGCATTTTTATAAATATTAAAAATTCCATACTTTATTTTGTGATTTTCCTGTTTAGCACTCATTTAATACAATAAAACTCTTAAAACAATTCACCAATAGAAATACTTTAAAGAATAAACATGGGTCTGACAGGCCCACATTTCTGCACTATGACAAAATTAGTGTTACGTTCCATGGGTTAATTAACAAATGCCTAACATCATGGTTCTTCAGAACTAACACCAAAAAGGTCTCTCTCAGAACCTCCCCACAATATATACAAATAGATTTCAGTTAAAACATTTACTTATTTTCTGAAGGAAGTGCTATTTTATGCAGCTTTACTGGAACATAATGTGCAAAAAAACTGATACAACCTGTAACATATACAACCTGATGAGTTTGAACATATGCATACACTTGTACATTTCCATCACAACAACCAATATAATAAAGATAGCTATTTCCACGTTTTCTTGCATCCCTATCCCTTTGTTGTAGTACGATTACTTAACATGAGATCTTTATGGGGGGGAGGATTTGAGTCAAGATCTTATGTAACCCACCTAGGCTGGCCATAAATTCAAGATGATCCTCTTGCCTCAGCCCCTGGATTGCTGAGCCACAAGCAATCACACATGGCAGCATCTAAATATTTTTAACAATAAAGTATTGTGTGCTTAAAATTTTAAGGATCTCAGCTGGGTGTGCACTGAGGCAGGAAGACTGCTAGAATTTTAAGGTGAGCCTGAAATCCAAAATGAGACCCGGTCTCAAAGTCACCCCCCTGCGGAATATTTAGATGTTAAAAATACACTCACCACACATCCTAACTGTATTTTCTAGTGCTGCTCATTTCTTCATTGATTTTCTCCAAGTAAACTACAGCTCTCCACAATTATGCTAGAATTATAAACGTGCGTTCATGGGGTGGGGTGGGGGTGCTAGGGATTGAACCTAGGCCTTCACACTAAGCTGCCATCTCCAGAATCACCACCAACCCCTTTAATTTTAGACACAGGTCTGGTAAACTGCCCAGGCCTGGCTGGAATTTGGAAACTTTCTGCCTCAGCTGAGGAGTGTTGAGATTATAGGTGCAGCCCAACATGAGTGACTGAATGCTTTCACAAATGACTTTAATATAGTATAAAGAAGAAATGAAAATAAGTATAAACTGCACTCTGTCTAGGCAAGATCTGATTCAAATGATGAATTTTCAAGTGTAAGCTGAAATCATGTAAAGTGTCCTGCCTCAACCTCCAGACTGTTGGGATTACAGTTGTGCACCACTTCACTGGCCTCCACATTAACATTTTGATGGGGAAATAAATCACATAAATTGGGATATTTTATTTATTCAAAATGTAGCCAGATTATCTAGCCTCAGAATTATAAACTAAGATAGCAACCAAATGTATTCCATTTGATTCAAGAAAGCATATACATAAAATGTATCTATGCTATACATATGTATAGATATAAAATACATAATTCAAGAAACAATATGCATTAAAATAAGTACAAATAAATCACAACTGATTAAGAAGAAACAAATACATCTTAACATGTTCATGACAGGGATTGTAGTTGGTACATCTCACTGCCAGGTGGCTGACTAGAATTTGATCACCCCCTCCCCACCCTACCTGAACCACAGGTGGTACACGCATGACTGTCCCATCATATTTGTATCACTTAGGGAGGTGTTTTTATTACAATAATGCAAAGAAAGGCACTGACTTAGCAGACCAGATGTCCTGTATTACAATTCCTTAAGGAAAAAAATTAAAATGGTATATAAAATATTAATACAGCCAATCTGTGGTGAAGCACTGATAAATATGTATTATATACACAAGCAATGTGGTACTTTAAAGATTTAAGTTTAGAGAATTACTGATGCATTATTCATGAATATAAATTTATTTTAATTTAATGAAATAAATGTTGGTTATTAAAATAATTTTTAATTAGCATGAATAGTGTTAATTATTTCTATTTAGGTAGTAATTCAATAACTAGATTTGACCCATTTATACTTTTTTATTAATTTTATTAGTTTATTAGTAGATTTTATTAGTAAAAAGACAGATATAAGTGGTTAGAGGGACCGGGGATTTAGCACAGTGGTTCCCCTGCCTGCTTCACAAGCACAAGGACCCGAGTTCAATCCCTGGTACCAAAAAAAACCCAAAAATGCATTTGTATCACCAGTAGTATAAGCCACCCAAACCATCAGTCATGTTCTACTACCAGCAGTTCAAGCCAGCAGGAACATGTTAAACTTGTACTTTGTGCCTCCAATAAAAATGGTGGCCAGAAGCTTTGAGGGTCCAAAAATGTCCCAAGAAGAACACTAACCATTCAAATTTTCCATTTATTTTAAAATTAGGGTTTTTTGGGGGGAGAGGGGGTTGACAGAGTCTCACCATATAGCCCAGACTGGCCTTGAACTCATGGCAATCCTCCTGCCGCACCCTCCCAAGTGCTGAGATTGTGCCATTTATGATCAACTAAATTTTCTATTTAACATTAATACATGAAGTCATAGGCCTTGGAAATGCAGCTCAGCGGTAGAGTGGATGCCTAGCATGAACTAAGCCCTGGGTTTGCTCCCAACAAAGGGGGGTCGGGGGGTGGATTTAAACAGTAACAAAAATAATAATTTAAGGAGCTGGGTGAAACAGTGCACACCTATAATCTCAGCTACCAAGGAAGCTGAGGCAAGAAGGTAACAAGATCAAGCCTAGAGGGCCAGGGATTTAGCTCAGTGGTTCCACGCAGCCTGTCTCACAAGTGCAAGGTCCTGAGATCTATCCCCAGTACCACCCCGGCAAATCAAGCCTAGGCCTGGTATGTGGTCCCTTCTGTTGCTGTTGTTTCCAGTAAGACAAATCTACATACTTCAGACTGAGGAAGTTTGGAATACAAGCATGAGAAGAATAAGAATTCTGTCATAGGGCCAGGATGTAACTCAGTGGCACCACGCCTGCCTGGCAAGCACAAAGTCCTGAGTGCAATCCCTGGTATGGGGGTGGGGTGTGTGTGTGTGTTATATACACACACCAATAATCTCCTACAGCCACATACCAGAAAGCTGCCTGTACCAGGAATGCAAAGCTCCTCTTCTCATTCCCAAAACGCAGAAGACCTCTGCCCTATCACTTTCTAGAAGCATTCTTATCAGTATTTAATGTTCTTCAAACATTATTCTACCTTCTGTTTTTTGAGACAGGGTCTTGCTATGTATGTAGTTCAGGCTGGCCTTGACCCACTATGTACCCCAAGCTGGTCTCTAACTTGTGGCAATCCTTCTGGCTCAAGCATGCACACCACACAGGCTTTTTCTACTCTAAAAAGCAGACTCCCAGTAATCAATCCCAGCACTCCAGAGGCTGAGGCAGGAAGATAGCCCTGAGTTTGGGGCCAGCCTGGACCACAGTCTACAATATTCAGTGAGACCCTGTCTCAAAACACAAAATTAATTAATTTAATTAATTAAATTTTTTTAAAAAGTGAACTTCCAGACAGGCAGAGTAGCACCTGCCTTTAATCCCAGCACTCAGGAGGCTGAGGGAAGAAAATCTCCAGGAGTTTGAGGCCAGCCTGGGCTCCACAGTGAGTTCAAGATCAGCCTGAACTACACAGCAAGACCTTATTTCAAAAAAAAAAAAAAAAGTAAACTTCCCCAATACATATAAAACAAAGAGGAAAAAAATGATGAGGAGGAAAGCTGCAGTATGACTTATTAAAAATGTCTTACCTATGTTCAGTATCAAGAGCATGTGTGAGAGTGTGTGGTGGCACGCACCTGTAACCCAGCAGTCTGGGAGGCTGAAAGAAGAGAATTACAAGTTCCAGTTCAGCCTGGGCAACTTAGCAACTCGGTGAGACCCTTCTCAAAAAGGCTGAGATGTAGCTCAGTGTGAAGGCTCTGGGCTCAATCCACAATAGCAATAAACAAATATATGAATGAATGGAAAAGAGGGAGGGATACACATTGAAGTTCAGTGGTAGAGCAGTTGCCTAGCATGCACAAGACCATGAGTTCAATCCATACTACCATAAAATTCAGACACGGATATAGAGGTGCACACAGTTCAGTGGTGGAATGTTTGTGTAGCTGTTCAAAGCCCGTAGCACAAAACTAGACAACCAACCAAACAAGTACAATACACAAGTGCTTTTCCTGAGAACCTGGTTCATCTGCATCTAATGAATGTGATCTGTGTTTGAGGATACTGCTTAAATAGTTAAAAACGAAGGTTCATAAAGCCAATTCTCTACCGGAGTTTTCATAAGAACTAATGTTATTACCCTAATTTCTTGCTGCTTTATCTCTCTATCCTTATTCTCTTTTTACCTACCTCTGATGTGAATATTCTACTGTTTTTATTATATGGCTAAAGCACTCTTTTAAACACTTCAATCCTTTCTGGGTCAGAATATGCTATCAATATACTCACCCATAAATCCTGTTCCTTCTCAAAATCACAAGATAGCCAAACAGACATACAGACAGACATACAGACAGACAGACATCTTTTTTTTTCAGGTTCAGAGCATGAAACCAAGTGTATTTTCAGAAGCTTTTTCTCCTCGGAATACAGACGATTTTTTCCTCAAAGCCATGTTTACACAGCACTAAGTCCATCTTTGAAAAATAACATTTCTGAACCCATGCTTGCCTTCCTTCTGGCTGTAGTACCACCACGCCTATCATTCTAAAACATAGCTTCCTAGAAGCTGTAACTTTTGGTAATGGCAATCAATGCTTACAAAGTCTGATCTCAAATGCAAGAAAAGAGAAAGCAGGGTAGTGGCCCATGCCTGTAATCCTAGCTCTTAGAGACTGAGGCAGTATTACAAATTCAAGCCAGGTCTGAGCAATTTAGCAAGACCTTGTCTCAAAATTAAAAGTAAAAAAGGGTTTGAGATACAGCTCAACCCTCCATGCATCCACCCCAAATACCAACAAATAAATAATAGGGCAATAACCATCAAATTTTGCAGGGCATGGTGGTACATGCCTATAATCCTAACACTTGGGAGACTGAAACAGGAGGATCACCACGAGCTTGAGACCACTCTGAGCTACATAGTTCAAGGCCAACCTGAACTACGTAAGGAGAAGCTGTCTCTAAATAAATAAATAAAAGCAATTCTTAAAACATTTGTCAACTTTATGTCTAGCAATCAACCTCACAGAATTACAGTACTAGTATATGCCTATGAATTGGCATATGCCTATAATCCCAGAGATAAAGGCAAGAGGATTTTAAATTCAGGCCAGCCTACAGCTATATAAAAGAGTTCAAGGCTGGTCTGTCTGTATTACCTAGGGAGACCATGAGACCCTATCTCAGAAGACAAAAAAAGCTGGGTTTGGTGGCACAGGTCTGTGACCCCAACATCCTGGTAAACTGAGGCAGAAATATCCCAAGTTTGGGCCAGGCCAGGCAATTTGAGTAAATCCTGTCTCAAAAATAAGTAAATATGGGCTGGAGATGTACCGAAAAGAAAAGGCCCAGTAACTATTAAAACAAACAAACAAACACCCTCCTGAATAAAAGACTCCAAGTAAAAGAAAGACTTAAAAGACTAGTTTCTTTAATCCGTAAGTATACAACTTTTAAAACATAAAGTACTACAGGGAACCAGGATGGTGGCACACACCTATAATCCCAGCACTTGGGAGGCTGAGGCCAGAGGATCACCATGAGTCCAAGGCCAGTCTGAACTACATAAGATCGATCATCTCTTTAAAAATTAATTAACTTAATTAAGCAATTAATAATCCCGCCAGGGATTTAGCTTAGTGGTTCCAGTACCTGCCATGAAAGTGCAAGGTCCTGAGTTCAATCCCTGGTACAAAAAAAAATAATAATAATAATAATAATAATCCCAATATTCAGCCCCTCCTGGGGTAGAGGTGAGGGTATTAGGAGGGCAAACTAGGGGACCCAATTCCTATACAGTAAGCTTAAAACAGCAACATGTGTATTCCAAGGCAATACCTAAAAGCTGGAACATTCAGCTTTGGTATCCACTCTATTCATTTGTAAATTTTTTCTCTTGATCCCACAGTTCTGAAATCTGACCCTTCTCAGAGGATTAACACAAAAAGGTATTCCAGGTTGGTTGCAGGAGCTCACATACAATGCAGTAAAACAAAGTGGAAACCACAAAAATTGCTCATCAATGTTAAGACTAATTACAGCACATGCTTATAAAGTAATACTACGCCATATAAACAGAGTAAGGTAGTTAGTACATGTAGTAGCGTGAAAAAATGCTCAGGATATATGTCAGTAAAAAGAACCTATAGAATGTAATTATGATTACAATTAGCAGTTACTGAATTTCAACATATGCCAGGGGGGCATGACACTTTATTCTCAATTATTCAAACTCCAGTATTAATGTCTCCATTTTACAGATGAAGAAACAGAGAAAAGGATGCCTATGGATCCGGGGATCTGACTCCAGAATCTGCAAGCGTAAGTGCTATATTGAGGTACCTCTATACATCTTTCACAATACCATTTTTTTTTTTTTTTTTTTTTTGAGAACAGGTCCTGCTACATAGTTCAGGTTGGCCTTGAATTCTGTATAGCCCAGCCTTCTATGTGCATGCACCACCAGGTCCAACAAGCCTTCTACTTTCTTAAAAAGATATTCAGATAAAAACACCACCAAGGAGAACAGAGATGGGTGAATTTCACTTTATATTTTATTAACTTTTTTAAAATGTTGTGTTTTGGTTTTGTATGTTTTCAGAGGGTCTGTGTACCTCAGGCTGGCCTGGTCCCCAAGATTCCTCTGCCTCAACCTGGGATTACAGGTGTCACCATCACACCCAGCTCTAATTTGTGAAACTATTTTTAAAAGTAAATATTAATGATCATACAAAGATTAAAAAGTCATCTAATCATATTATACACATTAAATTCAAATAACAGTGAAAAGGCTAAAATCACCTCCTAACATCATTCTCTGGCAGCCAGGGGCAACAAAAAATTTCTCAGTATAAAACTCAAGAGCTAGAGAATATGACTCAGCTATCGAGTACCAGCCCAGAACATACAGCCTTAGGATGGTCCCCAGCTCCAAAAAAAGAAAAAAACCCTCAATTTAGACTAATAACAACACACAAGAGCTGGGCATGGTGGCACAGGCCTGTAATCTCACCTACAGAGCCAGGAAAGTCTGAATGACAAAAGGGACAAGAGAGGGCAAATGGGGGAGAGGCTGGGAAGGAAAGGAAGGAGGGAGGCAAAGAAATAGCATTTTAAAGAAGCGAAATAAATTAAAAATTTTAATGGACTTTTTCAGTGCAGCTTTCTGTGATAAAACAGTAAAAATGAGCCACACTTGGTGGCACATGTCTGTAATTCCACCACTGAGGGAGGCTGAGGCAGGACAGAACTAGACAACACCTGGGCAACTTAGGTCTTAAAAAAAAAAAAAGGTGAGGTTGCACCTGGGAGAGCACCTCTAGCTAGGCATCTTGGTACACATCTGTCATCCCAGCTACCTGGAAGGCTGAGGTAGGTTCTAGGCCAGTCTGGTAAATTTAGGAAGATACTAGAAAAAAGAAGGAAAGTGAGGGAGAGGAAAGGAGAAGAGAGAAAGGAAGGCAGAAAGTATGAATTAATTCCAGCCTGGTAAGGTGACTCATGCCTGAAACCCCAACACTTCTGTGAGGCTGGTTCCACCCCACCCTGGGTAACTTAATAGGGAGACCCTGTGCTAAAAAGGGTGTGTGTGGGGGGGGTTAGTTCAGTGGTGCCACACCAGCCTCACAAGCTCAAGGTCCTGAGTTTGATCCTCAGTACTGAGGAAAAAGGGGGATGGGGGGAAGGGTTCTGGAGACCTAACTTAGTACAAAGATCCTGGGTTCCATATCCAGTAACCACAAAGAAGAAACACTCCAGAGCTCAGTGTACACACCAGTAGTCCTAGTTATTCAGTTACTTGGGAGGCAGGATGGGAAGATTACTTGAACAACATAGTAGGAGCTCATCTTTAAAGAGGAAAGAGAGAAGGGGGAAAGGAGAACAGGGAATAGAGAAAGGGAGAAAAAGAAAAAGTAAATCCAAAGCAAATCTTTTATTTACTGCTCCAGAAAACTACTCATCCATACAATTTTCCTAAAAGCACCTTTTAGCTTATTGGGGAAAAAAAGTATTCATTTGGCTAAATATGTATGAAAGACAATGCTAGCATCAGAAATATGTATAATAAAGACTTTATGAACAAATCCTCAGCACGGGAACTAGCTGAAAGAATCAACAACTGGTATCTCATCTTATTAAAAAGCTTCTGGACTGCAAAAGAAACCACCAACAGAGCAAAGCGACAACCTACAATGTGGGAAAAAATTTTTACCAGCTGCTCTTCAGACAAAGGACTACTATCTAGAATATATAAAGAACTCAAAACAATCAGCCCCCCCAAATATAAAGACCCAATTCAAAAATGGGCATCCGAAATGAACAGACATTTCTCAGACAAAGAAGTAAAAGCAGCAATATATGAAAAAATGCTCCACATCACTGGTCATTCGAGAGATGCAGATGAAAACAACACTGAGATTCCACCTCACCCCACAAAGAATGGCTGCTATCAAGAAATAAACCAATAACAAATGTTGGTGGGATTGTGGGGAGAAAGGAACCCTTCTCCATTGTTGGTGGGAGTGCAGACTGGTGCAACCACTATGGAAATCAATATGGAGATACCTCAAAGAGCTGAGACTAGACAGGTTCCATTTGACCCAGCCATCCCTCTGCTGGGTATCTTTCCAAAAGAATTAAAGGAATCATACCACAGTGATATATGTGCACCCATGTTTATAGAGGCACAGTTTGTAATAGCTAAATCTTGGAAACAGCTCATTTGCCCATCAGTTGGAAATTGGATAAAGAAGATGTGGTTTTTCTATAAAATGGAATACTACTCAGCCATAAAGAATGAGAAATTAAGATTCATTCATAGGAAAATGGATATATATTGAGGATGTTCTCCTAAGTGAAGTAAATAAGTCACATATGTGTAAATACCAAATAGTTTCTCTGGTGTGAAAGGCTATAATAGTACATAAGATCCTAAAGAGATAATTGACCATGTGAAATAGGAAGAAAAGGGCTAAAGGTGTAGGGAAAATGGAAGGGTAGGGGAAAGGTAATAAGGGAAAAGAAAAAACTATGACAAAATGAAAAATTGGAAATAAATGTTTTATAAATGGGGAGGGGAGGGGGGTGAAGGGAGGGCATGGGCAAGGGGAAAAAAATGAGAATCAAGACCTGTCATGTAAAGGTACAAGATCCCAATAATGAATGAAATTGCACTGTATACCTAAAATATACCAATAAACTCAATAAAAGGAAAAAAAATAAATACATATAAGATGTTTAAGACAGTCTGCTCTCCATGACAATCTCAAATTTAGTCTGGAATTTGGAATCCTTAAATGTAAGTACAAAGCAAAAGCTTTAAAAAATAAACAGAATAGGGCAGGAATTTAGCTCAGTAGTTCCGCCACCTGCCTTGCAAGCACAAGGACCTGAGTTTGAGCCCCAGTACAAAAATAAATAAACAGAATCAAGGCCATATATAGGGGAAAGTTAGCAGGTGGCCAACACACAAAGGACATTATCTCCGTGGTGCTTTTTCCAAATAATTAAGATTTTTTTTCGGTACCGGGGATCGAACTCAGGACCTTGCACTTGTGAGGCAGGTGGCAAACCACTGAGCTAAAGCCCCAGCCCAATAATTAATACTCTTAAGTGTTCTGCAACCCAATTTACACAAAGCTCTGACTATGAATCTCTGCCTCTTCATATGAGCATGTGAACAAGTCATGGCCCACGCTATTTCAACAGGATCAGCTGCCCAAGAATTAATTCCTCATATTCAATAGAAAATAGATTTCTATTAGGTTAGAATTGAAAGTTTAACTATAAATATCCTTTGCAAGCAATCAAAAAACTTAAAATAACTTATTTAACAATTCTAAGCATATTTGCTGTTTAACCTAGAACGTATTCAGGTTAAGCATACCTAAGTCCATTCAGGTTAAGCAGGAACAAAGAACTTCTGACAGAAAAGGGACAACAGAATATGCTAAAGTATCTCAATATATACTCTGGTTTCTCTTCAGACCATACAGTGTCTCAAAATGCACTAAATATTAAATTATAGCAGGAAATATAGTCTTTCACAAGGAGTTTGGCATCTGATAAGTTAGCTTAGAGCCAAGCATACAACGAAGGTAATTTATTTGCTAAGAAATTACTCTAAGAATGGCTAACTGACCCACTACCACATGTTGGATGTTAAGTAGTATTAAGTATATTCAGAAATCAGCTTTATTTCTTAAATATGTATTCTGGGGAAACTACCCAGCCAATATAATCAGTAAGCAGTAACAGAGGCTCAACAAAGATGATGTAATAGTTTATACTCAAGGGGAATAAAGTATGACAAAGCACAAACCTAATTTGTAAACTCAAGGTTGTTTGTAGAACAGAAAGGGTACCTGTCATTCAATTACTGCAATGGCCAGGTTATTTTCTTCCTTTCCTAAAGGTTATCTACAACTGTTACATTGCCTGACTGGCTCAAAGGGGAAAAACATCTGAACTGCAGCACTCCTACATCAACTTGTCAAGTACTACTTAAATAATTCTGGAAATACTTTTTAAAAATATTAAAATATAAGAAAAGAAGTCAAAAAGTATTACAGTACAGTATTACATACATTAACTCCAGGAAAGATCCCCCCACCCCACTCCATACCAGAGAAGAGCTGTATGTATGTCCAGCCCTGCTTTTGTTTACCCTGTTTTGTTTTGTTTTTGTCTGAGACAGGATCTCGCTATGTAGTTCCAACTGGCCTTGAACTCACTCTGTAGTACAGGCTGGCCTCAAATTTGTGGCAATCCTCCCGCCTCAACCTGGGATTACAGGCATGTGCCACCATGCCCGGCTTTTTATTTTGAGAGAATCTAAATTGCTAAATTGCCCAGGCTGCCAGAGTGCTGGGATTACAGGCATGTGCTACCATACCCAGGAAATAGAAATGTTTCTCATAATCAAAATAACCATGTTTTTTTGGGGGGTGGGTACTGGGGATCAAATCCAGGGCCTGACCCACATTAGGCAAGCTCTGTACCATTAGGTTACACCTCTACTTGTTTTTACTTTTTAGGGTCTTGGCTAAATTACCCAGGCTGACCTCGGAACTTGTGATCCTCCTTACATGGTCTCCAGAGAAGCTAGTATTACCAGAGAAGTTAGCATGCACCATTAAACACTATTTTTAAACCAAAAATTCACAAAATATAAGTTGGTTTTGGGATGAAATATACACAAAAAATACAAATTTCAAATCTATGTGTGACAGAAGAAAAGGTATTTAACAAATCTACATTTTTTCTTTCCCAAATCCTTATACTTCAACAAATGACAATGTTATAACACAGGGCTACAACCCAAAATCTGTAAATGGCCTTAAACAACACACAATCAATAAAAATACCTATTAAAAGCCAGGTGCTGTAGAACACACCTATAGTCCTAGCTGCTCAGAAGGTGAAGGAAGAAGAATCCTTGAGCTCAACAGTTCAGAGCCAGGTTGGACATCACAGCAGTAACCTAATGGGGGGGGGGGCTGGCAGAAGGATAGCAAATTCAGGGGCAGCCTGGGCAGCTCAGAAAGTCCTTATCTCAAATTTAAAAAGGGCTAGGGATATAGCACAGTGACAGAACACATATATGTATGAGGTCCTCTAAGAGGGTAGAGGAGAGAGTATCTTAACATTCTGGGTTCTAAAGGCAGATAGTATGGTACCATGAATACTACAAGCATAATACAGTATGTTACCAGTAAATAATTTGAAATTTAAATGTCCTACATACAAAAACTTCAGTTTGAGCTGCTGGTACATGTCTGTAATCCCAGCACTCACAGAGGCTGTGGCAAAGAATCACATGTTCGAACTCAGCCTGGGCAACTTAGTGACACAGGGAGACCTCATCTCAAAATAAAATACAAAAGGGGCTGGGGATGCAGCTCAGGGTGAAGGACCTGGGCTCAACACAGAAGACTGGGGAGAAAAAGAAAGAAAAAAGAGACAGGCATGGTAGAATCCACCTATAATCCTAGCACTTGAGAGGCTGAAGCAGGAAGATTACTACAAATCCAAGGCCAGCCTGAGCTAAATAGCGAGTTTGAAACCAACCTGAATTAAAGAGCAAGATCCTGTCTCAAAGAAACTTCTTCAACTTGAAAATGAACTGGGGGGGGGGGGGTCAGAAGTTTCACTATGTTGCCAAGGCTGATTTTGAACTTGTGGACTGAGGCAAACCTCTAGCTTCAGCCACATAAGAGCTGAGATTATAGGCATATACCAAGGTACTCAAGGAAAATTAATTCTTAAATCACATATAAACAGATTCCATCTGAAGTAAACGACTTGGTTCCCAATAGGGCCCATAGGAAGTGGGATAAAGTACACAATGAGTGAAACATGAAATTCAGAGCTAATTTAAGCACCAGTGTACAATATAACATCTTTAAAGCCTTGGTCAAGGGGCTACTTGGAATCTCAAATTAACCAGCTTGAAGGAATACCTCCAATACCTCCTGCAATGTAACCTGAAAGCTCAGATTTTGCAATTATATAAAAGCTGCCAGACAGAATACTGAACATACAGAATAAGACACAAGAAATGAGAAATAGCTGAGAATCTAAATGGCCTCATTTTGTCGGAAAGTAGTTTTTATAAACCCACCTAAATGCAAATGAAGATAAAAATCTCAATGTAATGTTAACTTAAAGCTGACTTAGTTACCAAGAACAAAATGTTCTAAGTCAAAACATTTTAAATTATCAAGCTAGGGAGTGGGGGGGCAGAGATCAGGGAATAAGAATTAAATAGGTCAAAAATTTACTCAAATCCACTATCACCCTTCTCAAGTTCTGTATCAAAAAAATCAGGCAGGGATTTAGCTCAGTGGTTCCACCGCCTGCCTTTCAAGCACAAGAAACCAAGTTCGATCCCCAGTACCAGAAGAGAAGGGGGGAAAAAAAAAAGTGAGACTGTCTCTAAAAACAAAAAATCATGCATGACCAGCCAGCCAGGTGGGGTGGTGGCAGAACTTTCAGAAGCTGGGCAGAAGGACTACAAATTTAAGCCCAGGCAGGGCAACTTAATGACTTACTGAGACATTGTCTCAAAAAAAAAAAAAAAAAAAAAAAAAAAAAGAGGTGAGGATGTAGCTCAAGGTAAAGGTTTGGAGTTCAACTTCAGTGCCGAAGGGAAGGAAAAGTATGAACCGAAATTATGCTTAAGATATAACATGGCATTCAAAACCATACCCAACATTTACTGGGCTGCCTGCAATTCACTACAAAATCTCCAAATATTAAAATCTGAGAGTCAAGCCAGGCATGGTGCCGCACACCTGTAATCCCAGCACTCGGGAGGCTGAAGCAGGAGGATCGCTGTGAGTTCAAGACCAGCCTGGGCTACATAGTGAGTTCCAGGTCAGTCTCAACTACATAGTGAGACCCTGCCTCAAAAAACCAAAATCAATCAATCAATCAATCAATCAAATCAAATTTGAGAGTCAAATTCTCCAAGTAGTAGCATCAGCCTAAGTGCAACCAACAAATGAATGGATATATATGCAGTGGAGTATTATTCAGAATGATATGTTATTTGCAGAAAAATGAATTAGAGACCATCATGTTAAGTGAAATAAACCAGACTGAGACAAGTATCAGACCGGAGTGGTGAACTGTGTGCCTATAATCCTAGGAAAGGTGAGGTGGAAGGATCTGCAAGTTCTAGGCCAGCGTGAGCTACTTAGCAAGACCCTGTCCAAAACATAAATAAATGGATCCTAATGACAACTCCTCTCCCCTCAAACATTCACCAATCTCACTGTGAGAACCACTGCTACTGAGCATTCCTATCAATCAGGAGGTCCCAGATACACCTTTTCTAACAAAATCAGCACTCACAAGTGGGGAGGAAAGCTACTGTCTCTAAGGCTTCTGAAATATATTTTCCACTAACTTCAACATTTTCTGAATACGGTATTAATGCTAGGTCACTGATCCTGGTTCTTCATTTCTTTTTAAATGTGACAGAACTGAGTTGAAACAAATGATCTGACTAATACAACGCAGTTTTCATAAAAGGCATTATTCCCTGTCTTAATGCAGTGGTTCTGAACCAAAAGATTTTGTGTCATGGAGTACTTCTGGCAAAATCTGGAGACAATAGGTGAGGTTCCCAGCATCTAGTTAAGCCGGAGATGGGGATAATGTTAAGCCAGGGATACTGTTAAAACACCCCACAATATATGGAACAGCCCCCTAAAAGCAATTATCTGACTTAAATGTCAATAGTACTTAGGTAAAGTACTCTAATCATAGATCCTAAGACTACCAAAAAACTTCCTCAAAAGTTTCATCACCATAGCTTTTAAAACGTATCAGTATTTCCTAAATTACATACATAACTATATCAAGTTTAGACAAAATATATAGACATTTGACCACAATGTCTTGCAATGACTTAATACAACTGTCATACGGGACCCACCCAACCTCACTCATCCAAATTTAACATACCAAAACTCAACCGGAAGCCAAATACAAAATAGCTAGGAAATAGGCTGGGGCTGTAATTCAGTGGTAGAACACTTGCCTATCATGTGCAAGGCCCTGGACTCAATCTCTAGCATGTAAAGTATTAAGTAAAAGAAATAGGAAACCACAATTCAACAAGAGCATGAAAGTAATGACAATGTGACACCAGAACAAAGAAAGCAAGCTCAGATGCACTGTAGTGGTCAAGCCTGTGCTTAACATTCCGAAGTTCAACCTGAGTCCCTGAGTTCAACCCCCAGTATCCCAGGCAAAAAAGTTAAAGAGAAGCAGTATTAATGAAGACAACCAAGGTTCTTCAACAGTCTTTGATCTTTTATCTATTCTAAAATAATCATAGTATATTTACAGTTAGAAATAGGAAAGAATTAATTAAACACTGGCCATAAAGTTCAAATCTTAAGAAAAACATTGAAAGGACAGTATCTCTGTCTGAATCTATCTTAAAGCTTCCGTTCTACACATCTGAACTAACTCCCAAAGAATTTGAAGCATTTTCTGTATTGAAAGTTTATCTTTTATCTGTGTGCAAGGACCATGCCGATCTTCTCTCATCGTGTATTTTGGAAAACTTAATGGAAATTTATACCTTCCTCCCCCCAAAAGGTGGGAAAAACTTTAACATTTCAATTCTAGCAAAACAGACAAATGTGTTATATTTCTTCACTAAAGCTTTTTCTTCCTTTGTTGGTTTTTTTCCTTCCTGTTTTTTTGACATAGGGTCTCACTATTTACTTAGGGCTGGCCTTCCTTTCCCCACAATCCTCCTGCCTCAGCCTCCCAGGTGTTGGAACTACAGGAATGTGGCATTACATCTTGCTGGCTCTTTGGTATTTTGAGACAGGGTCCTCACCATGTAGTTCATGCAGGTCAGAACCCGTGGTGATCCTCTTGCCTCACTCAGCCTTTCAAGTGCTGGGATTACAAGCGTGGGCTACCTCACCTGGCTAACCTTTTCCTTAGTGATGATGTGCATTTCTTGTCGGTTTGGGGGGATGTCGGGGGGGGGGTTCCAGGGATCGAACTCAGGTCCTTGCGCTTGCGAGGCAGGCAGTGGAACCACTGAGCCAAATCCCCGGCCCTTAAATACTGATATGATTATAAAAGAAAGCCCTTTACAAAAACAGTAATAAAAAGTGAGTTAAGACAGTCATCACATGACATCACTGAACCAGGGTCTAAACGCCCCTAGGAAAACGCTCTACCACTGAGCTATATCCCCAGCCGTGAACACATAGGCTCATTTGAATTCCTACTGAACTAAAAAATACCACAAAAATCTTTAGACTCATCCTCCAAGTGCTTCTACCATTCCATGATGAATTAATTAACCCTGTAGATTTTAAACCTCCCTCTGAATAATTAAGCCTAAGAAACATTTTCATTACAGAAATAATAAATTGACAGGCCTCTAAGAAAAATACCAGGGGCGAACGAGTGAAGCTGGAACATGAGAAAGGATTAAGTCGTGAAATTCATTTTAAATTATATAAAAGATGGCATACATAATTAAGGCTCATGTCAAAGTCTCACCTGTAAAGAGACATACGTACAAATGTATAAATGTCAAATTACTACCAGTCACAAAGCAAAAAAAAAAAAGTTTCTTTTCTTACTTAAAAGGTCAGTAGATTAGTTGTCTAGAAATCATAAAGCCATCTTGGGTTTAATCAAACCTGTCAATTACATGCTTCTGGGAGGGTGGGGACAAGGGGAAAAAATGAGAACCAAGACCTGGCATGTAAAGGTAAAATATCCCAGTAATGAATGTAGCTGTACTGTCTACCTAGAATGTACCAATAAATTAAATTTTTTTAAAAAATTACATGCTTCCTTTTAGAACTATAAAGCTGGGGAAAAAAATCGGTCCTTCTCTGAAGGGGCACACAGTCATACTTCAATCTTCAAACATGAAACAGTCACAGTTTAGGCCTCTACATGGCAGAATTTAAACAAACAAAACTGTAACCTACTTTTTGATCCCACCCATGAATTCTCAAACTAACATCTCATTCTTACAGACCGGACAGAGACGGAAACTTTGAAAAGACATCCGAAGGTAAACACAGTGTACGATATCGGCCCATTGGGCTTAGCAGGGTTAAATCCACTAACAGGAGAAAGAAAACAAAAAAAAACACTAGAGACGGAGGAAAGTCGGAGAATGAAACCCGGCCACCCCATGAAAACAAAACAGGGACAGCAACGCCTAAAACATTACTCCTTTCCGAGGAGGGCACCCAGGAAAGGCGGCGGAAGACTGGAGAGGAGGTGGAACGAGGGGGGCCAAAGAACCGGGCTCAGCGCTCAGAACTGGTCTCTTCAAGCTCAAGCCCTTCGGCAAGGGAAGCGGAAGTGGGGTGACTCCCGCGCACTACAGGAGCATCTTGAAAGCCGGCCGGCAGGACAGAGACCGAGCGGAGAAGACGGGGCTCGGAGACCCCGCGAGCCCGAGCCCGGGCGCGGAGCCCACGAGGAGCTGGGCCTGCTTCCCCGCCGCCCTGCACTGTTTTCTCTCAGAGCGCTTTTGCTTTTGTTTTTGCTCTCCCACCAGACGGAGAGGCGGG
>NW_022900933.1:35001908-35010129 GCF_012274545.1 Fukomys damarensis | reverse complement strand
GCGTGCGCCTGCGCGCCAGCCCGCTCGGCGCCGCAGGGCTGGACGGGAAACGGAGTTCGGGAGGTGGCAGCGGGCCCGCAATATCGACTCGAATCTTGTCACACTTCCACCCTGGGTGTCGGATGATGGGTGGGAGCGGTCTGGGAGGCTTCCAGGTGGCAGGTCGGGTGTCCCTCGGGTGGGCACGCGCTCCTGACCGGCGGGGGAGGTGCAGCCCGGAGAGCGTCCGACCCCTCGGGGCAACGCTTCCGGCGCTTTTGAGGACCCGCCTTCCCCGCTGCACCCACGCGTGCACCACGTGCAGCCCCACTGGCCAAAAAAAAAGGGACGCGGAGCACCGACCCCCTCGGTCCTGATGCCTCCGAGCCGGCTCGCCCGAGCACTTCTAGGGTGAATATTTTGGCAGGTTGGGACAGAGACGAATGCGAATTCTGGAACCTGAGCTAATTTTACTTTTAACGAACAGGGCATTGGGACTGCTTGAAAAAGCCATAAGTAACCGCTGGGATTTTTAGCAAAGGCTGTTTCCGGCAGTAATCCATCCCCCCCACCCCCCCACCCCGCTCTTTTTAGCGCTTCATCTGTCACTAGGGTAGGACCAGGAATTATGTTCCCTACTTTGCCCCCAGCAAAATACTTATTCCCTCTTAAAATTACATCCCGTTCTACCTTCCAAGCTGTCACACCGGTTAATGGAGGGGCAAGGAGGCCCAACTAGGGGAAAGTTACTTTAACCAAAGCTCAAAAACCCTTAAAAAATATACAAATATATATGTATAAAAGAGTGTGTGCGTGTGTGCACACACACATATTGTATATAGGAGATCCTGCCTTAAAAAAAGCCTGGGAATGTACCTCAGTGCAAAGGCCCTAGGTTCAATCCCTAGTACAGAAAATAATAGTAAATTGAAGATCTAAGATCTGGAGAATCTGTAATAAGCCCATGGTCTTAAAAGTTGTTCAGAAAAAAAAGTTGTTCAAAGAAATGTGTACTGAAGATGTTCTTTATGAATTAAAGAAAAGGAAACCTCAGCTCATGCTGTCTTCTGCCAGACACCTCAGAAAGCAGTGAAAAAGAAAGAGCTGGGTGTAGTGGCAGTGCGTGTAATCCATACCCTCTCGAGAGGCTGAGGCACAAAGATCTCAGGTTGAAGGCCATCTTGGGCAATGTAGCAGGACCCTGGGGTATGAACATCAAACATGTGCTTTGTTTTTTTTAGCTTTTTATATTGTCAGCTAAGCTGGAAGTAGGTTTCCCAGAATTGCCTTGGGGGGGTGGTTACCGGGATGAACCTGGTCCTTGCACTTGTGAGGCAGGCGGTGGAACCCCTGAGCTAAATCCCCGGCTGGTTTTTTAAGCTTTTTGATACAAGGCTGGCTTCAAACTTGCTGGGATCCTGAGTGCTGAGATCACAGGCGTGCACAACCATGCCTGGCCCTTCCATGGTTTTTGTTAAAAGTTGCTCCAAACATATTTTTTTCACGCTTCCATAAGATGAGACAGAGAGAGAAAGCTAAGACAGCAAAGCCAGTGAATATTTATTTAGTACCTAGGACATCTTGGTACTATGTCACTTGCTGAAGACATTTGTACAAAACTACATATACTTAATATACTTAGAGAAGGAGTCAAGGTAAACTTCACATGAGAGAGAACTTTAGAACCCAGCATGATGGCACAGGCCTGTAATAATAGCATTTCAGAAGGCTGAGGCAGAAGGATCATGGGTTTCAAGCAAGCCTGGGGACATATGGAGTTCAAGGCCAGACCGAACTACATAGACCCTATCCCCCCCCAAAAAAAAAGTGGTGACTTCAGAAATACTTTGGTAGAAAAGTTAGGAATTGGTAAGTGGGCAGAGGAGGACGGGTATACCAGGTAGAGGGAATAATTGGAAAGAAAAGAATAGTCAAATAATTGAATGTTTACTCGGAGAAAGAATTTTGAAGTGACTGGATAACAAGGAATGCTGTGTGGGGGGATGTGGTGGTGGAATAAAGCTGGGGAGCTGCATGAGGGGCAGATGAGGGTGCCATCCACAGAGTGGCCACAGTGCACCTGCTCCCTACCATTACTGTGCAAGAGGTGGGGTGTGGCAGGAGTGTGTTACTTTCCACTGGGAAAATAAAATGCCTGACCCACATAGTCCTCAAAAAGGGAGAGGGAGAACAGATAATAAATCCACAGACAAACAGACGAGTTAAGATTTTGCTAAGAGCCATGAGCGAAATAATTACGGTAGAATTACGGGGGATGTCAGCTACATCTAAGGTGGTCAGATAAGATGAGGCTTTTCAGAGGAGCTGAGACCTGAGGCTACTCAGATTTTTATTTTATGTTTTTGTGAGAAGGAAAGCCATGGAAGGTTTAACAGGAGTGAGATTACATTTGTATTTTTGAGACAAGTAGTGGGGCGTGGTGGTACACACCTGAAAATCCAAAGAAGCTGAGGCAGGAAGATAGAGACTGGATTGTTCAGTTGGAAGCTGGCCTGGACTACACAGCAAAACTATCTCAACAGAGAAGCCGAGCCGAGCATAGCCGTACATGCCTCTGATGCCAGTACTCAGGAGGCTGAGGCAGGAGGATCCCAGCTGGTTTAGGCCAGCCTGGGCTACATAGCAAGACACTGTCTCGAAAGAAAAATAGTTGACATTGCCCTTGCTGGTATTTCTTGTGAGAGATGAGGAAGCCTGAAATAAGCAAAGAGAACCTTATGAAGGTGATTTAAGAGGTGCAGTCCTGTGTGAGGAATGAAGAAGACACAGATGAAGACGGTGGAGGTGGAGGGACAGTAAGTGAAGTCCCCAGGTTAGTGGTCAAGTGTGAACACATTCTCGTATGCACTGACTTGAAACTGCAGTGGAACCTTCAGAAATGGTTTTGGACCCTTGAAATACTGTATGCTTTAGGAGCCAGGAGAGAGATCTGGGCTGAAAATAGAGATTATGAACTCTGCAAGTGAGAGTCCTTTATTGGACTCAGGTTTCAGCTCTGCAAGGCTTTCACCCACCCACCAACTACTCCAACTCAGATTTCACAAATGAGTAAGGAGCAAGGTGTTCACATAGCACATTTAGGACCCAATTAAAGATAAAACCTTTGCCAGGGAAAGTGAAGAGTGAGATAAGGCCAATCACCATGGTTAAGATGAACCCTTCTGGGTGTCCTGGAGCCCTGCCAGACGTCCCTCCAGCCGCTGCCTGGCTCCCCAGCCCTTGATCTCTCTGAAGTCCTAGCCCTGGACCTATTCCTTCTGTTCCACTGAGCTATATCACCAGCCCTTTTTTTTTTTTTTAGATTTTGAGATAGAGTCTGACTAAGTTGCTAAACTGCCCGGGCTGGGCCCAAATTTATGATCCTCTTGTCTCAGCCTCCCACAGTGTTACAGGCATGCACTACCATGCCTGGTTCTGCTGGTACCTTTATGTATCATTCAGATGGCATTTTACCCAGAACAATGTCATAAGAAAAGGAATTCCAAAATTCATTCCCAAAGTTCACAGCTCATAGCAAACCAAACAGAATTCACAAAAATACTTTGGAGGGCCAGTGGCAGGAGCAAGGATTTTATGCTTAGGCTTGAGAACAAAGCAAAAAGCATAATCCTGGGCAAACATAAACACAGGGCAAGGGTCGGCTGCCTTGATGGTTCCGCAGGGCGGGGGTGTCTCTTGATGTCCTCACATGCTGAAGTGGAGTTTCCATCGTGCTTCAACTCTTCTTTCTACTGCCTCTTCCAAGTAAATAACCCTGTCCTTTTTTGTCACACAATTCTCATTATTAGCTTTTTTTTTTTTTTTTTTTTTTTTTTTTTTCAGTGCTGGGGCTTAAACCCCAGGACTTTCACTGAGCTATAACCCCAGTCCTTTTTTATTTTAATGTTGTCTTTGGTTTTTGCGGTACTAAAGATTGAACCCAGGGGCTCGCACTGAGGTGCATCTCCAGTCCTTTTTTGATTTGTGATTTTTGAGACCTGATTCACGATGCCCAGGCTGGTTTAAATGTGAGATCCTCATGCCTCATCCTCCCCAGATCCTGGTATTACAGGGCCACTATGGCCAACTCATTACTATTTTGTACCTCTATCTCAGGATGTGATTTTTACTATGCTAATAAAGTAAAAGAAGCCAGGTGTAGTATTACAGGCCTATAATCTTAGTAGTTGGGTGGCTGAGGCAGGAGGATCCGGAGTTTGGAGCCATAGTGGGACCCTGTCTCAGAACCAAAAAGGCCTGAGTACAAAAAAAAGAAAAGAAAACTCAAAAAGAAAAAAGAAAAACTACTAAAGGTGACTGTAGCTGCATAAACTACGCTATATAGGAGAGGTATTCCGCTACTGTACTATAGACTGGAACTATATAAAAGTAAAGATAATTGTAGTGACCATTGTGGTCGTGCTTACCACCTGGACCTGTCCCTTACCATCTGGAAAAGTTCCTAATTGGGTTTTGGAGCGGGCAGATCACTCCCCTAGCTGAGTGGGTTGTTTTTAATGATCTCAGTGTGTTAGCTCTGCCCTCCCGCATCTCTGCTGACCTCACAGTCTTTGAGGCTGAGTTCCCATCCTCCCAGCACCTGTGTTATCGGAATCCTGCTGCACTTCTTAACTCTCAGTTTCCTGGTATGTTTGTCAGCCCATAGATCTGAGTGGTGACTGCCTGGCTTGGTATCATTTAAGAAGTAATAGTTGAAGGGCTGGGGATTTTGCTCAGTGATGCTGCCGCCGGCCTTGAAAACACAAGATCCCTAGTTTGATTGCTGTTACCAAAAAGAATGCAAGAAGTAATAATTGGAGATATGAGGAAACTGGGTGATTTTTATCCCCTCAATGAACCCAGGGCCTTTGCACTGAGCTACGTCCCCTATTCTTTTTTATTTTTAAATTTTTTTATTATGAAACAGGGTCTTGCTAAATTGCCTTGAATTAGTAATCCTCTTGACTCAGCCTCCCCCCCACCCAAGTAGCCAGGACTACAGGAGTGGGCCACCACACCCTGCCCCACTTTCCCAACACAATACTTTCAAAATGTAACGAAAAACCAGAGGATCTGGGTGCAGTGGCACATCCCTGTAATGCCAGCATTCTTGAGGTAGAAACAGGAAGTTCACGAGTTCAAAGCCAGCCTGGACAATGTAATGGGACCCTCTTTCAAAACACACACTCACACATAAATTCAGATTTATGAGCCACCAAAGTACAATCAACATAAGCATTTTCATCTAATGAATGCTAAGCTCTTCGGCTTGAACTGTCCTTTCATCAAACACAGTACTCATTCTTCCTTGTGAAAACCCAGTTCTAGTTCTCTGTGTTAGACTGCGATCCTGCAGTCAGCCTCAGCAGAAGAGTCTGAGAACTGGACTCACCTACGGACATTCCACCAGGAAAAAATGAAACTGACCTTCCTGGAAATCAAGAGAAGCAGTAGTCATATTTCCCAATCATCTCAGTGTAGATGCTTCCCTAACATAGGCAAGGCCCTGGACTTCATTCCCAACACTACAGAAAACGAAAAAGAAAAACTCTGCTTAGCCTATGAGAACACTTACTCTGGTTTGTTTTGTTTTCCTTTTGTTATTTTAGACCGAGTCTCATTGTGTGGTTGGCCTTGAACAAACTATGTAGCCCAGGCTGGTCAGACTCACTGTGATTCTCCTGCCTCAGCCTCCTGAGGGCTGGGATTACAGATGGGCAGCACCACACTTGCTGTTGAACCCTTTTAGATGTTTATTGGTTTGTTAGAATTTGAAGAATGTGTCTCCTGTTCTTTGTGTGAAAGAAAGAATCACAGTGGGATATGGATTAGAACGAGTCCCAGCCCCGCATGGTGGCACATACCTGAAATCCCAGCACTCAGGAGGCTGAGGCAGGAGGATCACTGCGAGTCCGAGACCAGCCTGGGCTACATAGTGAGTACAAGGCCAGCCTGATTGCAGAGATGAGATCCTGATTCAAACAAGACAAAAACAAAGAACTGGTCCCAAACCTGTGCTTCCTCCTGTCTCTGCCTCTCAACAGCCAGTCATTTTCCAGGCTCAAGCCAAAACAAGTGAGTAGCCTTGATCCACTGTGCTCACACCTGTGTGTGCACACACACACATACCCCCCCACACACAAGTGTACACACACACACAGTACTGGGTACTGAACCCAGCAGCTCTATTCTGAGCCATATGCCCAGTCCTTTTGTATTTCTTTTGAGACAAGATTTCCCACTGGGGTCAAAGTTTTGGCCCTCCTGCCTTAGCCTCCCACAGTGCTGGAATTACAGAAGCAAACCTGGCTGTCAATCTAATCCTGTTGGACCGAGGCCCATTTGTGACCTCTTTTAACTTTCCTTCCTTAGAGGATCCTTTTCCAAATACTACAGCCATATGCAGGCTAATGAGACAGGAGACTGGGGTGTGGCCAGCCGGCCAGGCAAGTGAGCATGACCCAGCAGTCATGGAGATCCAGGACACAGACGCAAAAAAGGCTCCCAAGCCCTGCACCTGAAACCAATCAAAAGATGCTATCTTTGGGATGGGGATTTAGCTCAGTGATTCTTCTGCCTGCCTGGCAAGCATAAAGACCTGAGTTCGATCCAGTATCAAAAAAATAAAAAGATGCTGTCTTCAATCTTCTGGTGCGAAATCAAGCAGGTTTTTGACAGGACCACCGAGCTCTGGTGTCAGCCAGAGGAATGGAAGATGCAAAATGTGGCGGCCATTAACCTTGTGTCCACTGTAAACTCTTTCAGTGGCTCATATTTACTCTGCAGAGCACACTTCTTTTAATAAATGTAAAACCTCACTATACTTGTTCAATTAGAACCTGGAAGGAATCTCTGAAAAGAGTCCATGTCACCTCAGAATCCTGGTAACATTATGAGTTCAACATTTAAGTTTGGGGGGACACAAATATTCAGTCTTGAAGGAGAACCACACCTGCTCCCGACCCAGCAGCCATCGCTCAAGCACCAGGAGGTAGGCCGGGCCCGATCCACCGCGGGAAGGAGAACCACGCCTGCTCCCGACCCAGCTGCCATCGCTCAAGCACCGGGAAGGTAGCCGTGCAGGCACCCCTGAACCCCCCATAAGCCCACCCCCGCACTCTCAGACCTCCTGACTGTGCAAGTCTTTGGACCCACTCTGCAAAGACAGAGGTGGTCATCAAGGGTATTTTTCTGAGTTCCCAACTTTGAACATCTTTTAAAAAGGGCGGGGGAAACCTGTAATAGAACGTTGCAGAGTTCAACCATTCAGAAGGATGGGGAACTCAATCTGGGCCTTGCAGCCCGAGGTCAGTCAGCGTTAATGGGGTTCAGCAATCAGCTAACTGAGATCAGGGGTCTTGCATTCTTGCTCTGTCTGAGCCATTAAGTGGTTAATATACTATGTTGAAAAGTTTGTTCACTGCAGACATGTTCTGGACTGCTTCTTGATTTAGGAGTTCAACTTCAGAAGGATGGGGAACTCAATCTGGGCCTTGCAGCCCGAGGTCAGTCAGCGTTAATGGGGTTCAGCAATCAGCTAACTGAGATCAGGGGTCTTGCATTCTTGCTCTGTCTGAGCCATTAAGTGGTTAAAATACTATGTTGAAAAGTTTGTTCACTGCAGACATGTTCTGGACTGCTTCTTGATTTCAATTTAATTCAAATGATTTAAGGGTGATAGACTAGTGACTACCACATGTGGTCAGTGTCCAAGTTGTGCTTGATCTTAATGTGTCGCTGATTGTATCAGTTGGGGTAAAGCATTGGCGTTGATTTGATGAGCTGTTTTCTCTGATGTTATGAAGATGAGAATGTCCGTGGGTCGTTAGAGACACAGAAGCTAGGGTACAACTATATCAGGAAGATTTGGGTGATAATCCAGAGATTACACCAAGGACAGTCCAACAACAAAAATTAAAATGAGAAAACACTTAAACAAGACACAAAGACAGACTTCCAGTTCACCAATGGCAAACAGTAGGGCAAATGAGGATGAAAAGGCCGATAGTGAACCACCAGGACACCCTGAACTCAAAGCACAGGAAGTAACAAAACAGATCAATCAGGCTCTAGAAAAATTCAAAACAGAAATAATTTCCCAGATAACCATAGAGATAGTGAGCAAAATGGAAGTCGTGATTCGAGACTCTAGAGCAGAAACTGACAAAAAAATAGATGAGCTCAGGACCATGATAGAAGCCATGAAGGCCCAGCATAAGAAAGAAATGGAAAAAATAAATGC
>NW_022900933.1:34987943-35000097 GCF_012274545.1 Fukomys damarensis | reverse complement strand
GAAAGGTAATAAGGGAGAGGAAAAAAATATGAGAAACTGAAAAAATGGAAATAAAGTGTTTGTAAATGGGGAGGGGAGGAGGGGGTGAAGGGAGGGCAGGGACAAGGGGAAAAATGAGAATCAAGACCTATTATGTAAAGGTACAGAATCCCAATGATGAATGTAACTGTTTTGTATACCTAGATTGTACCAATAACCTCAATAAAAAAGAAAAAAAATATTCAGTCTTTAATGCTGAGCATCTCAGATTTTTTTTGAGAGGGTCTCGCTAGGTAGTTCAGGCTGGCCCTGAGCTCACTATGTATGTAGTGCAGGCTGGCTTCAGACTCATAACAATCCTCTTGCCTCAGCCTCCCAAGTGCTGGGTTTGCAGACATATACCATTATGCCCAGATTGGCGGGTGGTACAGTACTGGGGATTGAATCCAGGGCCTTTGCACTAAGCATATCCCCAGCTCCCCCTTACCTTTTTTTTTAAACTTTCATTCAACACTGGGGTATGTTTTCCAGGCTAGTCTCAAACTTGCAATCCTCCTGCCTCAGCCTCTGATAAAGCAGTCTTCAGATTAAAAAAAGAAAAAAATCAAGCTCATAGTTAGGCCTAACATGTTATAACTATCCTGGGTACAAATGGAAAAACACTACTTCTCTCTCCAGAATAGAAAGGAAGTTTTGTTTGCGTGATGCTTACTCTTGAAGTTTCATGAGTTTTTTTGTTTGTTTGTTTTGTTTTTTGTTTTGTTTTGTTTTAGACAGGGTCTCACTTTGTAGTTCAGGCTGGCCTTGAACTCCTCCTATCTCAGTCTCCCCAGTGCTGGGATTACAGGCGTGTGCCACCATGTCCAGCAACATTTCATAATTTGGACATTATAATATAGGCTTAACAATCCTTAAGAGCCAGTATTAAGTCTATCAACATTATATTACCTTAGAATCATATTAGGAGAGAAATAGAACAGTTACAACCCTCACTGCTGTCGCTGGTCAAGGGTGTGGAGCTGGTATTTAGAACTACCTTCTTCTACTACCCATTCTGTACTCCCTTGGCTTTCAGTAAGCACCTCAGCAAGTCTTGGTTCTTTCCTTGGTGGAGTGACCATCATTCCCAAAGGGTCTGGACCATTTGTCATTCTGCCTGGATTAGGTTGTTGTAGTTTTCCACTGACTTTAACAACAGGACATGGTAACACTAGGAGACACCCTAAAGGATCACCTGCACTTCTTCCTTTCCAACATTATGTTGTCTCAGTCCAATTTCCCCTTGATAGTATGGTTCATTCAGCCCTGACGGCTCTGGGACTCCCTTCTTAGCTTGTTTCCTCAGGAGCGTGAGGACACCAAAATGAACGGGTGAGTCTTACCTTCCAGTTCAATGGTATCACTGTTGAGCTTCCTGGTATAAGCCTTTCACCCTCTGGAACCAAGACTTCTAATCCAGCAGAACATAAGTTCGAGGAAAAATGAAACAGAAATTTTGCTAGTGGATCAGTAGTACTATTCCCATTTCCACCCCTTGATTCCTGGACCCGTGAATCCTGGCTATGGAAGACACAGTATGATAGATGCTGATTCAAAGCATAAACAGCCTTCTGAAGAACCTTGCCCCAGCCCTGCAAGCTGTTGCCACCTAGCTGGTGCTATAACTGTGTCTTCAAAAGACCATTCCACCTTTCTATCAACCCAGGTGCTTCTGGATGGTGAGGAACATGGTAAGACCAGTGAATTCCATGAGCATGAGCCCATTGCCTCACTTCTTTGGCTATAAAATGTGTTCCTTGGTCAGAGGCAATGCCGTGAAGAATTCCGTGACGGTGGATAAGGCATTCTGTGAGTCCACGGGTGGTAGTTTTGGCAGAAGCATTATGGGTAGGGAGGGTAAATCCACATGCAGAATAAGTGTCTATGCAGTGAGGAGAAAACACGGTCCCTCCCATGATGGAACTGGTCTAGTATAATCAACCTGCCACCAGGTCGCAGGTTGATCACCCTGGGAAGGGGTGCAGCACTGGGGCCTCCGTGTTGGTCTCTGCTGTTGGCACACTGGGCATTCAGCAGCGACCGTAGCCAGATCTGCCTTGGTGAGTGGGCGTCCGTGTTGCTGAGTCCAGGCATAACCTCCACCCCTGCCACCATAGCCATGCTTCATGAGCCCACTGGGGTGGCTGAAGAAGGGGGTTGGCCACTTTCTACAGAAAGGGTCATCCTACCTCTTGATGGTTACAGTCTTCTTCTGCTGAGGTCACCTTTTGGTGAGCACTTACATGGGAAACAAAGATTTTCACATCCTTGGCCCACATGGAACAGTCTGTCTGCATACCTCGTCCCCAAATATCTTTGTCACCAATCGTCCAGTTATGCTTCTTCCCAGTTCTTGACCATCTGGCCAGACCATTGGCTACTGCCCATCAATCAGCACACAGTCACACACTTGGCCATTTCTTCTCCCAGCCAAACTGTACTACTACGTACACTGCCCAGAGTTCTGCCCACTGTGAAGATTTCCCTTCACCACTGTCCCAGATGTCCTGGAAAGGGTCTGTGATGCTGCAGCTGTCCACTTGCGGCTGGTGCCTGCATAATGTGTAGAATCATCTGTAAACCAGGCCCTTGCCTTCTCTTCCTCTGACAGCTGATCACATGGTACACCCCACAAGGCCACAGGTGCATGCTGGGAAGCAGAAGGCAAAATGGCAGGAGTAGGAGCCATGAACACCTGGGCAACTTCTTCATGTAATTCACTTGTACCCCTTGGACCTGCTCTAGCTTGATCATGTATCCACCATTCCATTCAATGGTAAACTGTTGCTGTAATGTCCAACCTCAGTGGATCAGATAATACCCAGGTCGTGATAGGTAATTCAGATCACACAGTGACCCAGTGTTCCATGGCTAAGAGTGCAGTTTCCACTAAGGCCCAGTAGCAGGACAAGAACTGTTTCTCAAAGGGAGAGTAGTTGTCTGCAGATGATGGCAGGACCTTGCTCCAAAATCCTAAAGACTTCTGCTGTGATTCACCTATGGGGGCTGCAAACAGCACCTCTGCCTATCACCACCATTTCAAGTACCATCGGATCTGCCGGATCACACCGCCCTGGTGGCAGAGCAGCCTGCACACACTCTGGACCTGTTGTAGAACCTTTTCTTGTTCTGACTTCCAGTCAAGACAGTGGCTTTCCTAGTAAGACTCCTAAGTGAGGAATGTGTTGCCTCCAAAATCCAAACAGGACCACTAGTCCTATTTGTTGTGCCTCTTTTTTGGTTGTAGGGGGAGCCAGACGCAACAACCTATCTTTTACCTTAGAAGGGTTGTCTGTACGTGCCTGACTCCCAGGGGCAAAATCTGTATCTGTCAGTATTTACTGGAGAAACAGATATAACACAAGATATACAAATATGTAAGAATTTACAAGATCGGTTTACAGTGGCCACCCACAGAGTTGATGTGGTACAGTGCAGAGGGTCTGTGTGCACACTGGAGACCAAAGGATTCAGTCCAAGGTCTGGAGCTCACTGCAGTGTCCCATGCAAGACCATATCAGGAGCCTGATGGGTCTGCAATGGAAGACTGAAGAGTACGCCAGAAGGCTAGAGAATCTGCTCTGGAAACAGAAATGATGTCCAAGGTGAAGGCGAAGACTGAAGCTCCTCCGCAGAAGGAGAAGCAGATCTGTCTTTCTTCATTTCCCCTTTACACCATCCAGGGACAAACTGCCCTTGGGTGGATCTTCCACATTCTAGGGTGTGGAACTGCTTAGCCAATTTAGTTGAGCTTTTCTTACTTAAATTCACACAATCAATCAACCATCGCTGTGATCATCTCAGATTGTTAACTACTGGAAGACTGACTATATAATTGTATTCACTGGTTGCTGTGTAACAATTTCTCAAAAATGTTCATCTAATTAAAGTAGCCAATGGGCTGGGGATTTAGCTCAGTGGTTCTGGAGCCTCACTCATAAGCGCAAGGACCCAAATTCGAGCCCAGGTACCAAAAAAAAAAAAAAAAAAAAAAAAAAAAAAAAAAAAAAAAAAACCCAAAAAAGTAAAGTAGCCAACAGCTTTTGTGGAGCACTGTGTCAGGAATCCAAGCAGGGGTCTTCAGGGACTCTCACAGCCTGCCTTCCTGGTATCAGACAGGGGTCACTGGAAGTGAAAGCTCAGCTACAGAAGGCTGAATCTTACACTTGTGTTTGTGGGCAAGATTCAGGTCCTCACTGCTGTTGGCCTCCATTTCACACTGGTTGGTTTCTGGAGACTGCAGTCAGTTCTTTGCCATGCAGGCCACTCCAACATGGCAACTTGCTTTATGAAAGCAGGCAAGCCAAGAGGGCAAGAGAATCTGCCAGCAAGAGCTCATTCACAGTCCTTTGTAACCCAAGTCTGGCTGTGTTCTGTTGGATAGAAGCAAGTCACACTGAACAGGAAGGTTCTCCACAAAGGCAGGAATACCTGCAGACAGCAATCATAGGGGCCACCTTAGAGTTGGCCTGCCATATGACTGAAACTAACTTTGTATAAAAACTAGTGGGTGACCTAGTGACTTAGCAAGGCCTATTTCAAGAAAAATTTAAAAAGTGATTGTTGTGGCTTGTACCTAGATGTCCCCCAAAAGCCTCATGTGCTCATAGGTAGAGCTTTTTGCAGGTTTCTGGATCTAGGGTATGTGATACTGGAACTAAGGATGTGGGATAACTACATTGGTTTAGCATAATTCTGGGTGTGGGCAGCACCAACCAATTGGTTTATAGACTGGATGGAAAACAAAAGGAAAGACAGAAGGCAGGCTGCTGCTTGATATCACCTCCTGCCTGCCCTGCCATGGACTATTTCTCCTCTGCCATGCTGCCAGGCCTTGCAGCCAGCTGACTATGGAGTGAAACCTCTATAAACTGTGAGTTAAAGTTTCTTTAACTTGTGGGTGTCCAATATTTTGTCCTAGCAACAGAAAAGTAACTAAGACAGTGATAGAAATTTGAGTGAAGACCCTGAGTTCAATCCCTAGTACTGAACACACACACACACACACACACACACACACACACACACTGTATTATTTTAAAGTAGAGTACTATTACCAGAATGCCAGAGTCATCTCTCATAATGACAAAAAATGAAAATGGAGATGGAGATGGTAGGGTGCAAGTGAATTTATTTAAAAGGTAAAAAAGCCAAAAAAGTAAAAAAAAATAGGCAGGAAAGTAAAAGATAGAAAGGCAAAGAAGTAAATTTCCCACTAGCTGGGAAGGGGTTCTGAGTAGGATTTCCCTGCAGGCTCTTTGTTTATGGATTTTAAAGGGATTTAGTCTCTCAGGCCATTGTGTAAGCAATATACTATCTACCCTAAGGAGACTACATACTTTTTAGGATCTAATCTATCCAGTGTTCATGCAGGGCCTGTGGGCCCTTAAGCCTCCCAGACAGCCAAAGGACACCTGCCAGATGCTTTTGTACAATCCCTGGAGGGTTGTGACTCAGCAGACTCCATTTTGGGCTTCCCGACTCCATTTTGGGCCTGCTTTCCTTACAGCCTAATAGACTCCTAACTCCTGCCGGGCATGGTGGCTCATGCCTGTAATCCCAGCACTTGGGAGGCTGAGGCAGGAGGATCGCTGTGAGTTCGAGATCAGCCTGGGCTACATAGTAAATTCCAGGTCAGTCTCAACTACATAGTGAGACCCTGTCTCAAAAAGCAAAAAAACAAAAAGACTCCTAACTCCTGTCTCACTAATTCCTGTGACAGTACCAGCTCATTTTTTCTTTAAAGTTGAAATACAACTTATACATAAAGTATATAAATAGCTGGATGTGGTGGCACACGCCAGTAACCTTAGCACTTGGGAGGTTAAGGCAGGAGAATTGCCTCAAGTTTGAGGCCATCCAGGGCCACACAGTGAGCTCAAGACCAGCCTGAAACACACATAGTGAGGCCCTGTCTAAAAGAAAAAGAAGAAAAAATAACAAATACTAAGGGCTTTGTCTATGTCCCCATCTCTGTAATACTCTGCTCCCATTTAATTTTTTTGTATATGTCCATGTAACCATCCCTTAAATCAAAATAGTTAGTCTACATAGTAAATGTGCAGCACCCCAGAAGACTTTCTCTTTTCAGATAAGCCTCTATCACCACCAAGTAAGCACTAGGCTAGTGTCTAACACTATAGATTATATCTCTTTAAACTTTGTATGGTAGAATTACAGATCATTTACTTTTGTGTGTAACTCCTTCAACTCAACAATTTTTAAAAATTTTTTTCAACAATTTTTAAAAAATCAGCATTATATCTGTGAAATTCTTCCTATGGAGGTAGTCACTTGCATTCTAATTTTATTTTATTTATTTATTTATTTTTGGTTTTTTTGAGACAGGGTCTCACTATGTAGTTAAGTCTGACCTGGAACTCACTATGTAGCCCAGGCTGGTCTCGAACTCCCAGTGATCCTCCTGCCTCAGCCTCCTGAGTGCTGGGATTACAAGCATGCGCCGCCATGCCTGGCTCTAATTTTATTTTTGATGCTGGGGTTGAACACAGGGACTCATGCATACTAAGCCTTCTCCCACTGAGCTGCGTTCTCTAGCTCCCAATTCATTCCTTTTCATTACTATGCATTATTTTCTTGTGTGAGTGTACCACAAGATATCTTTTTCTTATTGGTAAATATTTCATCATTTGGTTAAAAAATTTTTTTAGATTTTTATTAGTATATATCTGCCATACACAGCACTCACATTTATCATAGGGAATTTGTACCTGTACATGATATATATATATATATCATGTATATATATATATATCATGTATATATATATATATTTCTTTGTTGTTGTTTGTTTGTTTGTGTTTGTTTTTTTTTTTGTACCGGGGATTGAACTCACGACCTTGCACTTGTGAGGCAGGCCACCGAACCAATGAACTAAATCCCTGGCCCTGTAGATGATATGTCCTAGTTCTTCTTTATTCTTCCCCTTCCCCTCCCTTCCCTTCAACCCTTCTTCTCTGAACATTACTTTTATGTATCTTTTGGTGGCCATAACCACTCATCTCTCTTGGCTATTAGGGGATAAGTTCCAAGATCCCCAATCAATGCCCGACACCTCAGCTAGTACAGAGCCTTATCCTGTGTCAGAGTTAAGGTACAATGCCAACCTGATTGGCTAGGGGATCTTCCCCAGAGACTGGTAGAGCACACGACTGGGTACTACTGGGTACGCCAGAGTGGATCGTGGAGATGTCACCTTGGAAGTCTAAATCTGGCCTCTCTCCTTTTCCACTCTGATGCTGTTCACCTGCTCTGCTTCCTGGTCATCATGAGCTAAGCATCTTTGCTCTGCTGTGATGTTTCTGCCTTGGAGTCAGCTGACCATGGACTGAATCCCGAAACTGTGATCCAAATTAAACCTCTCCTCCTTTACATTGTGTATGTTATGTTTGTGTCAGCTGTTTCTGTAACAAATACTTCGATAATTAATGTATGGGAAAAGGGTTTCTTTTGCCTCACAGTTTTTTTTTTTTTTAAGAGTAGGAAAATATATTGGGGAATAGGAATGAGGAATAAGAATAGCTCCTGAGAGACAAGAGGGGTCCTGAGTGGGTTGCCCTTGCCTCATAGTTATATAGGTTTCAGTCTGTGATCAGTTGGCCCCATACCTTTGGGTCTGTGATGCTCATCATCGGGGTAGTGTGTGGTAGAGCAGAATCACTCACTGACCTCATGTCCAGGAAGTGAAAGGGGTGGAGGGAGAGACTAGGTTCCCACTATCCCTTCAAGGCCAAGTCCTCTTAAAGGTTCCACTATCTACTACAGCCCTGTTTCAAAAAGCCAAGAGAGAGCCACATGGTGGTGCACATCTGTAATCCCAGCACTTGGGAGGCTGAGGCAGGAGGATTGCTGTGAGTTTGAAACCAGCCTGGGCTATGTAGTGAGTTCCAGGTCAGTCTCAACTACATAGTGAGACCCTGTCTCAAAAAACCAAAAAAAAAAAAAAAAAAAAATAAGGAACCATGCCCAAAAAGGATTAAAAGAGAGAGAGAGAGAGATTTACTTAGACACAAGCATTGTATTGATAACTAAGTGACTAATGTTTGAGTAGGGTACAGAGAGTGGATACGCTGCACAAAGGAATGATTCACATTTCAGTGGATGGGGTGGGACAGCATGAGTGCAAAACTGCTCAGAGTGGCACTCAATTCAGAACTTATCCATTGTTTATTTTTGGAGGTTTCCATTTAATATTTTCAGACCATAGTTGACCGTGGCAATTGAAACCTCAGAAAAGAAAACTAAGTGGAGCTACTGTAAACCCATGAGTAGAATTTCTGGGTCATCTGTATGCCCATATTTAGCTTTAGTAACTACTCACAGATGGTTTTCCAAAGTGATAATACTAATGAAGACTCCCACCGGCAATGTGTGGGTTCCACTCCACGTCCCACCAAAACTTGGTATTATCAGCCCTTTTATTTTTAGCCATTTGGTATGGTGGTAGTGGAAGCTCACTGCAGTTTTCATTTGCCTTTCTCTGATGATTAATGATTTTTAAATACTTTTTTGTACACCGATTGGTCATTCAGACACCCTATTTTATGAAGTGTTACTCGTTTCCGGTCTATCTTTAAATTAGGTTGTCAGTCTTACAGATTTGCAGAAATATTTTATAAATTCAGACTCTAAGTCTTCTGGCACAAATACGTATTAAAAATATTATCTCTTACTGTGAGGCCATTCCATCTTTCCTTTTTCTTTCCTTGCAGTTCTAGGGATCAAACTCACAGCTTGGCACATATTTGAATTTTTTAGATGAAATACAGATTGCCTCTCAAAAGTACCATCTTATTTGTAAAAACGTAATATTGAAAAAAAGGAGACAGAAACAATAGGCTCAGAGCTGTCAAGCTGACAGGCTGTTTTAAATGAGACAGAACACTCATGCTATTCTTAGTGTACGATTATCTGACATCCCCATATTAAATGAGAGAGGGCTTTTCTTTCACATTTCAGAAAGGTGTGAGCAGGACACTCAGATTACCCCATTAACCAACAGCAACTGAGATCATGAAGAATTTTCCATTTAAATTCTGAGCACTCAGAAGCCAGGTGTGATGGAGTACACCTATGTCCCAGCATTCGGAAGATTGCTGCATGTTCAAAGCCAGCCCAGGCTACACAGTGAATTCAAAATCAGCCTGAAGGCCAGACTCCTTGGGAGGCTGAGGCAGGAGGATCACTGTCAGTTTAAGGTCAGCCTAGGTTTCACAGTGAGCTCAAGGCCAGTCTAAACTACATAGCGAGATCCTGTCAAAAAAAAAAAAAAAAAAAAAAAAAAAAAATGTAGCTCAGTGGCACTGCACCTGCCTTGCAAGCTCAAGGTCCTTAGTTTGATCGCTGGTACCAAAAAAGCAAAAAATTTTAAAATGCTCTTAGTGCTCAGTTAACTACTGAGTGCCCCATAGAAGAGTCAGTGCCTGCAATGCTCTTACCACCTGTGCCATCTAACACAGTTGGCGGTGGTCTTCTGGGCCATGACACAGTACAGAAATGATTTTCCATGTTAGTAGCTGGGTGCATATATGATAAAGCGGCAGCAGGGCATGGTGGCACATACCTGTAATCCCAGCACTCAGGAGGCTGAGGCAGGAGGATCGCTGGAGTTCAAGACCAGCCTGGGCTACATAGTGAGTTCCAGGTCAGTCTCAACTACGTAGTGAGACCCTGTCTCAAAAAACATAAGCAAAAACAAAAAACCCAAAAAGTAATGATAAAGTGGCAAAAACCACACTACCGATGAAACCATCAAAATAGGGTTAAAGATTTAACAGAAATATACAAATATTTCTAATTATTTTCATTTTATGGGGTGCTGAGGGTTGAACCCGGGACTCACAGAAGCTAGGCAGGTGTGCTCTCACTGAACTACACCCCAGCCCTATTTGCTGAACACTTACTTGTTCTAGCATCACAGTAAAATTCTTTGGACAGATTTACTAAGAGTAAAATACATTTACTATGCTTTCATGCCCACTTCATTTAAAATTCTCTTTTATAGAACTCAAAAAACTTAAGAGTAGCTGGCCACTCCATGTGCCTGGAATATCAGCACCTCTGGAGGCTGAGACAGGAGGATGACAAGTTCCAGGCCAGCGTAGGAGATTTAGCCAGACCCTGTCCCAAAATAAAATAGAAAGGACTGGGATCCAGGCGTGGTGGTACAGAGGCCTGGAATCTGAACACTCTGAGGGGCAGAGGCAAGAGGATGGCAAGTTCCAGCCCAGCTAGGACAGCACTTAGGAGACCCTGTCTCAAAAATAAAAATAAAAAACTGGGAATATAGGTCAGTGGCACCACACCTGCGTGGTAAAGTGCATGGTTCTGAGTTTGAATCCTGATACTGAAAAAAAGAAAAAGAATATTTTTTTAAAGTAATTAAAAGGGTTGGGAATGTAGATCAGTGAAAGGACCCAGGTTAGATCCTAGTATAGAAATGAAAAAGTACAATTTAAAAGAAGAGTGAGAGGGACATCTAGGTACAAGCCATAACAGCAGACCTCTGCCATCATGCCCAGCATGTCACCACTTCTAAGTTCCAGTTCCCAGCAGATTTAAGTCAAGTGTCAGTCTGTGCGGAGGTTTATAACCCTGACGAGGAAGAAGATACTAATCCTCGGGTGATTCATCCCAAAACTGATGAACAGAAGCTTGCAAAGACATTCTTCTTTTTAAAAATCTGGATCAGGAACAGCTTCCTCAAGTCCTGGGTGCAGCGTTTGGAAGGACAGTCAAAGCAGATGAGCATGCCATTGACCAAGGAGAAAACTTCTATGTCATAGAAAGGGGAACCTCTGACATTTTAGGAACAAAAGATAATCAAATGCGTTCTGTTGGTCAGTCTGACAACCGTGGCAGTTTTGAAGAACTAACTCTGATGTTCAATACCCCAAGGGCTGCTACTATTGTCACCACCTCTGAAGGCTTCCTGTGGGGACCGGACTGGGAGATTTTTAGAAGAATCATAGTGAAAAACAATGCAAAAAAAAGAGGAAGATGTTTGAATCATTTATTGCATCTGTGCCACTCCTTAAATCATTAGAGGTGTCAGAACGTATGAAAATTGTGGATGTGATAGGAGCAAAGAACTATAAGGATGGGGACCGGGGATTTAGCTCAGTGGTTCTGCAGCCTGCCTCAGAAGCGCAGGGACCTGAGTTCAACCTCCAGTACACCCCCGCAAAAGAACTATAAAGATGCTTTTACGTCATTGAGTCTGGTGAAGTGTGAATTATGATTAGGAGCAAGACTAAAACAAACAAGGATGCTGGGAGCCAGGAGGTTGAGATTACCCACTGCCACAAGGGGCAGCTTGCACTGGTCACCAACGAACGCAGATCTGCTTCGGTTTATGCAGTTGGAAATGTCACCTGCTTAGTCACTAATGTTCAAGTATTTGGGAGACTTCTGGGGCCCTGCATGGACATAGTGAAGAGGAACCTCTCACACTATGAAGAACAGCTAGTGAAGATGCTTGGCTCCAGCTAGGATCTGACCGGCCCTGGACAGTAGATAGGCGACATCGCAGAGCCTTCTTGGTGTAACAGCAGACACTTCCGGGCAGCCACAGAACACATTCAGAAGACAGACACGTCAGAACCGTTCCTATTCTCAACACCACTGCTGCGATTGCTGTGGTTTTGGGCATTTAGAAAGTTTGAAAGTCAGCACTAAAGGATGAGTAGAGGTTAGAGCCACACCTCCACTTTGCTTCTGAAAGCCCAGTATTAAACCAGTTGTAATGATTACTCCAAAAAAAAAAAAGTACAGTTGAGTAAGAGTGATATCTCGGGGTGCCTGGAGATGTGGTCTATGTCCATTACACGTAGACCGTCCTCCCTCGCTCTTGGTCTCAGGCCCGGGGCCCCAACCTGTAGCTACGACCACGCCCCTTCCAGCCCACAAACAATAGCCCCGCCCTCTAACAGCAGCCCCGCCCACTCTCCCACCGCACCCCGCCGCCATGGCCGACTATGCAGAGGTCCGGCACCCTGGCTCGCAGACCCGCACGACCGCAGAAAAAGCCACCGGGACCTCGCAGGGGTCCGACGACGGAGACAACGACCACGAAGACGAGGACGTCGAGTGCGGCAAGGCGGAGGCCGTCCGCTGC
>NW_022900933.1:34985449-34987058 GCF_012274545.1 Fukomys damarensis | reverse complement strand
AGGAGCGGGAGCGGGCCGCCCTGCCCGTGCCCCGCCGAGGCCGAAGAGCCCGAAGCCCGCAGACGCCAGTTCCTGGAGGCCTGTCGCAGGAAAGAGGCCCAGCTGAAGCAGGCTTTTGCCAGGCGGGTGAAGGAGAAGGAGGCCGTCCTGAGAGAGGCTGAGAGGCAGCTGCAGGACAGGTTCGAGCAGCTGGAACGCAAACAGCACAGGGAGACCCTGAGGCTCGAAGAGAAGAGGAGAGCACTGGAGGAGGAGATGTTGGCCTTCTCCAAAAAGAAAACGGCCTCCAGAATGTTACAGAGCCGGGTGTCGGCGTGCACTTCCAGCAAAAAGAAGGACAAGGACCGGAAGAAGGACCAAGGCTATCGATTTGAACTTCTCTGCTTTGACGTGAAAGCTTGTGAAACGAGAGGTGGACGCAAAGAGGCGGAGGAGTGGGAAGAGGCCTACAGTCCCAGGGTGTAGCCCTGCGGGGCCAAAGAAGAAAATCTGCAGCACGTTGCTGTGGCTCCAGTTGGCTGGAGCCCAGGATCGCCAGAGTGAAGATGCTCACCACAAACTAAAGCAGTTACAAGTCTGCTTTGATTTGCACAAGTAAAACGTTTTGAATGTGCTTCGGCCTGCTTGCCGTTATTTGTGTTATCACTAATTCTATAGCTGGCCAGTGAGCACGGGTACTGGCATTCATGGAAAATTACTTTCTGTATAAGGTCAGTATATAAGCCAGAGGGGATGTCAGTTTTCCTATTCGCTGTTGTTAGAGATCATGGAGTCTACATGGGGTTGGGGGTGGAGTAAACACACAGAAACAGAAATTTATGTCAGCTTTGACCGGAGCAAGGGCCTGGAGTGGAGGCCCCTCGGGGAAGGCACACTGGAGCCAAAACAAGAGCAACTGTAGAGATCTGGGTAGGCAGAGGACTCCAGCAAAGGCCCTCAAAATGGACCTGGCAGGGAGGAGTGAAAGGAGGGGACAGTGAGGTCATAAGGTGTCATATTGACTTGGGTGTCACAGCCCAGGTCAGGACTCTGCCTTTTACTCAAGTGAGATGGGAAGGCACTGAGGCCTCTGAGCTGACCTGATTTCTGTTTTAACACCATGTCCTCCATGTGCAAGGCCTGGGTTCAAACCCCAGGACTTTAAGCGACAAAAGCAAGCAAAGTTTCTTCTGACTGAGTTTCTGATGGGCTTTGTCACAGAAAGCAGCAGGGCAAGGGAGGGTGTAGCTGCTATCCTGCCAAGCAACTGTGGTGACCAAGGAAGGTGGCATTATGCACTGGGGAACTGGATACAATGTAAGAGACAAAGGCAAAGTCCAGGATGACTCCCGGTTTTTAGGCCTGAGCAATTGGAATGATGGTGTTCCCAGTCACTGGGAAGGGAATGGGAGAGGGGCAACAGGAGGACAGGGAGGAGGGTGATCATCAACTGGGTATGGCCTTATTAAAGACTGACATGCCTAGCTGGGAGTCGTGGTGCACGCCTGTAATCCCAGCACTCAGGAGGCTGAGGCAGGAGGATCGCTGTGAGTTCAAGACCAGCCTGGGATACACAGTGAGTTCCAGGTCAGTCTCAACTACATAGAGAGACCCTGTCTCAAAAAAAAAA
>NW_022900933.1:34977559-34985428 GCF_012274545.1 Fukomys damarensis | reverse complement strand
AAAAAAAAAAAAAAAAAAAAAAAAAGACTGACATGCCTATTAGGTGCTCCGATGGAGAGAAGGATGTAATTCAAGTAGGAAGAGATCAAATGTGTCCAGGGCTCTGAGAGACTGAGTAAGATTACGCCTGAAGATTGGCCCCTAACTTTGGAAATGTGGAGCTCAGTAGTAAGCTTGCTGGGAAGGAGAGCAGACTGAAAGAACCATAGCTGGAGGAAGATATGAAGGTGTAGGACAGCGTTTGCATTTTGTTTCTGTTGTTTTGAAGTGTGGAAGCCAGTAAATCACATTTAAAGCTCAGGATGCCAATCCAGAGGAGAAGTATGCTATGGGGAAGAAGGGACAGGTGTGGGAGTAGAATATCATTATGTGTCAAGGGGCAGGGTCCAAGGAACAAGCTGGGAGCAGGGTTCTCTTCTACAGCAGTAGCAAAGCCACAGGTAGCTCTGCAGGGGGAGAATGTAAGTTTTGGTTGGTTGAATTTTTTTCATTGAACTTGGAAGCAAGACAGTGTCGCTCCTGTCAAGATCACCGATGCCACTGGGGTTGGTGGCACTGGCCCGGGATCCCAACTACTGGAGAGCTGAGGATCATGAGTTCAAGGTCAGCTAGGGCAACACTGAGGCCCTGCTTCAGAAATAAAAAGGAACAGGAATGTAGCTTGGTGGCAGAGTGCTCACCTAAGCCTGCCTGAGGCTGGCGTTTCAATCCCCAGGACGCAAGGAATGAAACAAGAAAACACACCAGCAGCACCAGCAACAACAAAAACCAAACTATTCCCCACCCCTAGGAAGACTGAGCCAAGAGGTTTGCCAGTTCGAGACAAAGCTGAGCAGGTTATTGAGATCCTGTGTGAAGATTAAAAACTAAAGAGGGCTGGTGATGGAGCTGGGCAAGAGGCGCTGCGTTCAATCCCCATCACGCAGAGACTCAGAGCAGCTTAGAGTGGAATTCAAAATAATGACCCTGACGAAATGGACAGCGAGAGCAATGCCCGAAGATGTCCTGAGAAGTTGCCTCCCTCCCTGCTCGCGCTCCGTGGTTTATCCAAAGCGCCCTCACCGCGGTTCTGCCCGCGGATGGCCGACAGTAAATATTACTATTTTATGTAACCCAACAGTTGCAGTGCAGCTTAACCTAATTTAGATTACAGGTTAAATAAAATGTTTTCATCTAGCAAAAGTAAAAAGTTATAATTATGCTTTGATGTTATTAGTGTTTTAATTCACCCCCCCCAGGGATTGAACTCACAACCAGGCAAGCAAAAGCACCACAGAGCTAAATTCCTGGCCCTTCATTTGGGTTTTTCTTCTTCTCTATATGGCAAGTGCCACACGTCCTGACATTAATGAAAAAAATACTTTCAAGGCTAGGTAAGCACATAAGCCAGAGTGGGTGATGTTGTGGACACATTCACTATTGCTAGAAATCCTTCTGTTGCTAGTGAATCTAGATATTTTCCCCTGCGTTTAAATGATTGTCATTTGGCTCTGCTTTATACCAAGAACAAAGGTATGGAGTCCTTGGAAATACCAAACCCATTCATTTTATGGCCCATTGCATACATGTGCCAGGATGCATCCTGTTTTCAGTATACATGAAGCACAAATTTTGAGGAATAGGTTTTGAAAGGTATCGGAAAACTAAAACTCTCATCTTTCTTTTCTCTCTCCGTATAGAGTTATATATGTTTGGTATTACTGGGGTTGAACCAGGGCCTTCACACTGAGCAACTTCTCCAGCCTTTATTATTTATGGGCAATGTTTCACTAAATTGACTCAGCTGCACTCAATTTTGATCCTCTTGTCTCAGATTACCATAGTACTGGGATTACAGATTTGTGCTTTCATTCTTGCTTTAGAACTTTTCACATTTTTAATAAAATTACCTAATTGAGGAGCAAGAAGTAGCTCCCTGCATGAGGCAAAAACAATTGACATGCTCTATTTTTTGTATTTTCTAATAAAATGTAAGGGTCAAGTGGGCCTGGTGGTATATGCGTGGCTGAGGCAGGGGGACTGCAAGTTCAAATCCAGCTCAGGCTGCTTAGCAACTTAGCATTACCCTGTCTTGGAAAAAAAGGTGGGGTCAGGGTGCTGGAGTACAGTTCATTTCAAACCCTTGGGTTCATTCCCCAGTACCACCATAAATCAGAAAATACCAAGTTTGGTTTGTGGGTTTTCCCACATTGTGCCAAAATATCTGAGAAAATCAACTTGAAGGGAAGAAAGTTGTTTCGGTCATGGCTGACTGGCTTCATTGTTTCTCAGCCTTCCTCAGGCAGAATACCATGATCAGAGGGTGTGGCAGAGCAAACTTACCACCTCATGGAGACCAGAAATGAGGCAGGGAGAGAGAGATAGAAGGTGCTGGGGATGAATGCACCCTTCTAAGGCCTACACCATAACCTACCTGTTCCCATTAGGCCTCACATCCTAATATCTACCACCTCCCAGTAAGCATTTGCTGGGGACCAAGCAAGCCTTCAACATAAAAGACCTTCTGGGTCAAGGTGGTGCGGTTGTAGAGACGCGGAGCCATCTCGCTGTCTCTCTCTCTCTCTCTCTCTCTCTCTCTCTCTCTCGCTGGTGGGTATACAAAGTGATACCACCCCTGGGAATCAGTTTGGCAGATCCTCAGGAAGCTCACCAGCATCGCTATTTGTCAGCCATACCAGTTCTAGTATCCATTTATAAAATCGACAACAAATGTTCAAGCAGGAACTTGTACGCGAGTGTTCGTAACAGTTCTGGTCACAGTAGCCAAAAGGAAGAAACATCCCTGTTATGATTTGGACCCTTAATGTCCCCCCCAAAGCTCCAATGCTGAATGTTTGGTCCCGGATGCAGCAGGAATGTTCAGAGGCCTTTATGAGGTGATTGGATCATGATTAATGGATTAATCCACTTACAAATTCAGTTTAATGGGCTCTGACATAGAAATGAGCTCCCTCTCTGCTTCCTGCCTGCCATAAGATGAGCAGCCAGAACAGGTCTTTTCCCCTTAAACTGACTGCTTGTGGGCATCCTGTCACAGTGACAGAGGTTAACACAAACCCACAAAACCTTAAGGAATGAAGGATTAAATAAAGTGTTACAAATTCACACAGTGAATACTATTCAGGGATAAAAAGGAACAAAGTCTGGGCATTGTGGCCCATGCCATGGCACTTAGGAGACTGAGGCAGGAGAACCATGAGTTCAAGGCCAGCATGAGCTACATAGCAAGACCTTGTCAAAAAGGAGGTTGGGCTGGGATGCTGCTCAGTACAAAGGCCCTGGGTTGAAACTCAGTTCTGGAAAAAAGAAAGCCAGAGATGTAGCTCCACTGTGAAGCGTGTGCAGCATGAGTGCATCTCCAGCATAAGCTTCGAAAAGGTTATAAACATTGCGCCCAGTGAAAGAAGTGAGGCTCAAGGCAGAGCACGGCACGGTTCCATGTGATGGAGAATCTAGAACGGGCAGATTCATACAGACCCACAGCGAGGTCGGGGACGGAGAGCTGGGGAGAGGGGTGATGGGGTGACTGCTGATGGGCGTGTAGTTTCTTTTGGGTACTGGAAAAGTCCTGGCATTGGGTCCCGGTGGTGGGTATCATTAGTGCCATAGAGAGTATACTTTAAAATGGGTGCAGTGGTACATTTTATGTTATGTCTACTTTACCAGCGAAAGAGTGGCTATCTTTAGGTTATATTATTTAAAGAGATGAAATGTATGTACCATTAAAATAAACTTAATTTCTCATTCAGAGTACTTCTAGAAGTTTTGTGGGATTTTTATTTATTTATTTATTTATTTATTTATTTATTTCAAGATGATTTTTTTGTTTTTTTCGATACTGGGGATCGAACTCAGGACCTTGCGCTTGCAAGGCATGTGGCAGAATTACTGAGTTAAATCCCCAGCCCCACCCACTTTTTGAGACTGGGTCTTGCTATGTATTACAGGCTGGCCTTGAACTCACTATGTCGCTGAAGCTGACCTTGAACTTGTGGTGATCCCCCTGCCTCAGCCTTCCAAGTACTGGCATTACAGGGGTGTACCCCCACACCTGGCTTGTGGGGATTTTAGAGTTGGGAAAAAAAACCATAGAGATTGATAGCTCATGCCTACATTATAGAGTTTTTCAAAAATATTCAGCAACTTTTTTTCCATTTTTATACTGAGGATTGAATCCAGGGACTTTGCACTGAGCTACAACCTCAGCCCTTTTTAAATTTTTGATTTTGAGACAGTATCTCACTAAGTTGCTAAGTTGCCCAGGCTGGGCTCAAATTTATGATCCTCCTGCCTCAACCTCCCAGAATGCTGGATTCAGAGGCATGCACCACCATGCCTGGCTTCAGCAACTTTCTAATCATCACAAGTGTTAGCATCCACGTATAGCCACATGAATTTTTCCACTGCGAAGTTTGTAGTTCTATCTGACCCACTGGTTGGAATCCTGACCCTAAACTCAAAACCAACCTTGCAAAAGCCAGTCTTGTCTGACCAACTGTGGCTCAACAAACAAACCGTTCTGATTTATTTCTGTCTCGAATGCCATTGGTTACTGGGTCATAACAAGTTGTGCAAAATCATTTAGCTTACGTACTAGAATAATATGATTTCTTCATCTGTAAATTAAATTGCTGTAATACGACTACGCAGAGGCAGAAAACTCAGAACCAACCCAAGGATGAAATAGTAAAGCTACATTTGTTCCTGTGGGCTACGCACCATAGGTGCCGCCCATCTCTTTTCAAAGAAAATTTTAGCGAAGTAGTCATCTGTTGCCATGTTGCTTTTCATAATCGTTCTACTTTATGGAGTATTTACGTACAGGAAAAAAAAATTCCAAAATCTGGGAAAGTATTTTGAAAGCAAGTTTTCCAATAACAGTGTTAAGTTGATCTGTTCTATAAAGGTGGATGACACCAGATCTTCCAAGTTCTACTGCGTTTCGGGATTGTTCTTGAAAAGATATTCTGCCTATAATTAAAAGGAAAAAAGTAAACAACTTACAGGGTATTTATTAGCCCCCCCATCTCCCCCTCTCCTTTTCCCCTACCCCTCCCCTCCCTCCCTCTTTCTCCCTTTTAATACTGAGGCCCAAACTGAGAAGTGCTCTACCACTGCGCTATATCCCCAGCCCTTTTTGCTTTTTATTTTGAAACTGGGTCTTTCTAAATCCTTATGTTGACCAGGCTGGGCTCAAGCTCACACTCTCCTGCCTTTAATTGTCACAGAGCATGGGCACTGCAGGCACATATTTAATTTATATAATTAAATATAAGGGAAAAAATAAGGGTTTTGGGGCGTAGTTTGATGGCAGAGCACTTCTTCTTTTTCATTAGTACATGTTTACAGTCCATACTGCTTTCGTTCCTTGTGAGGAGTTGGTGCATGTATGTAACACATTTTAATTCCTTTTTCCATCCCCTCCCACCCTTCCGCCTCTTGATCGCCTTTCCCTATTTTTTCTCATTGAGTTTATTGGTACATTTTAGGTATACAGTACAGTTACATTCACCTTGGGGATCTTGGACCTTTACATGACAGTCTTGGTTCTCATTTTCCCTTTCCCTTTGAGGAAGACCTATCTCCCTACTTTCTGTGCTCTGTCTTTTATTTTGCTCTTTATTGATGGAGCACTTCTTGCCTAACAAGAGTGAGGCCCTGGTTTCAACCCTTACACACACACACACACACACACACACACCACATTTGTAAAAATTGAAATACATAAATTATGCTTCCAAATGAATAATAAAAGTCATACTATATAAGAATATGTGAGCAAGAGGGACAGTGAGAGAGGAGGAGGAGGAGGAAGGACAGGAGGAGGAGGAGAAGGAGGAGGAGGAGGGGAAATCTTATTGCAAACTGTAAATGTATTAGAAGCTACTCCCAAATAACCAGTTTCTCTGTCTCAACTGGTTTTCTGTTAAATTTCAGGCATATTTTATTTTTAAATCAATATTTTAAAAAATTAAATCTTGGGCCAGGGATGGAGCTCAGTGGTGCCGCCACCTGCTTCGCAAGCATGAGGACTGAGTTCAATCCCTGGTACCAAAATAAATAAATAAACAAATAAATAAATACATTGATTACCAGAAAATCAACAGGATCATCTGGCCTAACCTTACAGCACTCGTTCAGCCCTTGCACAAGAGTCGGCATAACATGGGTAATTAAGTAGTTTCTCAGGGGCCTAGACTGCGCCTCCAGTAGTTCCTTTTCTTCTCTCTTCACTTCCTCTAGTCGTTTATTCTATAAATAGAACATTTGGGGTGGATTAAATTTATAGCCAGAAAGGGGAAAACATTTTTACATAACTCCCCCACAGTGCATTAGAATGAGACACATTTTTTTTTTTTTTCTGAGACAGGGTCTATGTGGTTCAGATTGGCCTTGAACTCACTATATAGCCCAGGTTGGCCTCAAACTCACAGAGATCCTCCTGCCTCAGCCTTGTGATTGCCGGGATTATAGGCGTGTGCTTTTTTTTTTTTTTTAAAAGGCAGAGTCAAGAGTCAAGCCTGGTAGTCCAAACCAGCCTTGAACTTCCTATGTAGTCCAGGCTGGCATCAAACTTTCTCCTGCCTCAGTCTCCCCAGTGCTGGGATCATAGGTGTAAATGTATTAGAAGCTACTCATGCTACAGGTTGGATTTTTTGGCGGAGGGGTACTGGGGATTGAACACAGAGCCTTCGCACTGATCGTTTTTATTTTTTGATACAGGATCTTCCTAAGTCACGAATTGCCCAGGCTGGGCTTGAATTTTTGAACCTCCTGCCTCAGCCTGCTAGAGTGCTAGGATTACAGGAGCACACCACCCCACTATGAACTGTGTGCATCTTGGATCATTTCTTATACCAAAGTAATAGCTATTGGCCCAGGTGAAGAAAAGAAAGATGTGGGGGGGGGATGCGAGTGCTACTAGAAACCCAAAGGTGTTCCCAAGGTGACGTGTAGGAATAGCAACTCCAGGTTTCCTTTGGATGTCTCCCCCTCGGCCCAGCATGGCAGCAGACCTATAACCCAGCACTTGGAATCGACGCAGCAGGAACCTGAGTTTGAGGTCAACCCACGGTGAGTTCAAGGCCAGCCCAGAGTACATAACGAGACACTAAAAAACCTCCAAACTCTCCCTCTGAGCCTCAGGTGTGGGTGGCCACGGACATCAGTTAAGGGTGAGCACAGCAAGGTGAAGCCAACCGGAAGAGGGAACAGAGAAGGCCTCCCGGGTCCTTGGTGATATCAGAGCCACAAGCCCGACCCTTGCACTGCTCAAAGAATCCATATTTTCTTTATGTCTATGATTTCTCGAGTTTGCTTTTCTGCAACTTGCATGATAAAGAGTCCCATCTATTACTCGTTTGAAAAGAGATCCTTCTCAGTGAGACAGCAGACTTGGATATCTAAATGGGGAAAAGATGGGTGTACAACATGGAAGCATAAAGCTTTTGTTTGGCCACAAAAAATACCGTAAATATTGTTGTGTGTTGTGTTGTAAATGTTGTGTGTGTTGTGGAGAAAGCAGAGAGCTATTCTGGGGAGCAGAATCGCTTACGAGGAGCGGTGATCTGGGGAACTAGGAAAGGGGGGACGAGTAAGGTGCAACGCATAACGAGATGGAAGAACAACTGAATTAAACCACAAGGCCACACGCAGGGTGCTCCGCACGTACATGCTGTGTGTCAATACCACTCACGGGTAGTTTCTTTTAATCAATGCTAAGCATAGACCATGATGTTTTTTAAAAAATGGTAGACTTGGGCCAGGGATTTAGCTGAGCGGTTCGGTGGCCTGCCTCGCAAGTGCAAGGACCCAAGTTCAATCCCCGGTACAAAAAAAAAAAAAAAAAAAAAAAAAAAAAAAAAAAAA
>NW_022900933.1:34959008-34977355 GCF_012274545.1 Fukomys damarensis | reverse complement strand
AAAAAAAAAACACACAAAAAAAAAAAAAAAAAAAAAAAAAAAAAAAAGAAAAGAAAAAAGGTACACTTGACAAAGAAAGAAACAACCGAACAAACTTGTCGCAGGTGTTTCCATGGCATCTCTCCAGCGGGAAGGGGAGGAAGCCGGCTCTGCCCAGGCTCTGGCGCTCACCCACTCCTCCCAGCGGGCCAAACGCTCCGCGGTCTCTGCTGCCTCCTTCTGTGCTTGTGCGGCCTCCTGGGCCGCCTCCTCCGCCAGACGCATCTCCGCTGCCTTCTGCTCCAGCTCCACCTTCTCCTCCTCAGTTAGACCATAATTCCGAGGCTCCCCAATCTCTCGGATCAGCTGTTTGATAGCAAGTCTGTTCTGAGCATCTTCAAGTTTCTCTACATCTGTAAAGCCAGAGATAGATAGGGAGGGAGGAAGGGAGGGAGAGGTGAGCAACACAAACTTAGATGCCAACCCTGCCAGCGGTGTGCAAGAGTAAGTGACATCAGTTGCTGCTCTAAGGTTTCAGGATTTCTTTTCTCATTCGCAAGTGTTAAACGCATCTGAAAGTCATGCGTAGGAAGTGTGTGCTTGGGTCCGTGAGTGCTAATAGTCACGTGGAAGGAGTAAATGGGAATGCGGTAGGTGGATCGCAAATGTCCCAAAAGGCTTGGTCTCAGGGTGGCGCACAGGCAGGTGGTGGAGCCTTTAAGAGGAGGAGCTGGTGGGAGGTCCTTTCATCAGGAGCACTGCATCTTCCAAAAGGACTGTGACCCCAGGCCCTTCATCTGCTTCCTGGCGGTGAGGTGAGCCATTAGGATCTGACATGGTGTTCCCTCATGACAGATCCAAAGCAACAGCTAACACGCCATGGACTGAACCCTCTGAAACGTCTAGCCAAAATAAAACTTTTGTTTATTCTCTTGAGGCACTGGGGATTGAACCCAGATCCTTGCACATGCTAGGGAAGCACTCTGAGACCTTCTTTGTAAGTTAGCTATCTCAGGTCTTTTGGCGACAGAAAGCTAACACAGACCACCTCTAAAGTAATGACCTCTACGTCCCTGAAAATGTTCAAGCAAAGACTGGGACATTTTTTCCAGAAGTTTCCACAGAACGAAATCCTGTACATACATTTTGAAAGCTGGGAAGAATGACCTCAAGGTTTTGTTTCTGAAAACTAATGCCTCTGCGATAGATTTTCAATTAATAACAAATTAACCATTTCACTCAGCCTTCTTGGAGATGAAAAAGTCCAAACTCCATGTCTTAGTCACATTCTCATTGCTGTGACACAATACCCAATACCTGCAACTTAAGGAAGGAGAGGATTACTTTGGTTCCTGTTTCAGTCTATAGTTGGCTGGCTCCAAGACAGAACAGCATGGCACAGGGGTATGGCGGAGGGGAGTGGACAGTGAGCAGAGTGAAGGGAGGAGCTGGAAGGGGAGATAAACCCTTCTGGGTCACATCCCAGTAACCTGTATCTTCCAGCCAGGTCCCACCTCCCAACACCAAGCCTGCTGTAGCACCCCATAATCCCATCATCTTCCATAACCCCTGTCTTTGAGTACATGGGGTTTTGGGGGGACAGCCAGATATAAACCCTAAACCCTCCAGAATATGTGACTAATATCAAGACTCCCCCATAAAGACATTGAGGTAGTAAATTCTACATGCTGTCTTAGGTTTTCCTGGAAGGTGTCCCAAGAGAATGGTGCGTGGTTGACACATTTTGGCACATCCAGAGCCTTCTGGGGGGGGGTCACTGCCTGCCCCACCCTGCCCACAACTACAAGATGTGCCTGTCTCTCTGAGCGACCTCCATGTAGATGAGAGACACCGCTAGGTTCTAATGTTGGAGCAGAGTGGAGCAGTTTGGTGCTATACCCAAGTGTTACAGCTCAGTGTTCAGTGTTACAGCCAAGTGGCACAGCTCAGAAGGCACAGCTGAGCTTTATAGCTTTATAGCTCTGGGTCGCAGCTCTCGTAGTTTGAAGACTTGAGAATCTGAGGGTCAGTTGGAAAAGTAGAGGAAAAAAACCTTTGTTACGCCAGGGAGACTCACCAGGCACAGAGGAAGCTGAGCGCTCTAGCTGAGCGCTCTACCTGATATGCGAGCCTCCTTTTACAGGGATCTACAGGGTAGGCAGCATGCTCAGTGAAGCAGGGGGTGGAGTTATAGAACATTCCTGAAGCAGAGGGGCGGAGTTACAGAACATTCTTGAAACACATGCCTTGTGAGCATGCTCAATAAACCAGGGGGCGGAGTTACAGAACATTCCCGAAACACATGCCTTGTAAGCATGTTCACTGAAGCAGAGGGGGTGGAGTTACAGAACATTCCTGAAAGGTCACACAGTTCACACAGTCACAAACCATTTTGACACATTGGGCAGGACCACAGCAGCACAAACTTACATTTCCAAAACAAAACATTCTGTGGGAAAAAAAACTGTAGGAGAGGCAAGGGCCTGTCTTGTTGTAAAGCACTCCTCTATGACTAACACCAGAAGAGGGAGGAACAGGGCAATGCATTAGTTATGAGCAAAATCACACCCCTGAATAAACAAGACACGCACCAAAACAGAAAAGTCTCACCAGGCCCCTCTGACAAGCTCAGGTGTACTCTCCTTGAATCCTCTGAGTAATTACAACTCAGGTCACTAAGCACCCTGAAACGTTCTGAGAGGGCTTTACCTCAGGAGGATGTGCTCCCAGGAACAGTGTCCCCCATAATCCTGCCCCCGGAAACTGGAGTAGGAGCGTGGCTGACTGGATCATGGGTGCCTGGCCTCACCTTGCTGTGAGCATTGCCCCTCTAGGAATGTGGGACTCTGACCCTGAGAACCAAGTCCAGCTCTGAGCCCGGCTCCCAGTGTAACTTGGAAACTACAAGGCGGCGGGCAGTCCACAGAGATATACAGAGCGAGACAGAAAGAGACAGAGATGGAGAGTGAGAGAGACAGACAGAGAGGGCCCCAGGCACGCCAAAAGAAAGCACGCTTCCCAGCATCTTCCCAGGCCCTGTCCCGATGAGGCAGATGTGCCCAGCACAGAACCAGGCGGGGGGGATACACCGGCCATGTGCCCGTTCCTCCTTGTCATTTCTGTTTTTCTCAAGGCTTCTCCCTCAAGCGCTCCTGATACTTTTATAAACAACTTTTGGGAGCTTTACTGAAAAGATGACAGGGACTATTTTCTGAAATTCACCATCCTTTCCTAGTTATATAATTAAACAGTGTAGGCTGAGGCTTTAGCTCAGTGGTGCTGCTGCTTGCCTTGCAAGCACAAGGTCTTGAGTTTGATACCTGATGCCAAAACACAAAACAAAACAAACAAAAAAAAACACCCCAAAATAAAAAAAAAAAAAACAGTGTAAACTAATTTTCATATTAGTAGGCATAGAATCCCTGGCTTTTACATATAAAACATGTCCAGTGAGCAGCAACCCTTTCAGATGAGGGCGAAACCTAGGCACTGCTGAAGGCATAAAACAGAGAAGAATTTACGGTTTAGAAGTTATTTCTTCCTCCTCCTCTCCCCTTTCCCTCTTCTTCTTGTTTGTTTGTTTGTTTTGGAGACAAGGTCTCCCTGTGTAGTTCAGGCTGGACTTGAACTCCTGGCAATCCTCCTGACTCAGCCTACCCCAATGCTGGGATTACAGGTGTGCGCCACCATACCCAGGTTTCTATTTCTTTCTTTCTTTTCTTTTCTTTTTTCTTTTTTGTATTTCTTAATAGTGCATCATCTCATGCCTTAGTATTGGCATAACATACTCCTTGATGTACCAGGCACTTTGTATCTTTCCTCTCCACCACCTGTAATGACCCTACAAATGACCCTGAAGGATGGGAAAACTGAGGCCGAGCCGGAACTTCAGGGAGCTCTCCCGGCTCCAGCGGACTCTGTCCCCCAGCTCTCACCTCCCTACACTCAGAGTACAAATGTCACCTCTTCTGCCTAGCCAGTAGGTGACCACCAGACTGGGGACCAGTTGTTTCTCCCCAAGACCAGAGCAGAAAGAAGCATCAAGACCCAGAGGGCCAGGAGAGGAAGTCCAGGCATTCAGTAGGGAAGGGGAGCTGAAATGTCTTCAAAAGTTCAGTTTTCGAGCCAGGAATAAAGAAGAACAAGCGGGAAAGAGGAGGTGGGAGAGGGGAAGGAGGGAAAGAGGAGGAGGGTGGAGGGGAAGCCGTGCCAGACGGTATTTCCTGAGTGGCTGCTGTGTGCTAAGATGAGTAATATGTTTACAAACAAAACATACAAACAAGGAGGAATGGGATGAGAAGCTATTTGCTTTACTAGGTAGCAAGAAGGTGAGTTAAGAGCACCAGTGCAAACAGGCAAGTTGGTACATGCCTGGGAGGCTGAAGCAGGAGGATTGCAAGTTCGAGCCCAGCCTGGGCAGCTTAGGAACTTCCTGAGACCCTGTCTCAGAAATAAAATAAAAAGAAAAAGTAAAGGGCTGGAGGTATAGTCCGGTGCAAAGGCCCTGGGTTCAGTCCCCAGTAAGGAGGGGGGAGGTTGGGTGGGGCATCAAGCATGCAGCGGTGCACTGGACAGAACCCTCAGGAGGGCCAGTCAGTCAGCAGCACAGGCTCACAAATCTTTGATTTAAAAATGAAGGGCCGGGGATGTAGCTCAGCTGTGCTGCCACCTGCCTCGAAAGCCCAAGGTCCCCAGTTCGATCCCCAGTACCCCGCACCACCACCAACAAGAGTCATCGTGGCCTCTACACCATCATCTATCCACGTCTGATGCAGCAGCAGCCTCCTCCCCGCACCTGTCCCCAGCACAGTGGCACCGGGACTCAGTCCCTTCTCACCCTAAGCCCTTCCAGCCCTGTGCCCCAACCCCTGCTTCGCCCCGCAGGGATTCCCGGGGCGGCTCGGCATCCGGGTCCTACCAATGTGTACGGGGTGGATTTCAATCTCGTCAAAGTAGTTGTAGACAGTCTCGTCTTCGGTGTTGATGTCCCGGTAGTTGCTCAGCGCCCTGAGGAAGCGGTCCTGGGTGTAGTGAGTCCCAGCCACGACGCTCTCTGGGAGGTTGATCACCCGCTGCTTTAGAAACTCATCTGAGGCGTCCAGGCCACAGACGAACTCTGGGGAGAAGAACAGCCAGGTCAGTAAAGTAGGGTTAAGTGGGTACCGGCTGGGACATGTGTTCCTGTGTTTCTGTCACGCCAACCTTCCCGCCAGGTGTGGTGGTACACACCTGTGATCTCAGCACTTTAGCCGAAGCAGGAGGATCCCCAAGAGTTTGAGGCCAGCCCAGGCTACATAGTGAGACCCTGTCTCAATCAATCCATCATCAGCCTCTAACAGGCCAATTGAGGGGTTTTTGTGTATTTGTTTTTTGACAAGATTTCTCTTTGCTGTTCAGGCTGGCCTTGAATTTGTGGCAATTCTCCTGCCTCAGCCTCCTGAGTACAAGGATTACGGTGTGCACGGCCATGTCAAAATTGAGGTTTTAATAGCGCTTTCCATAGTCATCACTTAAGTATAACTTTCAACTTGTTCCCTTCAAACAGCAAAGCTGAGAAGAAGGAAACCAGACCCAGGCTAAGGGCAGCAGCAAAAGGCAAGAGTTGATCCCGGACAGTTAAGACATTCAGAACTGAATTCGGATGTTTCATCACATACGGGTGATCGTATTCAAGTATTTTAAATTTTTTTCTCTGCCTTATGATGTTTTGGTGTCTTGGGGGCCTTGCAGACTTGGGGAAAGATTGTCCATCCCAGGGCTGGCTGAATGCTAAATAGTAAACAGCAGGCTCGAGAGCACGGCCTCCTGGAACACTCATCCCATTCTCCCTGCCCTGTCACCCTAAGGCCAGCCCCCTCCGTTACCGCCGTGGCCCCCCCTTGCTTTTCCATGGAGACCCTCCTGACCACACCGTGCTCCCACAAGGCCCTGAGTGGTGTGCACTGCCCACTTTGTCAGAAAATATAAGAAATAAGCACTGGGTGCGGTGGTGCAAGCCCATAATCCCAGCATATGGGAGGCTGAGGCAGGAGGATTGCCAAAAGTTCAAGGCCAGCCTGAACAATTTAGTGAGATCATGTCTCAAAAAATAAAAAGTGCTCTGGGTTCAATCCTAGTACTATGGGGTTGGGGAGAAGAAGGAGGAGGAGGAGGAGTAAGAGGAGGAGGAGGAAAGGAGAAGGAGGAATACAGAATAGCATTACTTGAGGTGTGATCTGGGAGGAAAATCTTAAACTTACCAGGTAAAATTAATTTATCAACAGGAAATAGTTTGCCTCTGATTTCATCTTCCTTTTCTTCATCTTCCTCTAATAAAAATATACACAGTTGTATTTGTTAACATACCGTCCATAGCAAAAATTCAGATACTATATTGTATGATCACTAAAGAAAACTAGCAATAAACAAAACTTGTAGTTCAGAAATAGTCTCACAACCTCCACATCCACTGACACTCGAATAGAACAAGAAGATGTAGAAGCAAGATGAGGAGGCACAGACCAGCAATCGCAGCACTCTGGAAAGCTGAGGCAGGAGAACTGAAAATTCACAACTTAGTGAGTTAGTGAGACCCTATCTCAAAATGAAAAATAAGAAGGGGCTTGGGAGTAGCTCAGTGTGAAGGCCCTGTGTTCAATCCCCATTACCACAATAAATAAATAAGTACATAAATAAAATTATAAAAGTAGTATGCCCATGCGTATGATGGCATACTATTCAACCTTAAAAAAGGAAATTCCACCACATTAGACAACATGGATAAACTTGAGAACATCCCGTTAATGAAACAAGCCAGTCACACAACAAGTACTGCATGATTCTGCTGAGAGCAGGTATCTTAAATAGTCCGATTCATTGAATGGAAGAGTAGACGTGATTTCCCGGGGCTGGGGTACACGGAAAAGGAGAATTACAAATCAGTGGGCATAAACCTTCAGTCCCGCAAGATGAATACGTTTTACAGAGTTGAACATTACAGTACATTGAGTCAACAATAATGTGTTGTATACTTAGACATTTTAAAGGCGTAAACAGCCGTGCTGGTGCACACTGGTAATCCCAATATTTGGCAGTGTGAAGCAGGAGGATTGTCATGAGTTCAAGACCAGCCTGAACTGCATAGTAAGACCCTGTCTCAAACAAACAAGATTAAGAGGGTAAATCCCACATTGTATTCATGCTTTAACAAGATAAAATTAAAATTTAAATCTATACACCTAATAAAGATGAGTGAAGATGCTAGAGCAATAATACACAATAAGATAGGCTCTTGCCTTGCCCCTGTCTTGCCTCCATGTCTTCCACAAAATGTTTTGTTCCAGAAAAGTAAGTTTGTGATGCTGGGCAGTTGCTCCTGCCCAGTGTATCAAAATGTTTTGTAATTGTTTGAACTGTGTGACCTTTCGGGAATGTTCTGTAACTCCGCCCCTCTGCTTCAGTGAGCATGCTCACCTACCCTATAACTCCCTATATAAGGGGGCTCTCATGACTGGTGAAGCACTCAGACATCACAGTACAAACTCCTCTGAGCCTGTGGGCATAATGAAGGTTTTTCTTCACCTCTGAGCTGTAGCACTCAGCTGTGCCTTAGAGGCACTTGGCTAAAACACCAAGCTGTTCCACTTTGCCACAACAAAGAGACAAAAATTCTCTCCAACATTTTGTTTATTTAATTGAATGAATATTTCTCTAGGGCTGGGGATTTAGCTCAGTGATTCTGCCACCTGCCTGGCAAGTGCAAGGTCCCGAGTTTAATCCCCGGTACCAAGGGGAAAAAAAAAAAAATTCTGGACAACAAAGTTGGAACTTACTTGTATACAATCAAAACATAGTGGCGGGGGGGAGCTGGGCCTGGTGGCACATGCTTGTAATCCCAGCACTTGGGAGGCTGAGGCAGGATGATCGCTGTGCTTTCAAGACCAGCCTGAGCTACATAATGAGTTCCAAATCAGTCTCAACTACATAGTGAGACCTTGTCTCAAAAAATGAAGAAAACAAACAAACACTAAACCCACAGTGAACAGTCCAACTTACGATTGAACAGGTCTTTTGCTTGATCATAGGTCTTTGGGAATCCATCCAGGATGTAACCCTGATTCCTACAAGGCATGGATTTTAGTTTTTCTTTCACAAATCGAATTATATATTGATTGTCCAGCTCACCTGATAAAAAAAGATAGCACTATGAAGCACATTTTATGTAGGGTTTATGTACTAAATTTATCCTAAAGCTGGGTGTGGCGGTGCACACCTATAATCCCAGAATTTAGAAGGCTGAGGCAGAAGGATCACTGTGAGTTCAAGACCAGCCTGGGCTACATAGTGAGTTCTAGGTCAGTCTCAACTACATAGTGAGACCCTGACTTAAAAATAAATAAATAAATAAACAAACATACCCTAAAAGCTGTCATACAAAGGTATTACTGAAAACTCTTTATTTTGCATTTAAAGTAAAAAATACATGGTTTTGTATTTTGAACATGACGTGAGTTCTAGCAAATGTTAGAGGAAAATCCAAGGAGCTGGTCTAGGAGGAAGAACAGGGTACAGTGCTGCTGTCGGAATGACAAGATGTTCTGTGAGGACAACTTCTGGGGGAGGCTGACGAGGAGCAAGTGGACTAAGGCAGAGCATTCAGACTACCTGTGAAATGATTCTGTTGTGAGAATTTAAAACAGTGAGGCAGGAGATTGGGGCGTGGCCAGCCATCTGGGCAGTGGGAGTGATCTTGTCAATCATAGAGATCCAGACACGTGCGCTCAAACCCTGCACACAGAACCAATCAGGGAAGGGTATCTTTCATTCTGAGGGTGCGAAATCAAACAGGCGTTTGATAGGACAGCCCAGATAGGACCACGCTGAATGGGGGGGCGTGGCCACTGTAAGCGCTTTCCTGTCCAATTCTTTGTTCAGTACAAGAACCTGGCATCTCTAGCAGGATCCCACAGCACCCGGACCAGGGTAACAATGATATTCGTGCTGCTAATACAAGACCTAATGAAAGTTGGTGCCCGGGCTAGGGGTGGAGCTCAGTGACAGAGCACTGCTTAGCATGAGCCCGGACCCAGGCTGGACGGGGCTGGGGATGCAGCTCAGTGCAGAGGGCCTGGGTTCAATGCCATTGCTGTCCACCCCCAAAATTTACGTGTTCAGTAAAAGTCTTCTGGATCTGAACAACAAACTTGGAAGGGGACCAAGAGATGGAGATGGGGAGGGAGGGAGCCGAGGGGAAGGGGAAGTAAACAGAACTGAGATGTGTCACGTGCTCCTCCCAACTCCCAGCAAGGGATGTGATTACGCGCTGCGAACGTGACTAATAAAAATAAATGCGTAAATAAATACAGTGAAATGACCTGACTCTCACAAGAATCTGCCCGACTTTCCTCATCTTTCCTGTTCGGCGTTTCTGACCTCGACCATCAGGCAGTTTCCCAGACAACCCAGGACACGGATTCCTGGAAATTGCTCGGAGAGGCTGAGGGGGGACAGCTGTGCTCTCGAGCCAAGTGACGACACTGCGGTGCCAGCAGACCCCATCCGTCTTTCTGTCATCGCTATGTGAACAGCTGTTGCGTGCAGTGCACAGCCCGTCCTTCCACTGCCAATCACGGGCTCTGAGACGTAAAATCAAGAGCTTTTGGTCTGTGTCACCTCCCTACAATAAAATGAGCCTAATTAAAACATCTCTCCTTTCTCCCCCTTTTCTGTGTCACAGATCATTAGGCAGTGAAGGGTCCGGATAACAGTCGGTTCTTCCAGAAACTTTAACATTGTAGCTGAAACAGAAAAAAAATGGATCCAAGGTGGTATTTTATTTGGCATATGGCGATTCCTCCAAATGGCTTACGCATCACGTCCCAGAAAGTGGTAAAGAGAAACAAAATCAAAAGAATATCAAGAAAATCACGAATATTCAGAGACTGGCTTCATTTATGCTGTCTATTTCCACTGCATAATCACATCAAATGGAGGGCCCTGTTCACACTTATCTTGATTTATTTCAGGCACGGAGCCCTGTCTGCTTGATTTGAAGGTAGCTGTGCCCTGTCCGCGGCCCTTTACACCTGGCAGACAGGGTACACCATGCCTAAGGCCCTTTCTCTAAAAAACCGTGGCCTCCCTACAGCTAATCCGGGACCTTTGGCCAAGGTGCAGCTCTACGGTGGGCAAGTGCTTCTGCATAACTTTTTTTTTTAATAAATGCTACTTGTACGTTGGATGCACATGGCTGAGAAGGCAGTGGTTACTATAGTGAAGATGAACACATCTGTCATTGCAGCTACTTTTTGTGACAAGAGCAGCAAAAATCTACTTAACACAAAGCCCCATTATAATACACCTGTATTCAGTATTCACTTCGCCCTGGCCTTATCCATTACATCTGGAGACTTTTCGTACCCTTTAACCTCTACTGCTCCACCCATGCCCAACTCCTGTTGTCTGACCTATTGAAACCATGATTTTATCTCTAAATCCTGTGCATTTGACCTCTTTTGAAGATATACTCCACAAAGAACTTTTCTCTTTCCATGTCTACCTTATTTCACTGAGCATAACATCCTCCTGGTCCATCCACACTGGGTAAATGGTGGGACTGCCTCCTTTTTAAAGACTGAATAGTATTCCATCATTCCTGGGTTTTTTTCCTTTTCTTTCTTATTTTTGAGAAGAGTCTTCTTGTTCTGTAGTTCAGGCTGTCCTTGAACTCACAATGTAGCCCAGGATGGCCTTGATCTTTTGGTGATCCTCCTGCCTCAGCCTCCGGAGTGCTGGGATTACGGGCATGCACCACCACACCCAGCATAATACTCTGGGATGTGGGCGTTTCCATATAGTAACACATTTTCTTCATCTGTTACCCCCCTCCACCATGGGAGGATGTTTAGGTTGTTCCCATGTCCTAGCCATTGTGAATATTGTTGGATGAACACAGGAATGTAAATATCTGTAGAAGGTGATGATTCATCCGCTTTTGTTTTATATCCAGAAGAGAAATTGCTCGGCCTAATGGTAGTTTTATTTTAAATTTATTATTTTCTCTCCTTCCTACCTCCTCCTGCCAGCTCTCTCCCCACTTTGTGGCAGGGTCTCAATATGTTGCCAGGTTGGCCTTGAACTCAGGATCCTGCCGCCTTGGCCTCCTCTGTAGCTGAGATTACAGTCATATGTCATTCACCTGGGCTATTTTAAATTCCTTTAGGAGCCTTTGTACTGTTTTCCACAAAGGCTGGACCTCCTCTCTGATTGAAGAAAAACAAAAAATGAATGCAATGGCTCTGCTGGAGAGACTTTAAAATGTTTCTTAAAGCAATTTCACTGGGTGTGGTGGCACACTGTTGTCCCAGCACTCAGGAGGCTAAGGCAGGAGGATCGCCCCAAGTTTGAGGCTAGCCTAGACTACACAGTGAGTTCAAGACAGCCTGAACTATAGAGAGAGACTTTGTCTCAAAAAAGCAAAACAAAACAAAACAAAAATTCTGTCTATCTTTCAAATACCGGTAATATTTTAAATGTCAATATTAGCTTATATTCATAAGTACGAAAACAGGGCTTAAAAATAGATAGCTACAAGCCAAGATTTTACAATAATCAATGCACAGTATAGATGTTATGAAATGGATATATTCACAGAGCCCTTTACCCTTTTTATTTTCACACTCACGAGTAAATTGAAAGACTAGTTCAAACTGGGTATGGTGACTCACACCTGTAATCCCAGCACTCAGAAGGCTGAGGCAGGAGGATCGCAAGGTGGAGCCCAGCTTGGGCAACTTAGTGAGACCGAGTTTCAAGAAGCAGAAAAAGGTGGGGAGGGGGTTCTGGAGTTTGGCTCAGGGCAAAGACCCTGGGTTCAGTCACTAGGACCAGGAGAAAGCGACAGTGAGGGGCAGACAGATGGAAAGACACAGGACAAGCCTAGAGTCTGGGGCCCGGGAACTCTCAGTTGAACAAAGCCCTTCTTCCAGAGGCTGTCAGGAGGGTGGTGCCTCCCTTCTGATGCCACGTTAGTGCTGCCCCAGTGTTGCAGGCCACACATCAGAGCAAACGAAGCCATGGGAGCTCCGTGCTGCTCAGGGGCCCCTGCCCTTGTCCACCTGCAGTGGGCACAAAGGTTTTGTTTTGCTCCAACCGAATCGCAGTCCAGGTTTGATGCCAGGTAAACATTGAAGTGAAGGAGTTTGGGGACAAACTTCAAAAAAGAAAGTGTCTTCTGAAAGGTACAGGCGTGGTGGTGCACACCTGTGGTCCCAGCACTGAGGAGGCTGATGCAGGAGAGTTGCTTTCAGTTTGAGGCTACAGAGTGAGTTCAGGGACAGCCTGCACCACATAGGAGACCCTGTCTCCTAAGAAACAAAACAAACAACAAATAAATCAATGAGTAAGGCTTCCCCACGCCTCTCTCTCTCCAGCCTGATGCATGTGGCCTCTAAGGACGTGGCGATTCAGTGGCCAGGACAGCAGCACCGAGTCTGTGCTCGGGTGGATTCCACGTGGTTCACACAGAGGTCTCGCCTGATCCGGTCCCAGGAAGGCCACTGAGCGGGTCTCCGTTGCGAGTCACAGGCGCCCTTGGCAGCCTGGTGTCAGCTGCTGTCCCCAGTGCTGACTCTGGCCCACACCCAGCTGTGGTTCACACCAAGTAGCTGTGCCCGCTTGTTCGTTCCCACACAGCCTGTTGTCAGGTTCCCTTATACATTGTCCCCCTCACAGAGCAGAAGGTGAAGGCCAGAATTGTCAGATCCTCTAAAAGCAGAATGATTTTACTTGTTTTTGTTTTGTTTTGTTCTTAGATAGGGTCTCACTATGCAGTTCAGGATGACCTTGAACTCACTATGTAGCCCAGGTTGGCCTCGAATTTGAGGTGATCCTCCTGCCTCAGCCTCCCCAGTGCTGGGACTATAGGTATGTGCCACCACACCTGGCCCTCCTTTTTCAAATTTAAAAGTTTCTTTCTTATCCTACACCAGGAAGTCACCAAAATATCAACAAGGGTGCTGGGTACAGTAGCCACACCTGTGATCGTGTCACTTGGGAGGCCCATGAGGGAGGCCTTGTCTCTGTCTCTCTGTGGCTCTGTCTGTCTCTGTTTCCTCCTGTCTCTGGCTCTGTCTGTCTGTCTGTCTGTCTGTCTCTCTCTCTCTCTCTCTCTGACAGAGGAAATTCCTTTGCTGTTCTCATTCCTGCCAGGCTTTCTGAGGAAACAGCCATCTTTTGTAACCAGACCTTGTGAAATCCTGGCTCCTGTCCACCTGACCAGCCCTACCTGCGTTCTGCTCCATGCTCTTCTTGATGCCGTCCAGCAGCTCCTGAGCGTCCTCCATGTTCTCCTCCTCTTCCTCCTCCTCATCACCTTCATCCTCCTCCCCTCTGTCCTTGGGAGTGACAATCGCCTCCTGCAGGCCACAGGGGTTAGGACTCACCAACCAACTGGCACGCAAGGAAGCCGGGCCCAAAGGGAACCAGTGACTGCCATTGTGTACAAGTTGTGGGACCGGGCATGACAGTGTGAGCTGGTAATTCCAGCACTTTGGGAGGCTGAGGCAGGAGGATATAAGTTCCAGCCCAGCCTGGGCAATTTTGTGAGACTCTATCTCAGTAAAAAAAAAAAAAAAGGACTAGGGTGTCACTCAGTACCAGAGCCCTGGCTCAGTCCCCAGCACAATTGGCAGGATGTGTGTTCCCACAGAAATAGATGAAAACCTCAAAGTTTTTACTCTGCTTTTAGAATAATGTGCTCCTGAGCAAATGGCCTGAACTGCTGAAGAATCAACACTTTTCTAAGGTGCTAGGATGTGTCTTTCTTTCTTTCTTTCTTTTTTTTTTTTTTGAGACAGGGTCTCACTATGTAGTCAAGACTGACCTGGGACTCACTATGTAGACCAGGCTGGTCTCGAACTCACAGCGATCCTCCTGCCTCAGCCTCCCAAGTGCTGGGATTACAGGTATGTGCCACCACATCTGGCAAGGTTGCGTCTTTCTTGAAGGGAATGTATTTTCTAGAAATCAAGACTTTTAGGCTGAGGGTGTAGCTCAGTGGTATAACAACATAGGTTCACTACTCAGCACCCTAAAATGGTCAGTACTCATTTAGGGAAATGGACCTCAGCATCTGCAGTTCCCAACAAAATGAGGAAAGACAGTTAATGTGCTGATAATACCCTGAGAAAACACAACAAGAATAAAATCATTTTGCTGTAGTCCCAGCACTTGGGAGGCTGAGGCAGGAAGATCTCTGCATGACTTCAAGGACAGCTTGGGCTACACAGTGAGTTCAAAGCCAGCTGACCTACATAGAAAGACTCTGCCTCCAACAAACAAACAGGAATAAAAACAGAAGTGTTCTCATCTTCAGGAACAGGACATGATACACTCTGAGGAAGAGCTGGAGGCGACCACATTTCAAGGGTGAGACAGGCAAAGTAGTTCTGTCTCACCAAGGAGAGCCCTGGGGTCCTGCAACTTCATAACCACGGCCAGTGTGAAAATGCAATGGGAATAGCAAATCTTGGGCTGGGGATTTAGCTCAGCGGTGCCACCACCTGCCTCGCAAGCACAAGGTCCTGAGTTCGATCCTCAGCACCAAAAGAAATAACAAGAATAGCAAATCTCTCTGACACGTGAAATGAGTCGCTTGCTTATTACAACAGTAAGAAAAGCATTTTTTCGATGTGAAAATTCCCAGTAAGGTGTTACCAGCTTCGCTATGGCTTCGGTGATCACATCCTTCATTTTAATGTGGTGGAGTCTGTAGTACTTGGACAGCTCTTCCGCTATGCTGGATTTCCCCACCGCGGGAGGGCCCAGAATGCAAATCTTGATGGGCTGCAAGAGGAGCAGAAGGGGCTTGCAGTGAGCTCCGAACAGTGGGTCTGTAGCACTAAGTGGATTCGTTTCAGGAATGTGCCTTTCAGGCTCAGGACAGTTATCTCTCTGTCTCTGTCTCTGTTGTTTCCTTAGAGACAAGGCCTCACTATGTATCCCAGGTGGGCTTCCAATCCACTGTGATCCTCCTGCCTCAGCATCCTGTGTGCTGTTTTATTTATTTTTTTACACTTGATCTTAGCCAAAAGGCCAAGAAGCAATTTTTTTCTTACTTTTCTTCTTCTTCTTCTTCTTTTTTTTTTGAGACAGCATCTCCCTATGTAGCTCAGGCTGGTCTTGAACTCACTACGAAGTCCAGCTGGCAGGAATCCTCCTGCCTCAGCCTCTTGAGTGCTGGGGTGACAAGTGTGCACCACTAAGCCTGGTCTGATTTAATTATTTTTAACACAGTTAACTTACTCTGGTTTTTAGAAAATGCCATTTCTTCTGCTGAAAATGTGCTTGAATGTTAAATACATTTTGTGGCATTCATAACCAGTGATATACTTGAGAGGCTGAGGCAAGAGGATTGCAAGTTTGAGGCCAGCCTGGACAGCTGGACAGCCGGGAGGCTGCACATCAAAATCAAATAGGACAGGCGGGTGCAGCACAGTGGGAAGGCCCTGGGTTTGACGGCCAGCACTTAGCTCTGTCACCGGCACCATGGGTAGGAGACTGAGGCCGCACACCGAGGGAGCAGAGCTGGCCCTGCAGTCCTGGCTGGGGAGGTGGAGAGGCCCGAGGCGGCGGCAGTGCTGTGCCTGGCCCGAGGTCCCTGCTTCTGCCTGCACATGGCATGGACCCAAAGCATGGGCACAGTGGTCACTGTGATCTCAGCTGCTGTACGGTTTCATAACACCTGTGCCCTGCTGAGCCTCTGTGTGCTTTAGGAGCTTTGCAGGGGGCTCCCCAAGGAGCCAGGCAGGGGCTGCACTACTGATTTCCAAGGGGAGGGTGGGCGTTCTTGCTTGGCCTGCATCTCTGTCTGCATCCCTAACTAGCTGTGTGCCTGTGAAGAAGTGACTTCATCTCTCTGAGCTTGTTTCCTCATCCATAATGTGGAGATAAGAATATCTTCCTTGCTGGGCATGATGGCGCACGCCTGTAATCTCAGCACTTGGGAGGCTGAGGCAGGAGGATCGCTGTGAGTTCCAGACCAGCCTGGGCTACATAGTGAGTTCCAGGTCAGTCTCAACTACACAGTGAGACCCTGTCTCAAAAATAACACAAAACACAAAAAACAAACAAAAAAAAGAATATCTTCCTTAAAATTTGATTGTGTGTAGATGGGGAGGAGAGGAGGGGGTGAAGGGAGGGCAGGGGTAAGGGGAAAAATGAGAATCAAGACTTGTCATGTAGAGGTACAAGATCCCAACAATGAATGTAACTGTACTGTATCCCTAAAATGTACCAATAAACTCAATTAAAGCTGAAAAAATAAATTAAAAAATTTTTGATTATATGCAAAGAATTCTACCATACCTACCTTTCTCCTCAAAAAAGACAAGTAAGTGAGGCAGTTTGTATGCTAACTGAATTTAACCATTTCGCAACATATACATCTTTCAAATAGCATGGTGAATAGAGGGCATGGTGGTAGACGGTGTGATCTCATCACTCTGGGAGACTGAGGCAGGAGGATCCCAAGTGCAAGCCCATCCTGGGCAACTTAGTGAGATCTTGTCTCAAAACCAAAAAAATAAAAAAGGGCTGGGAGTTTAGCTCAGTGCCAAGCAAGGTCTTAGGTTCAATCCTTAGCACTGCAAAAATCAATAAAGTAAGCCCTAAAAAGCCATCGTGGTATATATTATAATTGTGTACAATTTCTATGTGTTGATTAAGTTTTTAAAAAAGAACACCTACCCAGAAAGGTTGTGTTGATTAAAATGGCCAGTAAATCCCTTAGCCAGTGGAAAGATCAAAGGAATGAGTAGTTAGACTTCTTTGACCTCTCGGCGCTCTCCCACAGGTGTCCCCACAGGTAGGAAGGCACCTGGGTAATTTTGCTTAGGTTGGTAACTGTAACAATCCATCCTGAGCTTACTATCTGGTTCAGTTTGCGCAGCAGTTATGATCAATGCTGACTTAATTTCTTTTCTTTTCTTTGAGACAGATCTTGCTATGTAGTTCAAGCTGGACTTGAACTCACAATGTAGCCCAAGCTGGCCTCAAACTCGAGGTGATCCTCCTGCCTCAGCCTTCCGAGTATTGGGATTAGAGGCGAGCACCACCACGCCAAGCTTATTTAAACAATTTTAAGGTTTGATTGACAAGTACTAGCATAACATGTAGCATGTATCATGTGGCCTAACATATACATGTAGATGATCAGACTTGGACAAATTTAGCAAATTTTAAAAATGCCTTGAGATTAGAAGTTTGGATGCTTGAAAAGGAAACCGCTTTCGCTGTTGCAACTGTGCACAGCTGAGGTGGTTTACTTCAGTGGCACTTACCAGCAGCCCTCTGCTCTGCTTGTACTCTTTGAGGACATTGTTGACATTTTCCACGAACCCGCTCTGCGCCGCCCAGCGGATGTTGAAATTCTCCTTCACAAAGAGCGCTTCCATCCTCAGGTCGACCAGTAAGTGGTCGATGCTCTCTTGCTGAGGAGGAAAGGAAACCAGAGGTCTGTTCTTCTGCTTACTTTTCACAGTTTGAAAAGACCAAAATCACTACAGTTATCAAGGAGACGCAGTGCACATCCACTGAAGATGAAAATCAGCCCAGGGCTGGGTATCTACAGGGGCCTAATTGCGATTTTTCTTTTTTTCCTCCTCTTTTCTTTTTTCTTTTATCCCGTTTAAAAAAATAGCATCTACTTTTTGAATAATGCAATCCTATGGCTCAAAATCTCCCCAAGCAGTAAATACTTTGCTTTATTTATTTATTTTATTTTATTTTTGGTTTTTTTGAGACAGGGTCTCACTGTGTAGTTGAGACTGACCTGGAACTCACTATGTAGCCCAGGCTGGTCTGGAACTCACAGCATCCTCCTGCCTCAGCGTCCCGAATGCTAGGATTACAGGCGTGTACCACCATGCCTGGCAGTAAGTACCTTGTGATGGCACATGGAATGCTCTGGGAGAATGAGGCAGGAGGATTGCAAGTTTGAGTTTAGCCTGTGAGTTTTGGGAGACCTCGTCTCAGTGTAAACATAAAGAAAGAAATAGCTGGGTATCATGGTACACATCAATAGCCCCTGTTAGAAAAGTTTTCAAGAAGCTCCAGTAGCCCAACCCCTAGCAGAGTCAGCTAACTATGACAGGCCAGAAGGTCACGTTAACCATTTCTGAACAGGAACCAAGATAAACATCTGGTACGGGAACAACCGGATCTAGCCCTAAACATTCCTGTAAATGATCCCCCACCGAAGTCCCCCCTCCCCTTTCTCGGAATTCCCCCTACCCTATAGCTTGTGGTTTTTTTCTTTAAAAACTGTGTATCTACCCTGCTTCAGGGCTCAACTCCTCTGCCCCTGCGAGGGTTATGAGCTGAGCCCCAGC
>NW_022900933.1:34905343-34958948 GCF_012274545.1 Fukomys damarensis | reverse complement strand
ATCGTGGCTGTCCCGGACTTAGAGTGGTGGGATTCCTCCTTGGGAGGATCTTACACCCCCACATCGGGAGGCTGAGGCAGGAGGAACACCCTGAGTTCAAGGCCAAACTGGACTACATAGTGAGTTCAAGAACAGCCCAAACTATATAGGGAGACCCTGTCTCAAAAACAAAACAAAAAAGAAAAAGAAAGAAAGAAAGAGAGAGAGAATCTGGGTGTGGTGGTGCACACCTGTAATCCTAGCACTCAGCAGGCTGAGGCAGGAAGATCACTGTGAGTTGAGGCCAGCTGGTTACACAGTGAGTTCAAGGCCAGCCTGCCTGAACTGCATAGTGAGACCCTGTCTCAAAAAACCAAAAAGGAAAGCAAACAAACAAACAGAAAGAAAGAGAACAGAGAAAGGGCCACACACACCCTAAGTGTATGTAAGTAGAAAGGAAAACATCCCCTCTAACTCCCAAACACAACCCATCCAGTTCTGCTCCTCAGCAACAATCCACAGAATCTCAGTCTACACTAAACATTCAAGAGCAGCATTTGCACACCATTTCTTTCACGGGAATCACACCCTAAAACAAGCTTAAGCCCTCACCACAGAGCTACAACCTACAGGCTCTGCCACCCTCGAGACAGAATGGGGCTCTCAGTCAGACCAGAGATCAAAGCTTATTGTGCTACCTGAGTGTGGTGGCTCACGCCTATAATCCCAGCACTCGGGAGGCTGAGGCAGGAGGATCACTGCAAGTTCGAGACCAGCCTGGGCTACATAGTGAGTTCCAGGTCAGTTTCAACTACATAGTGAGGCCCTGTCTCAAATGTCAAAAACAAATAAATAAAAAACAAAACCTGCTATGTGTGGAGTTGTTCACACGTCACACAGCTCTCAGATCTATTTCCCAAGAGTTTTTCACAAGAGAAAACTGAGACTGGACAAAGAGTCATTGGCCCAGGGTACAGAGCCAGAAGCCAGACATTTTGATCCAAATCCTTCAGAATCAGCCACATTCAGTAAGAGTCTAAAAATTCTATATTGACTCACGGTGAGGTCTTTGATTAGGAAAGCATTTTCTTTAGGTACTTTCTGGATCTTGCCAGGGCCGGTACTTCTGCTGATGCACTGGTAAGGAAAAAGGGAGGCGTCACTTGGTTCACCTGTAAGATTTTGTGTAAAGCTTCTGGAACAGTGTGAACAGTACTGAATATCAAGACCGTAGCATCTGGAGAGTAGGGGATAGTGTGCTGAGGATAATCACTTCTTTATTTGTTACAGAAATATGCTGGGAAACAGTAAGGCCTGGATCTGTTCTCCAGGGGCTCCCAGTTTGAGAAAGGAGACAGATGGACACAGGTAATCATCACGAAGCATGTGTGCAGCTCGGCAGTGGGCATTCTGGGTGTTGGTCTTTTTATTTTTTTAATTTTTAACTCTTTTTTGGAGACAGAGTCTCGCTGTATAGCCCAGTCTGGCCTTGAACTTGGCCTCCTGAGAGTGGAGTTTACAGACCTGCACCACACCCGACTGTTACTGGCCTCTTTGGGAGTTCTCATTCTGTTTTTCGAGTGAAAGCTGCCTTGACACTTTGAAAATAAAAGCCAGTGAGGTCTATAATACACTTGTTGTAATTCTGTCCATTTAGTCTCAGTGCTGCTTCTCTTGAAATCCTGAGCCCCAAGGCGACAGTGTCAGAAGTGGGGAGCAGGGAGGGTACAGGGTGGAGCCATCCCGAATGAGATTAGTGTGTGAGGACCCAGAGGAGGCTGCGGCTCTGAAGTCTGAAGGGGCTTGTGGCTGTCACCAGACCTGCAAGTGCCTGACCCAGACCCGCCCAGGCCCAGCCCCAGGTGCTACGTGGGGGATTTCACTGCAGCACCTGGGAGGAAAGGGGAGGGGCGGAGGAAGAGCCCCAGCTGCTTCTGAAAGGCAGGCGGGAGCAGCCCAGGCAGGGCAAGGCCAGGCCCCAGAAGCTCACCTGGAGGCCAGGGCGCAGCCAGGAGGTCTAAGGAGCCTCGAGGCACGTGTCAGGCACATTTTAACATTGCCCAAGGGAGCAAAGTGTACAGTGAGTGCTTAAAATTCTTTTACCGCAAAGGACACTGCTACGAATCTCCCTCAAACTACTCCATCACTTCCAACACACCTTTCCCATCGCTCTTGCCACTTCCTGAAGCAGCTCTGGAGTCCTCTTTCGTGAGGGTCTTCCGGAGGTGTGATCAAAAATATGGTGAATGCTGCCATTGCATACCATTAAAAGAAAGGCAGGATTGTGACATCACCCTGTGTCCTCGTGTGTCTTTTCCATCAGATTCAGTACTGTGTGACTTTGGGCTCTTCCCCAGAGTCAAAATGACTGTGAAAGGTCAATGTTTTGAATTGATTGAGGACATTAAGGGAGCCATGGCAGTGCAACTAGAGACCCTCGCAAAAGGGCACTTCCGGAGCTGCTCGGGGAAGGGGCAAAAAGGGTGGAGTAAGTGTGCTTGGAGCAGGGGTCACCGCGAGGCCAGGCTGCCCCCTGTGCATCTGAGGGGCCACCCGGGCCCTTAGTGTGGCCTTTCTTGTCTCCTCCGCATGGGCCCTGGAGAAAGGCAGCGTGGAGGAACTTCCCGAAGTGTACAGGGAAGACACTTGGGAGACGAAGTGGGAAGGACATCCTACTGGAAGGCGTCCCAGTTTGATTAGCACAGCTGACTGCACAGTTTCGGGGGACGCACCGGGCCACCTTACCTTGACCAGGTCCTCCAGGGTGTGCGCAGACTCGTCCACGGCGACCAGATAGTGGGGCTTCGGCACCTGGTCGATTATGTTTTGTATCACTCTTTGGAGAAGCAGGGAAAGGAACCGTCACAGGGGAGCAGCAAAGAGAGGTGATCCATTAGAACGCATGGTAGGCCACCTCTGTGGACCTATCATCCAGCTACCTAGCTACCTAATATCTATCATCTCTCTATCCTCGATTCCCAACAGTCTCCCTAGGTAACCCAGGGTGGCCTCCAACTTGCAGCAATTCTCCTGCCTCAGCCTCCCCAGCTAGTGCTTGGTGTTTTAATGTTATCACATTTAATTATCAGATCAAGCAAGGGATCTAATCTGCACTGTAAGATAGGAAGGTGCTGAGGGGTTAAGTGACGCTTGTCAGCCTGAAGAGCTACTGGGAAAACGGAGGTGCTGGCGAGGACACCCCTGCGCGGCCCAGCTTCCCGGAGTCACACAGGTGCACTTGGGGCAGGAGTTTCACCCAGTGAATCACAGATTCCGAGAAGTTCCGCCTCTTCACGAGGTCAGGCAAGGCTCAGGGCCAGGCCCGAGATTTCCTCCTCTGAGTTACTGATTGTCAACCCCACTGAATGCTCAGCTCAAGGGCTGCGGGTGTTACCCCACTGAAAGCTGAGGATGTTAGGTAATTACTACGATTGTCCCTGTTACAAAGGAGAAAAGCAGGCTCAGAGAGGAGAAGTGACTTCCCGCATTCACACAGCTCTGCGGAGGCCTGGCCAAGAGTGCAGAGCGAGAGATTCTGGGGAGAAGCAGGCTGGGTCTTTCCCAGGGCCCTGGCTTGCCCGTGTTCGTTTCCTATTCAGTAAGACGGAAGTGCGTTTCCTCTGTGTGTCACCTTCAGGGCTGGATGGTGCTGAGGGGCGGGGCCCCTCCCTAGCATGGGTGCGGTGTTGGGGTCAATTCCCAGCCCCCAAAAAGGAAAACGAAATAATCAGTGTTCATTTCACGGTTTCAATTCATGGATTTTTGGTGGTGCTGGGGATTGAACCCAGGCCTCATGCATGCTAGGCCCAGCCATCCTGTTTATTTTACATTATTTTCTCAGGACACTTTAACTTTTAGCTTCTTTCTTAAATATCTGACAATTTTCAAAGAAATCTCCAGGAAGGGGAAAATTTCAGCTCTATCTGTCTGTCTGTCTGTCTGTCTGTCTATCTATCTATCTTACTGAAAAGGGTCTCAAGTCTTTCCATAAAGGGAATTTTTCACTCTAACGTCTCTGTTTGGGACTAAAGCTAAACATTTTAAGAATGTAAGACTCCTTTATATCTTTAAAACCTGGCAACCTAAAGTAAAATCTCTGCAAAAGAGAAAGGCACATTTAGCTTATTTATTTTTGTTTTTTGGAACAGGGTCTCACTATGTAGCCTGAACTGGCCTGGAACCCACAGCAACCCTCCTGCCTCAGCCTCCTGCGTGCTGGGATTACAGTTGAGCACCACCAGGTCTGGCTGGAAAGGTACATCTTGGCCCCTTCATCCCCACAGTTAGTGTTGGCTGAAGGAGTCTGAAATTTAATGTGGTCCAAAACTTCTTTAATTTAAAAGATCTGTCCTTAAAAGCAGTAGAAAACCATTTGGTTCGTGGCCTGCAAGGCATCACGCTGGGCTGAAGTTTGAGCTTCTCTGGTTTCCGTGAACTGGTAAACGTGTGGGGCCCTGACTGGCTCCGGTGTTCCCTGGGTGAGCAGCGCCTTGGGAAGTGCAGGTCAGCTTCCTCCTGAGGCTGAGCCCTGGGGGGGAACGAAGCCCCAGGGCCCCGAGCTGAGACCCAGTTCCAGCACAGGGACCTGGCTCCACAGCCTGGCGTGGGCTGCTCTGGGTGTGGGGTCTCAGGCCCTGCCCGCACACCCATGAGCCACCGCAACTCTGGCCTTCTCCTGAGAAGCCCCACGCACTTGCAGCCCTGCAGACTGCTCAGCCCTCGGCTCCTTCTGAGGTGGAGAGGTGGAATGTGCCTGGGCCAGAGTGAAGCTACCTGGAGCTATCTTAGGCCCTTTAGAAAAATAGCTGTTTACTTTTCACCTCTAAGTAACCCTCCTGGAATGCATTGTTAGGCTGGAGCCAGCCCTGGGCCTCCTCTGATCTAGAAGCTAAGAAAATGAGTCAGATGAAGAGGTCACCACTTCCCTGCCTACCAGATGCCTCTCCCCTGTGGTCCCTGACGACAGGGTCATTGATGTCTCTGTTCTGTGGCTGTAACAGCTCAGCCACCTCTGCCGCAGCAGAACGACTTGAACCCACGGTCACCCTCTGTTCTCTACTTCCTTGAAGGCAGGACTGTTATTTTCCACCAATCCAACTGTATCTCTGCGCGTGTGGCGGGGGGGGGGAGCTTCAGATCTCTGGGTCGCTCTCAGATTTCTGGGATCTAAGCAGATGGGCTGACATCACATTCTCAGCTGGGGCAAAGGAGAAAAACTAAATCCTGGCGTGGTTCGTACCAAGCTCTGCTTCCCTACAGTTGTTGTTTCTAAGGTATGAACTTGGTCTTGCCATTAGTTTTGGGGGCTGCCAGGGTCGCTCAGGGGTAGGAGTACTTGCCTAGCATGTGGGAGGCCCGGGGTCCCACCTCCAGCCCTGTGAAAAAAACAAACTAAAAGAGCCGGGCATGGTGGTGCATGCCTGTAATCCCAGCACTCAGGAGGCTGAGGCAGGAGGATCACTGTGAGTTCAAGACTAGCCTGGGCTACATAGTGAGTTCCAGGTCAGTCTCAAGTATGTAGTGAGACCCTATCTCAAAAAGCCAAAAAAACAAAAACCCAAAAAGAAAAACAAAACTAAAAAAAGCAAAAAATTGTGGAGCTTTTAGGTGAACATTATTTGATCAGACGCAAAACGGAGACAATAACAGTACTACCAGTACCTTCTGCATAGGGTTGTCGAGAAGAATAAATAAGCTGCAGCAGTAGGTGAAAGGGCCTTTGCACTGAGTAGATGCTCAATAAATGTTAGTTTACAGATAGACCCATGAGGGCAAGGTGGTGCACACCTGTTATCCTAGCACTTGGCCACTGAGGCAGGAGGATTGCAGTGAGTTTGAGGTCAGCTGGGGCCACGAGTTCAAACCCACCTGAACTACATAGTGAGACCCTGCTATACAGGAGGGTCCCATTCCTGGGAGAGTTCTTACCCTGCCAGGTCAAGCACATGAATTGTCGGAATCACATTTGTTCCATCTCCAAAAACAGGTAACTCAGGGATGTCTCCCAGCCAAGCAAGCTAAAAGAAAGGAAGGCCACAGCGTTTGGTCCTGGGTGCGGTGTTGCAGCTCACGTAACAGGAGATCTGTCTGTGGAGAGGTCTCTCAGTGCTTCTCACATCAGTCCTGAAGACATCAGGATCCAGTCCTGCTCAGGGAGACAGCGCAACCGAAACAAAACACACTGGACAGGGGCTGGGGATGTAGCTCAGCCCCACTGCAAGGTCCTGAGTTCAATTCCTGATACCCGGAAACAAAATGAAACACCAGACAGACGGACCCCGTGTTCCCCATGGCAGCTGAAAACTGAACGTAGAGTAGTGATTAATACGGGTTAAGGGTGAAGTAGGGGAGGAGTAAAGATAGGTTAAAAGGAGACAAGGAAATTGTAATTTAAAAATTTGTACTTTCCAGAAAATTGCAGCCTCAAGACACAATCAGAGTTACCTAAGTCTCTGCTGCCTTTGTCACCCCCAGGCTGTTTATTTCCCCGCCTAACTCCTTACTCGGAATTCCTAAGTCTTAAAGCCGTGGGCCGGGCCTGTGTGCTTCTGCTCTAGCAGGAATCTACACACATGAAAGACTTCTGCTGTCAGGACCGGCAGGATTAATTCACTGGGTGCGGCTCTCTGGACTCAAACACGCAGACAGCTGTATTGCAACCTAGCTGAGAAGAGATTTTACTTTAACTCAGGAGTGCACACCAGGAACTTTCAGGAACCAGGCACTGGGGGCCTGATTACCTCAGAGAAGTAAAGGAGCATCAGACTACTGAGGCCACACAAATACCCGCAACCCCAGACCCCAGGGCTCCTCACCCCTCAAACGCCCCGCTCCTTTCTGTGTGTGCAGGAATTTGTTTCCACTTTGTACATCTGCCTACGCTTCTCACCAAGGAGGCCCGCAGTTGTTTCTGTGACAGGTCCAGAACTACTGTGGGCCAGGGGGGCCCCCTTCTCCTCTTTGGGGGAGCTTCTTGGATCCTCAGTGACAGAGAGGAGAGAGGGCAGAAACAGGGGGGTGGGTTTGACCTCTATACACTGTATACAACTGTGCAAGCATCACTGTGACCATTTACATGGACAGTTGATACATTTAGAAAAGCGGGGCATGGATTCAGTACTCTGGAGGCTGAGGCAGGAGGATCTCTGAGTTCGAGGCCAGCCTGAGATACATAGTGAGTTCAAGGTCAGCCTGAACTACATAGTGAGACCTGTCTCAGACAGACATGATTTTTAAAAAGTGCAACCTCAGGAGTATGTGCTCCTCCAGACGTCTGTAATCTTATTAGTTACTGTGAACAGTCCACTGAATGGCATCCACATAGGGAAGAAATTCTTCCACATCCAGTCATAAAAGGAATTAAATTTTAGAAGTGCCCTACTGGTAAAGGTAATTATCAAAAGTTTTTTGGTTCTTTTTTTGGAGACAGTATTGCTGTGTAGACCAGGCTGGCCTGGAACTCACAGCAACCCTCCTGCCTCAGCCTTCTGAGTACTGAGATCACAGGGGTATGCTGCCATGTCCAGCTGTTTTTTGTTTTTTGTTTTTTTTTAAATGGTAGTACTCACAGCATGCAAGAGTTCTTCCACCAAGCTACGCCCCTCACCATGTAAAACAGTTATCCAAAAACTCCATATAATGAAAAGTTATACCTTAAAAAATGTGTGTAAGATGCCTCCTTCCATGCCGTACTGCAGTCCTGCAGCGACTACATAGGTTGCAAACATTTTGGTCTATTGGATAAAATACAGAAAAAGGCTGAATATCACATTAAACGGGATTATTCCAGTCTTTCGGGCAGCACACAGGGAGCTGGGCCGACTCTTCAGGACACCCTGGGTACTCAGGACAGAATGGGTGAACAACCCCTCAGGGCCTCAGGAGGCTGCGACTCTTAATTAGTTTATTTATTTATTTATTTCTGGTACCGTGGATTGAACTCCAGACCTGATGCTTGTGAGGCAGGTGGTGGAACCACTGAGCTAAATCCCCGCCCTAGCCAGGACTCTTAGTGAAATTAAAGCCAGAGTTGTTACTTGCTGAAAACTGAATGCCTGTGAACTCTATCATTATCCCGGCATGGAGGGGAAAGGGATTACAGCAATCCCCCCCACCTCCCTGTCATTTCCTAGCAGGAGGGACAGGGGGACACAAAGTGAGTTCAGAGAAACAGGTGGGTTTCTGCTGATGTGGCTGATGTAGAATGTTTATTTGAACTGTTTGTGTGTTTGTTTGTTTGTTTTTGGTACCAGGGATTGAACTTGGGTCCTTGCCTCAATGTTTATGTGGCTTTCACAGTCAACACCATGCTCTGGCTTCCGGGGAGAATGTCCTTTTCGGGAAAGCTGAAAAGCTTCAGGTGGAGAAACTCAGGGATACCTTCGGGCTGATTCCTCTTCCTCCCTGTCCTCCCCCCACACCCCGCTAACCAGGAGGCCTTGAAGTTGCTTAACCTAAAACTCCAGGTGTGCTCCCAGCTACTCCGAAGGCTGAGAGGGGAGGAGCACGGGGAGGGACAGCCTGGCCAACACAGCAGGTCACCGGGCCAAACACCCGGAGAGCTTTGTGTAGGGGAGACAGTGGCTTTCCTGGATTGCTGACCGGAGGTCCAGTGATGGATTAGATGAGGACTTCAGTCTTACCTAAGGAAGATTTGGGAGCGGATGTGCATGCAATTGGTCTATTTCAGCCAATCCGTCACCCAGCTGGAACAGTGTGGCTGGTGCAGTAGGGTTTTTGTGGTTCTGTTTTGCTTATTTTGCCTGCTTGCCTGGTGGACCCAGGCCTTTTCCTGCTCCACCCAGGCCCGTGCAGTGGGATCGTTAATAAAACCTCACAGCTGCCACTGTCTGTAGGGTTTTGCAGGGAGGGTGGGATGTTTGTAATTAAAGGAGAGAGGATGCAGGGGGTCGAGGTCAAGCAGAGGCCGGAAGTGCCACGGTGTGGGAGAATGCGGGTCCCTGAGTGAAGCTTTTGAGGGCAATTGGTGTCACTGCACTGTGGTTTGGATCCAAATGTCCCCAAGGCCACGTGTTAAAGGCTTGGCCCACACCTTGGCACCGGTGGGAGGGGACAGGAGCTTTCCAAGCTGGGGCCCGGTGTGAGGTCTGCATCATTGGGGGTATTCTCTTGGAGAGAGATGTGAGGCCCTGTGTCCTCCTCTCCCTCACACTTGGCAGGGCAGGCCGCACGCTCCTGCCGCACTGTATGCGCCCCCCCACCCCGCCATGGACTGAAGCCTCTGAAACACCGAGCCTTCGTCTTTCTTCCTGATAAACCCATGAGCTCAGGTATTTGGTTACAACCACAGAAAGCCAACACACACTGTAGCGGGTCCCCGTCCCCTACATCTGGGCCAGTGGCAAGGGAGCAAAGCGACCCAGACCCCTAGCTTTTCCTAGCTGTTCCTAGTAAAGAGACAAGAGAAGCTTCCCAAGGGGTCTTAGCAGCTATGGCTCAAATCCTGCAGACCCTCGTGGCTTTGCAGATAACTGCGAGGTTTTAGGTGGGTAGTGTGTCATACTGCAGTGGTATCACACCCATGTTTGGAAACAGCCCAAATGCCCAGCAACTGACCTATGATAAAGGAGATTTTTTTCTGGTTGGTGCCGGGGATCGAACTCGACCTTTGCACTTGCGAGGCAGGTGGCAGAACCAGTGAGCCAAATCCCCAGCCCGAAGATGTGTGTTTTTTATACCATGGAGTACTATGTTGCCATGGATTTAGCTCAGTGGTGCTGCTGCCTGCCTTGTAAGAGCAAGGACCTGAGTTCGATCCCTAGCACAAAAAAAAAAAAAAAAAGACAAGATGGCAAGGATAAGTGCGAGACACGTCTAGCTAACTGGATGCACCTGGAGACTTTGCTCTTAAGTGAGGTAAATTGGACACACGTTTAAATACGGTGTTTTCTCTGGTGTAAGAAACCAAAAGTGGAAATAAGGTCCAACACGTATAATAGATATTGGGAAACGGGGAAAAATGTTCAAATGGGAAGGGGAACAAGGGGTGGGGCGGAGAGGAGGAGGAAAGGAAAGAAGGGACAAGAAAAAAGAATCAAAGGAAAAAATGGAGACAAAGGTTTTGTAGATAAGGAGGAGACAAAGGTTTTGTAGATAAGGAGGGGAAGGAGGATCAAAGGGGGGGGTAGGAAACAGCACAATACATGGCGTGCAGGTACAGACTTCCCGTGAAGAATGTGGCCACTGTGTACATCTAAAACGTACCATAAAGTAAAATGTACCGATGAAGGTTCTGCCTCAAAAAAACCAAAACACAAACATACATAAAACGAGTGCTGGGGTTACAGGTGTGTACCACCCTACCCGGCTTCAACAGGCGAAGAATTCGAACGAAATCACGTAACTACGGAATTCAGAACAGGAAGACATTTGGGGCGTCTGGGGCGTAGCCCTTTACTCTGCTTGTTGAAATCCCCAAAGTTGTGGGCCCGGTTGCTGCTCAGTGCTAGGGCTTCGCCGAGATAGCTCGTCCCCGGGAGGGGCACCAGCCAGGACCCCAAAGTTTAGTGCCTGGAGGAGGTAATACTTCTCTAACGGATGGAGAAGGGTCTAGCATACCTAATTCTCTCGTTTCCTTTGAATATTTTACATTCACAGGGCTGTACTGCATCGCACACGTCTTTTTTCATCCATGTTAACCGGAAAGGACAAAGTTCCTGCTGCAATATCTTCTGCGACCACTAGGTGTCACCCTAGAGCTTTCATTGCACAACGCTTAAGGGTCTTTCACTAAGGGGAAAAATGTACTGGGAACTTTGGACGTTTTGGGGTTCTATGTAAGTCCTATACAGGCGAAATGGGGACGGTGCCAGCAGTAGACTCTGCGCCGAATTTTTTTAACTTATCCGCGAGATCCTGGAGGGTTACAGGAGGCACAATAAATAAAACACTGCTAGGCATGCAGTTATAACAAGCCCTCCGTATTTTTTCAGCTGTTACTAATTCAGGTCGATTCCACCACCTATTCTGATGAAAGACAAGAGAGATACAATCATTTCATAATGGATGCACATCCAAATGATGCATTTTTCTGGGCATGGTGGTGCACACCTGTAATCCCAGCACTCAGGAGGCTGAGGCAGGAGGATCGCTGCAAGTTCGAGACCAGCCTGGGCTACACAGTGAGTTCCAGGGCAATCTCAACTACATAGTGAGAGCCTGTTTCAAGAAAAAAAAAATGGTGCATTTTGCTGGAACAGAGTTCATGAGCTCCGATGGGTCATGTCAGTCCCTCAGCTCGGGGTGTGTCTTCATCATCAGGGACGAACTCCAAGACTCTACGCAGCTCTGTGCTCAGGGAGCAGGGGAAGAATAGGGCTCACGGGTGTCAGCGTCTAGCGCAGTTTGGTGTGCATGGCAGCTGCACCTCTCGGCCTCTCCCACAGTGCCCACCTTGTCTGGGGACATGACTCACTGTCACTGCTCAGAGCAGCCCAGACAGGGCGTACGAGCTGGGCACAACGCAGGGGGAGCCTCCGCAAGCCCCATTGCCTGATTTCTAAAATGGGGCTGCTGTGTATTTTCCAGGGAAGAGAGGAAATGGGGATCCCCTCCTGCCCATCCCGGTTCTGAGGTGTTTGCTTTCCTCTGGGGATGCACAGAGCTCCATGGGACCTGCATTAGGACCCCTCAGGACAGGACATGAAGGGGTGGCCTTGTGGATAGCAGTTTCTAGGATACTAAAGAAAGAGATTTAAAAATTTTAACATTATTACCATCTTGGTTTTTTGAGGCAGGGTCTCACTGTGTAGTCCAGGCTGTCTTGAACTCACTATGTAGCCCAGGCAGCCTCCGACTGGCTGCAACCCTCCTGCCTCAGCCTCCCGAGTGCTGGGAGCAGAGGTGTGTGGTGCCACGTCTGGCCAAAGAGATGTTTCCAGAGTTCTGATGATGCAAGTAATGCCAGGAGCAGTGTGGGCCACACACAGAAAAACCAGCCAGCTATTTATCACCCTGCCTAGCGCAGGGTAGAAGTAGCCGAGGAGCAGGAGCCCGTGTAGTCAGCGTTACAGGACCTTCCCTCCCAAGCCGTCCGTGACTCCACACTCACGTTTTTTCCAAATTTGAGGACTGTTTTCTCAGCAGTTATGTGGTCCAGGAAATTGGGATGATTCTTTCTTCTCCGATAGTCCTCTTCTGTGAAGGGGACCTCGGAGTCGTCCTGTGCGACACAGAAGGTGCAGGGCTTGGAGAGGCTCCTCGACTGCAGCGGGGGCCTGGCACCAAAGCCCCAAAGCCCCGCTCCCCAGAAGGGTGCCCCTGGCAGAAGACAGTGAGGCACGTGTGGCAACTGATGGCCACAGACTGGGTTTCACACACTCCCAGCACACAGCATGCCAAGTGCCCGTGTGGGGTGACTTCGGGTTCCCTGATCTGATCACTACCCGTGGCGCACCTGATGTGGAATGTGCCCCATAAAAATGTGCACTTTGCATGTGTGAGTTAAAAATTTAAAAAGTATATTAATTTTTAAAACCATGGTGGATGATCTCACGGTGAAGGTCGTGCACTCAATCCTGGGGTCTGAAACAAACACATTTTTTAAAACCCCCAAACAGGCTTTAAAAAACTACTGCCTATTTTATTTGTGTGGTCTTTTGTGGTGCCGGGGATTGAACCCGGGGCTTGCACATTCTAAGCAAGTACTGTGCTATGGTGCTACATCTCCAGTCCACTATTGCTTACTTAATTGATTGATTGGTCTTGTGGTTCGTGGTTCAGGCTGGCCTTGAACTAACTGTGTAACTCAGGCTGGACTCAGAGTCACAGAAATCCTCCCAGTTCAGCCTCCTAGGTGGTTGGATTACAGGGTTGCACCACCACGCCTGGCTACTGCTTATTTTAATAAGATTTGCTGTCCTGAAAATGTTTTAGCTAGTCAAAAATTGTAATTTAAACTCAATCTAAACAAAATTAAAAGTGTAAATGTCTTTTTTTTTTATTTTGTAGAGAAAGTAGCAGGTTACCACTGTGCATCCATAAAGCTCTTAGACAAACCATTTCTTAATCTTGAAGTGTTGGCAACTTTATTTTTTATTTTTGCAGAGTGGGGGGTAGAACCAGGGCCTCATTGTGTCTGAGAACCCAGGTGGATCACATGCTGGACTCTTACTCTGTCTGGCTATGGTTTGTGACAACGACAGCCCATTGTCTTTCTTATTTGGAACGGTTTGGCTGAGACAGGGTCACCTCTGCTCCCTGTCTTTATTCACCGATTGGGAGCCATATCACTGGGGCCAAGCCAGTTAGCTTGTAAATAGGCAGCCACTGAGGCACAAGACCTGAGATGGGGTCAGGCTGGTCACTTTAAGAGGAAATCAGCACACACACAGGGTTCAGGTTTCCAGCGCCATAGTGCACCGAGTTCAGGGATGTAAAGCAGACGTGGGAAGTGACCACTGCAGGGGCGGAACCTCTGTTCCCCTCTGCTTTGCTCCCCCTAATTACACAGCAAGATTCCTGCCTGGCCAGATTCTGCGTGATGGGTGCGTGGCCCCTGTGGGCCCCGTTTCTTTACAACATGGATGCCCACACCCCAGTTTTATCGGCTACACCCGCCCTAAGCTGTTTTGGCCAAAGCCCCGGCCCTACATACAGCAGACCCTACACACAGAGCCTGCTGGGCCAATGTTCTCAGGCCCCTTCCCCACTGTTGGGTCCGCTCTCCCTTGCTAAACTTCCAGCAACATCCCCCGGAACTGCCTCTGTTGTCCATGGTTTCACTCTTCCACTTTGTGAGGCACCCATCTAGTTTGGACTGTAACGGTGGTGCACACCTGTAATCCCAGTCCTCTGGGAGGCTGATGCAGGAGGGTTGCAAGTTCAAGCCCAGCAAGGGCAATTTATTGACCGAGATACCCTGTCTCAAAATTTAAAATTGGACCCAGGGGTATAGGTTGGTGCAAAGGCCAATCCCCAGCACCACCAAAATAACTAGCTAACTAACTAAATAAAACCAGGTGGGTAGTACAGAAAAACAAAACACAAATATTAAGATTCTTCTACTTATTAAAATTCATAAGCCAACATTCTACGATGGTCACCCTTCTTTTATATCAGAACTAATTTTTACGCAGTTTTGTATTCATTCTGATTATCTTTGGCTACACATAACATAAAAGCAAACTCAAAGCGGCCAGCAGAATTTATCCTAGCCTGAATTGGGGGCCCTGGATGTCCCCGCGGGGCTGCCTATCTCTGCTTTGTTGAGGGGCGCCTGTCCCCTCCCCACCAGGCTCCCAGGAAGACTGGGAGCTGGGGTTCCAGGCTTCACACCCGGACTGACCCTGTACCCACAAAGGGAGGAAGACTGCGTTCGCCTTTCATTTTATTTATTTTACAGACTATAACCTGTATTGTCTTTTAATAATCACCTGGTTCATTTATCTATAAGTAAATGAAATGACCGGTCCTTTTTTTTTTTTTTTTTTTTTTTTTTTTTTGAGACAGGGTCTTGCTATGTAGCCCAGGCTGGCTTAGAACATGTGGCCATCCTCCTGCCTCAGCCTCCTGAGTGCTGGGATTACAGGTGTGCGCCAGCACACTCGGCTTATCACTTTGTTCTTGGTCAGACTCCATGGCAGCGGCATGGACGCACTGGCAAGCAGGAGCCTCACTGAGTCTCCGCCTTTGTCCTCCTCAGTTCCGTAGTTCCTGCTGCTTCCGGGCCAGGCAGTTGATGTGATAGTGCTTGGCTGCAGTGGCTGTGGGTGTGACGCCCTTGGGAGCCTTGGAGCCAGCCTCAGGCTCAGAGGAGGATGACGTGATCAGCGGCAGGAGACGCTGTGTGCTCCCAGCAAGCTCCCTAAGTAAGGACAGGAGATGAGCCGGCCAGTACCCAGTGGTAACAGGAATCTGAGCCAGCAAATCCTCTGTGCAGCACACAGTAGCAGTTTGCACCACAGCCCACAAGCAACACCCATTTGTTATGCTACACCTGCAAGGGCCACGTCCCTGGGAACCGAGTTTCTCAGCTCCATTAAAACCTTGTAAAAGAGGGAGAAGTGCACCTGGCCAATAAATACATGAAGAACTGGTCAATAGCTCTGGCCATAGCCAGCTGGGACGCAAGCCTGTAATTCCAGCACTCAGGAGGTTGAGGCAGGAGGATTGCCCTGAGTTTGAGGCAGCCTGAATTACAAAATGAGACCCTGTCTCCAAAACCCAAAACCAAATAAACAGATATCTCTGGCCATGAGAAAAGTGCAAATTAAAACTACACTGAGGGCCGGGAATTTAGCTCAGTGGTTCTGCCTCCTCTCTCGCAAGTGCAAGGACCCAAGTTCGATCCCTGGCACAAAAAACAGAACAACAAACAAAAAAACCAAAAAACCCACACTGAGATTCCATCTTACCCCAGAAAGGACAGCCATCATAAAAAAATCACATAACAAATGCTGGTGAGGGTATGGAGGAGAAGGAACCCTTCACTGTTGGTGAGAATGTAAACTGGTACAGCCACTATGGAAATCAATATGAAGACTCCCCAGAGCACTGAAAGTAGAAATTCCATTTGACTCAGCTAGTCCCCTTCTAGGTTTCTTCCGAAAGAATTAAAGACATCATATTACAGTAATCCATGCAGACCCATGTTTATGGCAGCAGAACTTGAAATAGCCAAATCTTGGAAGTGGCCCATATGTCCATCAACAGATGAGTGGGTAAAGAAACTGTGATATTTACACAAGATGGAGTACTACTCTGTCATAAAGAAGGATAAATTTGACTCATTTGAAGGAAAACGGATGCACCTTGAGACCATAATGTGCAGTGAAATAAATAAGACACACAAGCTTACATATCACATGGTTTCTCCTATAAGAGAAGCCCAAATTATAAATAAAGAGCAAAATAAAAAATAATAGGAAATAGGGAGATAGATCTATCTCAAATGGAAAGGAGCAGAGGTGTAGAAGGATGTAACTCAAAGGCTTGAGCACCTGCCTGGCAAGTGCAAGGTCCTGAGTTCCATCCTTTGGGGAGACAGAGGGAGAGGGAAAGAGATGGGAAGGGAAGGGGATGAAAAAGGAATGGAGATGTGTTACATATATGTGCCAACTCCCCACAAGGAATGCAAGCATTACGCACTACCAACATGGACTAATGAAGAAACTACGATGGTAAAAAACCCCTCACAGGACCCCATCATCCACATGGCCTGTCCTTGGCCACAACATTGCCCTGCACGCCCACGCATAGTTTAATGGGCAGCACAGTAAATCCTCGCCGTGCACAGAGGCCTTGGAGTCTGTGCTTCTCTACCGGATGTGCCCTCCCTGCAGAAGTCCCCTGAGCACACAGGTGCCAAGGTACCACGGGAGAAAGGTTCTGTGAAGAAAGCTAATGTGCTACTTACAGGGTCCAGAGGCTTGGATCGCGCCCAAGTCATCACAGTGGAGACTAAAATAAACACCTTGCGCTTTCCAAAGTGGCTGACTTCTTCATTCAGCGCTGTGAGGACGAGAGCAGAGTGATTATTTGGACCCGTGTGGACCTTGCTTTTGAAAGCAGGTGTGCTGTTCGTTCTTGTTACCAGTGGGCCCCAGGTTCCTCTTCAAGGAGCAGCTTAACACCAGGGCAATGTCTCCTCGGGTGCTTTGACGACCCTCCTACTAAACCCTTCACATCCTCCCTCTAGCTGCACTGTATTTATACACCATGGAGTACTGTGCTTCCTTAAAGAAGGATCGACTTCTCTGAGACCACAAACTTAAGAGGAATAAATCAGACACACAAATGTAAATGTCACATGGCTTCTCTTATATGTGAAACCCCAAGTACAAATAAGGAGCAAAATAAAAGATAATAGGAAACAGGGAGAGAGATCTTTTGCAAATGAGCTGGAGGGAGGGAAGCAGGAGGGGGAAGGAGATGTAAAAAGAACTCAGATGCGTTATGCACACGCACTAAATCCCCATGACGAATGTGACCATTAGACAAAGTGAACTTGTGCTAATACAAAAGTCCAGCCCCTTCCTACTTCCTGGCCTGTGGCAGCAGCCAGCTGTGAAGCCCAGACTCCGGGAGGAGGGGTCCCTGAGGAGAAAGGTTTCTTGAGAGCTGTCGGAGGAGGCTGGCCCTGAGAGCTCTGCAAGTTCCCGGGTGAGGCTGGGACAGGACCAGCGGACCCGAGAGCCAGGGCGTCCACACAAGGGCGCCTGGGGAAGGTGCGGGGGCCGTGGACACGGAGCAGGCAGTGGGCACAGGGTCGGCGCAGGAGAAGCAGCAGTGGGTGGGGCTGGCTGTCTGCAGTTTATTCACACAGAGGAGGCAATGGCACCTGACTCCGGGCCACCAGGAGTTTAGATCAAGGCTTTAATGTCCACTCAGGACCACGGTCAGGAGGCCTTTCCTACATTTCAGCCACAGCTGTCAACTGATGACTTCCCTTCCCTCAGAATTCCCTATCACCAGGGCTCCCACTGACCTGGAGGGCTGGTGACACAAACAGGGACGAGAGTCCTGGGCGTTACTGAATTCCCACTATGAGGCAGGTGTTACTGTTATCTGTTTCAACAGATGGGAAGCTGAGGCACAGTTTGCCTAGAAACCTAGGGGGAGGGACTCGGTGGGGCACACAGTCCAACCCAAGCCACCTGCCAGCCATGCAGTGCTGCCCCCACTTGGCATCCGTGAGCTGGATGGGGTTGGTAGAGACCCTGAACCCGAGTGAAGCCTTCTTAGGATTTCCCACAAGGCAGCCTGTCCAGTGTAAGCCACTGTGGACAGTGGTATTTTAGTGGGACCGCCTTTCCACTCTGGCAGGAGAGCAGCCAGTACCCCAGGGACTGCAGGCTGTGGTGGGCAGACAGGAGGGTGGGAATGCCCCCCTTTTTTTTTCTTCTCTTTGAGACCTACTTTATCTCTGTAGTTCAGGCAGGCCTTGAACTTGTGGAGATCCTCCTACCTCAGCCTCCCCAGTGCCTGGCAGGAATGCCTACTTTTGAACCCCTCATAGGGACTGGCAGGCAGAACAGATGCAGACAGAAAGAGGGGTGAGTATTTGCCTCCATCAAGGTTGCCCACATTTAATGCATGGAACACATTGTGTTGTGTGGCATTCCGGAGAAGAACCTAAGCTAAAGTGGGGTCTCATCACATGAGGCGATACAGCTGTGTTTTTAGTCCCACAAGGTGACGCCTGTTTTTATTCTAATAAAACTGTCTTTTCTATTTAATCTCTCTCTTTTAACATTTCTGCTCTGCTGTGCTTCAGCGTGGCCTATTTTGTGAATACCTGACACACTTCCAGCTCTCTGGCTGGGTTATCCTCTTTTTTTTTGTACTGGAGACTGAACTCCGGTTCTTGCACTGGTGAGGCAGGTGGCAGCACCACTGAGCTAAACACCCAGCCCTGGGTTATCCTTTTTGATTTAGGATGTTTATGATGGGCCTAAAACGACGTGTTTGTTTCCCTTCTGGACACATCCCTTATCCATATATGCAAATATCATCTCATTTCTACTAATTTATTCCTTTCTCCTATGCCAGCTTGCCCTCTTTTCACAATATCTACAAAAGGTAAGGTTAAAAATTTTTTTTTCTTTGAGATAGGGTCTCACTGTGTAGTTCAGACTTGCCTAGGCTGGCCTCAAACGCTTGCCAATCCTTCTGTCTCAGCCTCCCAAGGTAGTAGAATTCAAAAGTATTTTAAAATAATTTAATAAAACATTATTTTAAAAAAATATGAACTGGCCATGGTGGCACACACCTGCAATCCCAGCACTTTGGGAGGCTGAGGCAGGAGGATCCAAAGCTGGAGCCCAGTGTGGGCAATATAAGATTTAGTAAGACCCTGTCTCAAAATAAAAATGAATAAAAAGGGTTAGGGATATAGATCTATGCAAAAGTCTTGGAGGCTGAGGCAGGTGGAACAAAAGTTTGAACCCAGCATGAGCAACTTAGTAATTTATTGAGATCCTGTCTCAAAATTTAAAAATAAAAAGAGAAAGAGTTGGGGATATAGCTCAGTGCAGCTTTCCTAGTACCACAAAACAAAAACAAAACAGAACAACAATAAAAACAAAAAAATCCCCAAACCCTAAATATGAATTTAGTTAAAACCTTTCCTCAGAATAGAGGAATGAAATGTTCTTAATTATGTAAAGCTCTTTATCAGAGTGAAGAAGATAGCAGTAAAACATATTCTACATTTAAAGGTCATCCAACGAAATGCAACTTCAAAGTGAGAGAAATGATTAACTTCCTTGAAGGGCCAGATAATGGTCAGTGTCTGACAACCACAATGAGTAGTCTTTTTGTTTGTGTCTGTGTTTTTGGAGACAGGGTTTCATTGTGTAGTTCAGGCTGGCTTTGAACTCATGGGGATCCTCCTGCCTCAGCTTCCCGAGTGCTGGGATTATAGGCATGCACCAACACACTGGCAAAAAGTCATTTTTGTAAGATCTTTTGTTTGTTCAAGTGCTGGGGACTGCACACAGGGTCATACACCTGCTAGGTGAGTTCTTGACCACTGGGCTACCCCCTGAGTCAAGTGCAGGCATTTTTACATCCTAAGCCTTGCTTAAAGGAAGTCAAAATGCAGGGAATTGTGGCTCTTTAAGTCCTACTGTGCTTTTTAATTTTCAGAACATGTCTAGGTTGAATTTCAGAAAAAAATATTGAAAATTTAAAGAAAGTTGTAAGCATGTAATAAGAAAAATTAATTTTCACAACTTGGCACAAATAAGTGCTCATTAAATAGCAGTGCCAATTATTATTTTAGGTCACATCATCTGTAAATATTTCCAAAGGGACAAATGCAGAAAGTTGTCTTGAGCCAAGGTCTGTTCCAAAAGATGACACCGTGTCCATATTTGGGATTTGTCTTACTGAATGATACTTGGGCACAGAGGTCTAAATGAGGAATGTGAGCTGAAGTTCTCTGACGAAGCTACATCTACATTAAAGATACTGCTTTTGATCCCCAGTACAAACAAACAAACAAACAAGCAAAAATACTGCCGACTGTGTGACCTTAGTTTGGTAGAGTGTGGTGATTATGTAGAGATGGAATCAACATTGTGGGGTCAGGCGCCAAAATGGGCTTTCTTAGGTCCTTTAATAGCCAATTCTCTTTTGTATCTGACTTTAACATATCCCCCCCACATCTTTCTATGTAGCTCAGGCTGGCCTTGACCTCACAGTGATCCTCCTGCCTCAGCCTCCCAAATGCTGAGATTGCAGGTTAACATTCTCATAACAATAGAGAAGCTTCCCAGAATATATCTCTAAGTTTAACAGGCTTCTCGTCTATCAGCTTGAGAGCCAAGACGGCAGGGTGACGCTAGAGCAGACATTTTCGTGTCTTGCTGTGGCTCACCTATCTTACCCTGTGATTGGTAAATGTACTGATCTGTTTTCTTTTGTTTTGTGACTATAAAAGTTCATGTAACCTCTTCTGCAGTGAAACCTGTTATCCAAGGAGACTCGAATCTATATTCCTGGGCCACATTCACTCACATTTGACTCATAATGAACTATTTTCTTATTTTCTTTAAAGCAGAATCATTACAGGAGTCAGTCTGCCTGAGTGCCAGAGAAGTCCCACACACCCACAGCCAGTGCTCTTCTGTTTTCATTTCCTGATTATGGTGTGATCACTGGGGGGGCGGGGGTCTGTCCCATTTCTTTGAATTTAAGGCTAAATACAGTGTTGCAGTACGTCTAACTCAAGGGTCAGCCAAATATTGTCTACCCTTGTGAATAAAGATGTCCAGGAACCCAAACTGTCCATTTACACGTCACATGGCTCTGCTCCTCCCCACACAATGGCGGATTCGATGGTTCACCGAGCCAGAGATATTTACTGACTTTAGCCCTTTACACGAAGAGTTTGCTGACCTCTGATCTAGTCCAACTAAAACAAACAAACAAACAAACAAAAAAATTGAAGTTACTGAAACACAAGGTGCTTTTTGTCTTCTTTTGGCTGTCCTCACTTGATGAGAATTATTCAAATGAGCTGAGCCACTCTCCTCTGTTCCAGACTTAAAGAGGAGATAGATCACAAAAATGAGTCAGTTGCTAAACTCTACCTTGTTCTCTTAGATCTGAGGTCCTCAGAGTTCACTGTGTTCTCCAAAGTTTTTAAAATGCAAGCTTTCCCTACCCTCCACCTGACCTTTGCCACCAGGGGAGCATTTGATGAAAGGAATCAAATTCTTACAGTTAGAATCTCTTGGGTCTTGAAGTCACACCACCGCACACAAACAGTGCACCTGCCAGTTATAAGGGTTGGGGTGTAGCTCCGTGTAGAGCTTTTGCCTCATGCACACAAGGCCCCAGGTTTGAGCCATAGCGTGGCAAAAGAAAAAAAAAAGTCAATTAAAATCAGTGTCCCTGGAGATAAAAGTGCTCCTCACTGACCAGAGACAGCCCACATGGCTTCCTCTGCTTGCTTCGGACTCTCGGTGATGTTATAAATAATCGTGTTGCACTCGAGCAGGCGCAGGAGAAGGTCTCCTCGAGAGATGTTCTGGAAAGAAAAGCAACAGCCATTGGCGGTGTGAAACTGACACAGTAGCCTTCAGTTTTAGATAGAACAACTTCCCAGTTAGACATGCTCCATGGAAGAGTCCCAGAGAAAACATTGGCAGAAAGATTTCTATTCAAAAAGAAATTTTGGCTCTCTTCTGTGTGTAGTTCTTGAATAACAAGGACGTTTGTGAAAATATAGGATTGAAGGCTGCGAAAGGATGGTCTGCCTCAGGAGGGGAAGAGTTTCCTACACCGGGGGAAAATGAGTGAGGCATTGAGACTAACTCAAACTCCCTGCAAGACTAGTTGTGCAATTACATACCGGGAACCACTGGGAAGGGCTGAGGGGTGACTCATTTGGATCACTTTGGAATCCACAAGATGAAATGAATGTGTTCTCTCCATGGATGCCAGGTACCTTATTATTACACTCTGCACTTTGGAATATTTTTGAAAGATGGGAACTTTTAATTTAATTTTATTGGTACCAGGGATTGAACTCAGGACCTTACGCTTGCAAGGCAGGTGCTGGAACCACTGGGCTAAATCCCCGGTCCAAAAGATGGGAACTTTTAATGGCTAAATATATAGCGTTCTCACGTCACACAGAAGTTGCTTCGGGGATCACTGGGTTGTCAGTCCAACCAGAAAGGAGCCTCAGATTTCCAAACCAGGCTGTGTGCTTGTTGTTATCCCCATCATCCTGACCGTCAATGTTCCCCAGAGTTCCCTGACCATTCACGAGAAAGCAGAAGCTTTCAGATCATACTTGGTGTCTTATCAAACTGGACTACAGAGCAAAGGCAGGTGCATTCTTGTTCAGTTCAACAGCACACACTAGTTTCTCCTGCTCTGTCTTTAAGACTTTTTGCTTTTGGCATTATAACAAAGTGCAAGCAACTGGGAAGCTTAACCCACAGGAATTTGTTGTCTCCATTCTGGAGGCTAAAGGTCCAAGACTAAAGTGTCTGAAAATTTGTTTTCTTCTGAAGGGTGCAAGGGAGAATCTGTGCATCCCTCTGTGGTCAGTGGTGGTTGTGTTCCTTGGTTTGTAGAACGTACCATCTGATCTGTGAACTGTGTTCAAATTTTCCCCCTTAAAAGGACACCCGTCATTTTGGCCTACAGGTGCACCTTAATGGCCCTTTATCTTGATTTCCTTATAAAGACCCTGCCTCCAAATTAAGGCACATTCTGAAGTATTACAGGCTATAATATCAACATATTCTATTTTCAGAGAAGAAAATTTATTTTTAATTAAACAAAAAAATTTTTTTGAGACAAGACTTCAGTACGTAGTTCAAGCTGGCCCTAAACTCACTATGCAGCCCAGGCTGGCCTGGAACTTGTGGCAATCCTCCTGTCTCAGTCTCCCCAGTGCTGGGATTACAGCACTTGCCACCACGACAAGCCTCTGAGGACACAATTTAATCCATGATACCAGCCATTCAGGTCCTTTTGTGGGTTGAATGTGTAAGAGAGAAGATCTTCTGATGATGCCGATAGAAACACAAATCTTTATCAGTAGCAGGACAATGCAAGAGGACATTACCCCTGGTTGAATTGAGATCAGGGAATGTCACCTGGAAAGAACACTGGAGAATAAGAGTCAAAGTGTGTGTTTTACACTTGGTCCAAAAAATCAAGGAAAAACATCTATGATTCCAGCCGGTAAGAGCAGATTAGAATGGGGTCCAAAGAAGATCACACACACTTATTAAATTAATGGTCAGATCTGTTTAGGATGAAACAGGCACATTTCAAGAGCATTACTGTCCTGCTGACCCTGAGCATCACATTCATGTACTCATTTGATAACAAACTTTTGTGGATCCGCTTTTCAATCAGTGGATAGAGGCAAAAATAAATATCGTTTTTAGGGGCAGCCCACTTTCTGATCCCCCTTCTGTCTCTCTTAGACAGAAATTATTTTTCAATAAATTTTCCTACTCTTAAAAAAATTGTTTTTGATTTTAAGGGGCATCGTGTGTGTGTGTGTGTGTGTGTGTGTGTGTGTATATATGTGTTTTGGGGAAAATTTTTAGCAAAATATTAGAGTCTAAAATAGACAAAGACACAACTAAACATACATAAGGCCTCTATGAATTAGAAAACAGCAACCTGTTTTATCCCGGGGCATAAGGTAGCCAGCAGAACAAGCCCCACTCACTCCCTTAGCCAAGCACCTTGGACAGATAGTACACAACCTGTACACCTTTACCTAGCAGACCCTAACATGGAAGAGGCTATCACAGAGGCACAGTGATGTTCAGTGAAGGGAAGATGTGATTATGTCTCATAGCAGTTGACATTGGATGGGTAAATATGAGCTCACCTGGCAGAGCTGGGATGCCTAAGGAATTGGAGGTGGTTTGCTAGGCCAAACGGAAATGCCTTTCACAACCTGGACAAACCTAATGCTTTCCATCCTCATCTCACCCTCCTCTCTTCTGCCACTCTTTTTTCTTTTTTTCAGCTTTAATTGAGTTTATTGGTACATTTTAGGGATACAGTAGAGTTACATTCATTGTTGGGATCTTGTACCTCTACATGACAAGTCTTGATTCTCATTTTTTCCCCTTACCTCTGCCCTCCCTTCACCCCCTCCTCCCCTCCCCATCTACAAATACTTTTTCATCTTTTCATTCTCTCACATTTTTTTCTTTTCCCTTTTTACTCTTCCCCTACCCATCCCACCTTCCCTACACCTCTAGCTCCTTTCTTCCCATTTCTAAATGTCAGTAATCTTATTAGAATCTTATGCATTGTTGCACATTATTTACACCAGGGAAACTATTCGGTATTTACACATGTGTGACTTATTTATTTCACTTAGGAGTATATCTTCAATATGTATCCATTTTCCTATGAATGAATCTATTCTCTCGCTCTTTATGGCTGAGTAATATTCCATTTTATAGAAAAACCACATCTTCTTTATCCAGTTTCCAACGGATGGGCAAATAGGTTGTTTCCAAGATTTAGCTATTACAAACTGTGCCGCTATAAACATGGGTGCACATACTTCTCTGTGATATGATTCTTTTAGTTCTCTTGGAAAGATACCCAACAGAGGGATGGCTGGGTCAAATGGAACCTCCAGTCCAAGCTCTTTGAGGTATCTCCATATTGATTTCCATAGTGGTTGCACTAGTCTGCACTCCCACCAACAATGGAGGAGGGTTCCTTTCTCCCCACAACCCCGCCAACATTTGTTATTGTGTGATTTCTTGATAGCAGCCATTCTTTGTGGGGTGAGGTGGAATCTCAGTGTTGTTTTCATCTGCATCTCTCGAATGACCAGTGATGTGGAACATTTTTTCATATATTTTCTTGCTGCTTTCACTTCTTTGTATGAGAAATGTCTGTTCATTTCGGATGCCCATTTTTGGATCGGGTCTTTATATTTGGGGGGACTGATTGTTTTGAGTTCTTTATATATCCTTGATAATAGTCCTTTGTCTGAGGTACAGCTGGTAAAAATTTTTTCCCACATTGTAGATTGTCTCTTAGTTCTGCTAATGGTTTCTTTTGAAGTACAGAAGCTTTTTAGTAAGATGAGATCCCAGTTGTTGATTCTTTCTGCTAGTTCCCGTGCTACTGAGGATTTGTTCATAAAGTCTTTTCCTATACCAATGTCTTCCAGAGTTCTGCCTAACTTACTTTCCAGCAAGTTTAATGTTTCTGTTTTAATATTTAGATCTTTAATCCATTTGGATTTTAATTTAGTGCATGGCGAAAGATAAGGGTCTAATTTTAATCTGTGACAGGTTGATATCCAGTTTTTCCAACACCATTTATTAAAGAGGCTATCTTTCCTCCACTGAGGATGGTGAGCTCCTTTGTCGAAGATGAGGTAGCTGAGTACATCTGCATTTGTTTTTGTGTCTTCCAGTCTGTTCCATTGATCCTCAGGCCTATTTCTTTGCCAGTACCATGCTGATTTTATCACAGTGGCTTTGTAGTATAGTTTCAAATTGGGAATTGTTACACCTGGTGCCATGTGACTGTTGCCTATAATGGCTTTTGCTATTCTAGGTCTCTTGTGGTTCCAAATGAATTTTTGGATTCTTTTTTCTAGTTCTGTGAAATATAGTGTTGGAATTTCAATTGGCATTGCATTGAATGTATATAGCAGTTTCGGTAGTATGGCCATTTTCACTATGTTGATTCTTCCTACCCAGGAGCAGGGGATATCTTTCCATTTTTTTATATCCTCTTCGATTTCTTTTTTCAGAGTGCTGTAGTTTTCAGTGTAGAGATCTTTTGTTTCTTTTGTTAATTCCTAAGTTTTTAATTACATTTTTTTGGATGCTATTGTAAAAGGAATTTTTTCCCTTATTTCTCTTTCCGTGTGTCTGTTATTTGTGTATAAGAAGGCTATTGATTTTTGGGTATTCACCTTGTATCCAGATACTCTACTGAATCTGTCAATTAAGTCTAGAAGTTTTTTGGTGGAGTTTTTTGGATCTTCAATGTAGAGTATCATATCATCAGCAAATAATGATAGTTTAACTTCTTCCTTTCCTATCTTTATTGCTTTAATTTCTTTCTCTTGTCTAATTGCTGTGGCTAATGTTTCCAGAACTATATTGAAGAGAAGTGGCGATAGTGGGCATCCTTGTCTTGTTCCTGATTTTAACATGAAGGTTTTCAGTTTTTGGCCATTCAATATGATGTTGGCTGATGGTTTTTCATAAATAGCCTTTATTAAATTGAGGTATAGACCATCTATTCCAATTTTTTGCAGGGTTTTTATCATGAATGGGTGTTGAATTTTATCAAATGCTTTTTCTGCATCTATTGAGAGGATCATATGGTTTTTGTCCTTGACTTTGTTAATATAATGTATTACATTCACTGACTTTCGTATGTTGAACCACCCTTGCATCTCTGGAATAAATCCGACTTGGTCATGATGGATGATCTTCTTAATAATCCTCTGTATTCTGTTTGCTAGTATCTTATTAAGGATTTTTGCATCTATATTCATTAAGGAGATTGGTCTGTAGTTCTCCTTTTTGGTTGTATCTTTCTCTGGTTTGGGAATCAGAGTGATACTTGCTTCCAGGAATGAATTTGGAAGTATAGCTTCTCTTTCAATTTCATTGAAAAGTTTGAAGAGTAATGGTAGTAGTTCTTCTCTAAATGTCTTGTAAAATTCAGCAGTGAATCCATCAGGGCCTGGGCTTTTCTTTGTTGGTAAGTTTTTAATTACATTTTCAATTTCACTGATTGTGATTGGGGTGTTTAAAATGTTTTTATCTTCTTCGTTCAACTTTGGTAATTCATAAGTATCTAGAAATCTGTCCATTTCTTCTGTGTTTTCCATTTTATTAGAGTACAGGTTCTCAAAGTAGGTGTTCATGATCCTCTGGATTTCTTTCGGATCTGTTGTGACTTCGCCTTTTTCATTCCTAATTGCATGGATCTGAGCCTTTTCTTTCCTTTTTTTGATAAGATTAGCTAAGGGTTTGTCAATTTTATTTATTCTTTCAAAAAACCAGCTCTTTGTTTCTTTTTTTTTTTGTATCGTTTTCTTAGTTTCAATTGCATTGATTTCTGCTCGGATCTTTATAATTTCCTCTCTTGTTCGAGCTTTGGGTTTTTCTTGCTCTTGTTTTTCTAGGAGTCTAAGTTTCATCGTTAAGTTGTTTATTTGAGCCCGCTCTGTTTTCCTAGTGTGGGCATTCAATGTTATGAATTTTCCACGTAGAACTGCTTTCATTGTGTCCCAAAGATTCCTGTATGTTGTATTGGCATTCTCATTTATTTGTAAAAACTGTCTAATTTCTTCTTTAATTTCCTCTGTAATCCATTGATTGTTTAGGAGAGTGTTGTTCAGTTTCCATATGCTTGTGAAGTTTCTATAGTTTCTTGTGCTATTGATCTCCAGTTTGATTGCACTATGATCTGATAATATACAGGGGATGACTTCAATTTTTTTGTATTTATTTATGCCACTCTTACTTCTTCCTCATGGCTCCCTGTAGGCCAGGCTCTAGCTGAACTGGGGCCTTCTATTTCAGAGAACTCCATACACTTCCTAGATGTCTCCCCAAACCCATTTTCTTTCTGTATTTCCAGTAGATCACAGACGTCTCAAGGAGCCTAGGTTAACCTTGTCCTGCTGGAGGCTCTAGGACTGAAGGATCTGAGTAGCTCAGGGGTCCTCAATCTGTTTGGCAGGAAGCAGTGTGAAGCTTCATTTGTCTGGCTCAATAGACAAGACTGAAAATTGTCACCTTTCCCTTTCAGAATGCTCAGGTGCTGCTGTGTGCATCAGGCTGTTGTCATATTCATGGCTCTGCTGCAGAGTCCCTGCTGGGCTGGAAGCTCCATGTTCAACTCTGGGTACTTGGGGTGATCAATGCACATTCACTGAATCAAGTCAGGTGAACCGAGAGAGACTCGATGGTGATCTGAGCTAATGCAAAGGGCAATGAAAATGGAAAGGAGAGATGGGCCAAAGCGCCCAAGACACTGGGATGTGTGTGGCAAGGTAAATAAGAAGCCCACAGCAACCCATGGTTTTTAGTTTCAGTGAAGGGTGAGTGCAGGATGAAATATACAATAATAATATTTTCAGGTTTTATTATCATTCTTATTTTATTTATATATATATTTTTGGTACTGGGGATCAAACTTGGGTCTTTGCACTTGCAAGGCAGGAAGTGGAACCAGTGAGCCAAATCCCCAGCCCAATTATTTTTATTTTTTAAAGTCTAGGTCTTGCTTTGTAGTTCAGGCTATCTTTGAACTCACTATGGAGCCCAGGCTAGCCTTGAACTTGAGGCAATCCTCCTGTCTTGGCCTCAAATGCTGGGGTTATAGGCATGTACCACCATGGCTGACTTATATTTTATTTTTAATTGGCACATAGTTGTACAAATTTATGGGGTAAGGAGTTACATCTTGAAGGATGAACAGGACTGGTGGGGTGAGGAAGGCAGGAAGGAAGGCTGTTCTGGGGCATAATATAAGAAGCTGAATGGAAGGCTCAGAGAGAAGTAGGCTAGGTTGAGGACTAGGGGGTTTAAATGCTTCAGCTATGTAGAACTTGTCATGTGTAGGTGGCTTTCTCAGTAAGAAAGCAGCATAATGGTACACTGTCCTTGAGTGGCTCCCCCTTCCCACCTTTTTTTTCTTGATACTGGGGATTGAACCCAGAGGTGCTCCAGCACTGAGTTACATCCTCAGCCTTTTTCATTATTTAAAAAAGTTTTGAGATGGTCTTGCAAACTTGTCCAGGCTGGCCTGGGACTTGTGGTCCTTCAGGCTCACCTTCCAGGTAGCTGGGGTTGTAAGTGTGTATTACCACATCTGGCTCCCGTGTGGCTTACTATCAAAGGGTATTTCTCTTTCATGGTCGGTGCCATCATGGCCCAGAGCTGTCTTGGGTGATGCAGACAGATTTTTAAAGCACAGTATAGAGAAGAATTTTGTGAATCTGAACATCAAAATTAGAACCATCTTTTTCAACAATGTCTAATTCAAATTCTTTGCTGTGGCCAAAAATTTTCCATTTTTTTCTTTGAGACAGAGTCACTATGTAGTCCAGGCTGGCCTTGAACTCACTGTGTCATCCAGGCTGGCCTCGAACACACAACAATGCTCCTGCCTCAGCCTCCTGAGTGCTGGGATTACAGGTGTGCGCCACCATGTCTATCTTCAAAAGTTTAATGTGAGTAATTTTTGTCACAGGAGAACAGCACGTCCCTAGCCCTGCCTTTGCTGCCATGCCTTCAGAAGAGTGGGAATGAGAGTGACAACACACTGTGAAGGCACTGGTGTGGACAGGAATTCTTCCCTCTGTCCACTCCTAGCAAAGCCACCTGAACTCACCTTGTACGTTTCTGTGGCGAAGTCTGGCTGGATGCTTTCGGGCTTGGATAGAGTGCCCACGATCTGGAACGTGCTTTCCTTCTGCTTGGCTGACGGGGCTTCTGGGGCAGTGGGCTTATTTTCATCTTCATCTTCCTCTTCCTCTGTAACTTCTTCAAGGGAAGCCCCAACTACAGAGCTGGCCAGGAACTACAAGAAAACAGATTTCCCCAATACTAAAAACAAATAGAATAAAGGCAACCAGTGAGTGATGATTCTAAAAATTACCCTTTATTGAGGGCTCACAGAGCCCTCTAATTCTCACACAACATGAATTGGGTAAAATTATGACTTCCCATCTTACAGATGAGCAACTCAGATTTGTTTAAGGATATTTCCTGCAGTAGCAAGAGGCAGAGCTGGGCTCCAGTGAAAAACATTTGTCTGATCCAATTGAAATACATAACTGTGCATGACTGCGTCCTGCACGCACGCCTGCAGAGCCACATTCACTGCTACACAGTTCCCAACAGCCAACATATGGAACCAGCCTAGGTGCCCTAGGTGGAGAAATATGACATGGAAGATATACACCATGAAGTATTATTTAGCCCCAGGGAAGAACAAAATTCTGTCATTTGCAAGAAAATGGGTGGATCTGGAGACCATCATGTTGAGTGAAATACCTCAGACTCAGAAAGACAAATATCTCATGTTCTCCCTAATATGTGGAACTCTGACAAAAGAATAGGAAAGAAGACAAGAAGGTAGAAGGGAGGCTATGACTGGACACGAGGAAGGGAATACTAGGAAGGGGGAAGAGGATAAGACAAAATACATTATACACGTTGATACTACCCAAAAATAGCCTGGTGTGGTGGCGCAGGCCTGTAGTCCCAGCACTCGGAGGCTGAGGCAGGAGGACTGCCAAGAGTTCAAGGCCAGCCTGGATCTACACAGTGAGTTCAAGGCCAGTATGAACTACATAGCAAGAGTTTGTTTCAAACAACCAAAACCAAACAACGCCCCCCTCAAAAAAAACCAAAAACAAATTATGAAACTCCCCAAAGATGTGAAACAAGAGGGGAGGGGACAGGGGGGTGATAGGGGGTGAGAATGTTCAGAGTATATTATGTGTATGTATGAATCTGCCAAATGAAACTCATTGATCTGTAAAGCCAAAAAAGAGAGAGTAGACTGAACCCTGCAGCTACAGCTAAGAACCATAGCTGTCGGGTTAAAGCAAGCAAGTCATGGTGCATTGCCACCCTCTGTCAACCTCAATAAACTGTTATAGGGAAAAAAAGAATTGGACTGTGAACTGCTTAGGTGATTTAAATTTTCCTTTTCTTTCTGTAGTATTAGGGATTGAAGCCAAGGCCCAGCGCTTGCTAAGTAAGCCCTCTACCACTGGGCTCCATCCTTAGCCCAGTAACTCAAAATTTTCTAATAGCTGCATTAAAAAATTGAAAAGAAACAGGTGAAATTAACTTAAATGATGTTTTTAATTTAATCCAATGTATCAAAAATTTTATCAATTTAATATATAAATAATATACACATTCTAAGGATAATTTACATTCTTTTTATCGCCTTTGAAACTCAGTGTGTACTTACACTGGAACACTTCTGCTTTTGGAATGGGACACTGGGAGGTGACCATTGGCCACATGCGGACAGAGGCTACTGCCCTGAATAACAGGGGTGAAGTTAGCCAAGTGTCTCTTCCTGTTTTTCCAAAAGCTATCCTTGGAGGTAGCCAATCCAACATTAAAGAGCTCCATTTATATGTAAGTAAAAATCATTTTTACTTTATACATTAAACATGACATCAACACACTTGGGAATGAAAATCAACCAAACAAAAAGTTCCACCTTGGTGCTTTTCTTTTAAAAAGATTGTTCAAATTTGCACAGACAGTTGTCAACTTCAGTCTCTTACTGGAAGACATTTATCCCAAGTATATTATATATTTTTTCATTGAAATCTCCAATATATGAACATATTCAATTTTACTATCCCATTGCTCATGAGAAAATTGATGGCCAGCAGTAAGTAACTTGCCCAAGTTTACAGGAGCAGGGGGCACGGATGGAAGGGGAGACACTGCCCAGCCGGGCAGTATGCCTGACAAGAAGATTTCTTTGATATGGTTCATACTCCTGCTCCCAGATAGCTTGTACAGATTAACAGCAATTACCTGGATATTCCAGCAAGAGAGGCCCTCATTAATTCAAGACTAACCACAAAGTTCTATTACTGAGAAGTTTTTGGAAAATATCTCTGCATATCTGAAGATTTTATTATAAAAACATTAAGTTGTAAAACATAATCAGAGATTGAAACAGAGAAAGTGAGAAGTTAAAAGTCTCTCTTGTTCCCCCATTCCTGAACTCTGAATGTCACTTCCCTTGGGAACATTCACCGGTAGCTTCTGTAGAATCAGAACACAAACGAAACCAGGGCCACACTGTGACCAACTTTTGGGGGCTGCTTTTTCCATAAAAAAAATGGAAAAATTATATTTTATGATTGCATGCTATAAAGCCAAACATAGTCTTTGACACTGAAATTTCATTTGTTTTCTTCTGATTTTAAGAGAAATTAAAAGGTTTTGCAGGCCCCTAAATGCCTGGGGTGTGTGCACTGTGCCCGCTGCCATGGCTCCTGGAGAAGTCGGCCATGGAAGTCCTGCTTCCTGCCATCTGGCCACTCCGGTCTTGGAAGCCACCCACCTCATCCACCTGAGTCTCTGCCCTTGCTGTGTCCTTGTCCCTCCTCTGTCAGATGAATGTAAGCTCTCCTGAGAGCCCTTCCATCTCTCCCCAGCCATCATCACTCTCTCCGGCCTCCAGCGTGCTTGGCACACACTGAGATAGGGTGTTTACTGAAAATGTTGCTTACTGTTCAGCTCCTTCCAGGAGAGGCAGGGCCCTTGAGGGCAGCAATCTTTTGTTCTCTTATTCACTGTGTAGTTCTTTGTACTGAACACAGTGCCTGGCATTTAACAGGCACTCACTGATGTATGAATCCTGCTGTCCAGAGGTGATAAGACTTAGCTAGCTGTTTCTTGTGTTTGAGACATTTTTGTATGTGTGAATAGATGATCTATCATCTGTCTTCTCTAAATATCTGTATCTTTTTTTGAAAAACACAAGATAGACTACATTGTCCTTGAACCCAGGTCCCTGAGCATGCTTGGCGCCTCTGCTAAGTAAGCACTCTACAATTGAGCTACATTCTCAGACTGTACTTTTTTTTTTTTTTTTTTTTTTTTTTTTGAGGGGTGGAGGTTTGAGACAGGCTGGACTTGAACTCGCTATGTAGCCTAGGCTGGCCTCAAACTTTATCCTCTTGAGGGCTGGGATTATAATCATCGCCCACCATCTCTGGCTAATGTACCTGTTTTTTTTGTTTGTTTGTTTCCTTTTTTAATTTATTTTTTGTCTTGTTTTGTTTCTTTGAGACAGAGTCTCACTATGTTGTTCAGGCTGGTCTTGAACTTGCAGCATACTTCTGCATCAGCCTCCCAAATGCTGGGATCACAGGGGTGCACCACCACACCTGGCTTAATGCCCCTTTCTTTAAAAATATAGTTATTTGTGTTTAGTTTTGTTTGTATCTTTGTCCTTTCTTATATTTTTTGGTATTTTGGAAGATGTATCATTTGTTTTGAATCCCATGTAAGGTTGCTAAGGTGTGTGTCTAAAATATGCATTATCACATACAATTTTTTACATATAAATTATATAACCATCATTGACCAATGAACTTAGATGGTGTATTGGGTTGAATAGTGTCACCCTGCCCCAACTCTGGTCCTCCTGGAATGTGTAAATGTAGCCTAATTTGGAAACAGTGTCATTGCAGATGTAGATAAGCGGAAATGAAATCATACTGGACTAGGGTGGGTCTCTAATTTCATGCATGGAGTCCTATTAAGATGAAGGGAATTTGCGCAGAGAGCAAAGCACAGAGGATCATGTAAAGGAGGAGCCCAGGATGGGTCTTTCAGCCAAGAGATGCCACAAATTGCTGGCAAATGCCAGCAGATGCTAGCAGGCTGGCAGAAAGATGGCACAGCTTCTTCCATCCAGGGTCCAGCAGGAACCAGCCTGGCTGACAGCCAAACTTTGGGACTTCTGCCCTAAAGAACTGTGGGCCCAGAGGCTTATACCTGTCATCTCAGCCATTCAGAAGCCTGAGACAGGACTTTGATTTTGAGGCCAGCCTGGGAAATTTAGCAAGACTCTGTCTCAAAAGAGAGAAGGAAATAAAGAGATGGGGTGGGTGGGTAGACAGAGAGAGAGCAGCAAGCTGGGGCTGTAGCTCAGTGGTAGAGAGCTTATCTTAAATGTGAGAGGCCCTGGGTTCAATCCCCAGTAACACACACACACACACTCACACACACACACACACACACAGGCCAGCCTGGGAAATTTAGCAAGACTCTGTCTCAAAAGAGAGAAGGAAATAAAGAGATGGGGTGGGTGGGTAGACAGAGAGAGAGCAGCAAGCTGGGGCTGTAGCTCAGTGGTAGAGAGCTTATCTTAAATGTGAGAGGCCCTGGGTTCAATCCCCAGTAACACACACACACACACTCACACACACACACACACACACCATGTGCGCATGCCACATAAAGTCACCAGTTTGGTTGTGGGGATTTGTAATCACAGCTCTAGGAAACCAGTACTTAGGCACACACTGTAAGTTAGTTATTGGTGTTTAATAACTAAGCGTGATCAGGAGCCTCATGGAGGTCTTCTAGCTGAGGTTACATTTCTGTGTCACTCCTGAGGACACAAGAGCAGTGGGTCCTACCCAGGGGAAATGATTCTACGTTTTCTTCGGTCAATGTAGGATGAAGATCCCTGGGTTCTCCTTTGGAATATCTTCACTGTCCAGGGCTAAAGATGGAGAAGGGAGAGAACTTCACAGGACTCAGGGCCCGTGCATGAAAGACTCTCAGTACAGGGATAGAGAAAAGCTTCAAGAGTGATAGCCACTGGATTTACTTTTTCATCAGTGGCCTGCTTCAGACGCGGTGGCAGGATGGAAAGAGAACTGCTGGGAGGCAGACCTGGTGTGAAGGGTCAGGTCCCTTCCCGAACCTCTTGAACGCGTACTTTCCTCCCTCTTAGCCTCCGTTTCACTACATTAAGAGGAACCAGGGCTGGATTTATCATTTCCAAGCACTGGGGTGCACTGGGTTGCGGAATGGGGTCCGGTGGACACTGGCGATGCCCAGGACTGCGGAAGTCCCTTAGGGAAGGCCTGGTATCTTGCCATATGGGGTCACGGCAAGGGGCAGTGCATTGGACACTGAGGGCTGGGTCTGACTCTGGGGTCCCATCACTCACCTTCCCTATGTTTCTGCTGCTGTACGTGTCCAGCAGGTTTATAAACACCCTCTGGATCCGTAAAACTTTCTCTGTCCGAGCGGCAACGTCTTCCTCTTCAGCCATGATGGCAGCTGCGTTGGTTGCTAAGGTGACCGAGTCCTGTCCGTTGCTAAGGAGGCGGGGTCTCAGCCCTGGGAGGCGTGGTGCAAGAGCTGGGCGTGACTAGGGTTCTGGGCGAGGCTTCCGGACAGGGTGGAGACTGGCTCCCACGCTGGCCATGCTGGGTCTGCTGGGCAGGCTCCAGTGTGCACTTTTTCCATAAGGTGCTGCAAGTGCAGCTGGAGCTCCCTCTCCCCTGCTACCTGCTGCGTGCCTCGGGCAAAATGCGTCCTCCATGTGTCACAGGGGGCCCGCGCGATCTCGGTCCCCTTTCATCTCTTTTGTTGCAAAGCTCTGGACAAACACCCCAGCGCCCCCTTGATCCCGATGGCTGAAAAAATTGAATCCGATGGAAAGGCAAAGCCCCAAGGCTCAGGCCTCTCCTGAGCGGAGGGAGGAGTTACTTAAGCTCCTGTGGGCCAGCGGTGAGCCCAGACGACTGGGTACTACTGTCAAAGGTGCTGCGATGGAGTTTCCAGACCCTGGTCCCCGGCTGGGCAGCCACCGCTGCTCGGTCCACAGCGTTTACCCGCCTAGTCACTTCTGAAGCCTTTGGAAGGGCTACTTGTGCTCGAGATCCGAGATCCACATTTAGTATCTTGACACTTTCTCCTGAGAGATTACTCTCGGAGATAAACAAGTGAACTTAAAAACAGCATTCAACTTTGTAGCACAGGACCTCAAACACCATGGTGGACTATCAATATACTGTGCAGTTTAGAAGTTTGACTAGATTGAAAAATTTTTAAATATTAACTTGCTAAATGTTAATATTTAACACATGCATTTTTTTTGGTTTGTTTGCTCAAGCTTTCCCCTCAGTACGGTAGCTCTGGCTTTGAGTTCCAGCTCTGAAGCCATCTGTGCGCCACCAGGACCAGCCTTGTAACCCTCCCTAGGCCATCACACTGGCTTAAATGAACACATTCTTTAACGTGCTCTTCCAAAGTCAAACTATCGGCTGTTCCAGGAAGGCTGAGGCCCACTTCTCAGCCGCGGATGTAGCTCAGTCTGTCTGGGAGGCATGAAACTGTGGGTTCCATCCTTAGTAATACTACTTTTTGTCATCACCCCATTTTCTTTATACACGAGCCTAACTGAATGTTCTTCATTTTGATGAACTGAAAATTTGCAACCTCAATTTTAGAACAGTTTACTCGTGGTACAAGAAAGTGCTGTCAGTTTAAATGTGAACCTATTCACAAAGATCATGAAAACTTAGAGTAAATATACTTCTTTCAAATAACTTTAGAACATTCTAAAATTAACTTAATTCCTTATTTTCAAATCTTTAGTTTCTGTGTATATTCCTATTGAAAGGCAACTAGGTAAGTAAATACTTTGAAAATTATTCTGCTAGACAACTACAATAAAATGCTGTACCTTACCTTTCTTTTTTGTGTGTGTGCTGGGGATTGAACTCAGGACCTTGAGCTTGAGGAAGGTGCGCTGCCACTGAGCTAAAATCCTATTTTTTTGAGAAAGAGTCTTGCTATGTAGTTGAGGTTGGCCTTGAATTGACAGCAATCCTCCTGCCTCAGCCTCCAGAGGGCTAGGACTACAGGTGTGTGCCACCCAACTGCATTCTTACTGTTGAGTGGTAGTAAGTTCCCCCTGTGGTTAAAAAGTGGTTTCCAGATTTTATCATCCATCCACCTATCCATCATCTATCTATCTATCATCATCACCATCTACCCACCCACCATGTTAGGAAAGATGTTTTTATAGCCCTGGGGATTGAACCCAAGGTTTCATGCATGCAAGGCAAGCCCTCTACACTGTATTGCTAGCCTTCTACTGGTTAATGCTATTATATCAACAAGTATATCTTCCCATTGTTACTTTTTCCAAACCAGCCTACACATCACCACAAATTCATATGGCAGTTTTTTTTGGGGGGGGGGTACCGGGGATGGAATTCAGGACCTTTTGCTTTTGAGGCAGGCGCCGGCACCCCTTAGCTAAATCCCTGGCCCTCACGTGACAGCTTTTAACATGCACTGTCAGATGTGGGCCGCTAAAGAAGCTGCTCAAACTATCCAAGCATCAGTGATGCCTCTCCTAAAGGAAGGGGTTGAAAGGAGAGTTCCGAAGCCCCGGAGGCACTCTGTAGAGTCAGTATTTTCTGCTCTGTTCTCTCTGAACTGGCATCAGGTTGTGTTTCACAATCCAGGAGAGAAACTGCAGTGTGAGCCAGAGGAAGCTGGTGGGAAGCACAGCACAGCGGAGGTGGGACGTGCTGTGAATGACAGCCGTGCAGGAATGGGGAGGAAGTGTTGCTATGGGGAGCGAGGCGTGTACTCTGCAATAGTTACTGCATTGGAGCAGATGGGACTCAGAACAGCGGGGTGCTTTTGCTGGGACAGAAATGCTCCTTGCTCAAGTCCCACCCTGCAATCCTCCCCATCCTCTCCTTCCCTGAGATGCTGGGGTTTGAAGCCAGGACCTCATGCATGCTAAGTGCAGCTCTACTACTGAGCTGCACCCCTAGGCCCCCTTTGTCCCATTAATCAGTAGATACAAGCTAATGTAGAAAATGTGAAAAATAAAGGAAGATGAGAATTCCTTATCTCACCACCAGTGAAGATTAACATTTTAGAATTCCATTTCACCTATCTCATGTAAGATCTTTCAAAATGCAGTTTATATCCATACATAATTTTCTCCCATTCTCACTTGTCTGTAATTTTTACTTTACCATAATTTCTAATCACTGCATATTTTTCTATCAAAAGGATGTAATATAAAAGATTGTTAACATAATTTACCACTCTTTAGAGCCCTGCCAGTTTTTCATTAGAGAAAATAAACTTACTTGTAGTTCATCATTTGAATCATTAACCTATGGCAAGGTAGCGTCAGTTCAGAAGTCATAATCTCTGTAAAGATTCGATTACCAGTATTTCCAGAAGGTTTCACCAATACATTCTTCCATGGAATGCAAAGTGCTCCTCGCTAAACCCTGGTACAGTACAACTGTATTTTATTTAAAAAAGAAATCACAAATTATTAAGTGAAGTGTCTCAGTTAATTTTTTTTTTTATGTTACTAGTTGGGCATCTTTCTATCTTTAAAAAAAAAACACTTTGTGTCACCAAACATCTTTTTTTTTTGAGTTGTTAGCTATTTGCCCAGTGTTCTTTCTTATTTTTTTTCTTACTGGTTTATGACTGGAGGATATTTTTTTCTTTTTGCTTTAGCAGTGAAATCAAGGCTCAATTTATGTGGCTAAATTCTTCGAACAGTGCACACAGATCAAACAGAGGTTTCCACGTACAGTTTTACATAGTAATAGAATACCTCACTTTACCCTAAAAATAAACTATGAAGAACTAAGAAAATAGAAACAGTAGCTCTTGAAATCAATCATTTATCGCAAAACATTTTCAATTTTTAAAGATACAAGTGCTTTTCTTCATACTTAACTCAAATATGAATAAACACAATTTTGTTCAAACTTTACAAATATCATTTACAGTTAGCCTGAGATTAAGCATGAGAAAGTTCTACCTGGTTAACTTCACTGCCCCAATGGTTAAGCATCAGAAAATAAAGCTGAGAAGGAACATTGTTACCAAATGGAAAGCACTCTAGAGACATGACAAGAATAGCAATGCAGAAACCTAGTATGCTCTGTCCCACCTGACTGCTTTTCTTCTTTTCCCACGCTGGGGACTGAACCCAGGGCCTTGCACATGCCAGGCAAGCCCCTGCCACTGAGCTGCACTTCCGGCCCTCACATGAGCTCAGGGCCTAAAAATGTCTATTTTCAAAAAATAATGATGAAAAGACCAGCAGATGACAAATTCATGAACCTGTGTCTGGGCGCAGAACTGTAGTTCAGTATTTCTAAAGCAGCTGATTTCGGTGACTATTAAGAAAACAATTCCCAAATCTCTACTGTTCAACGTGTACTTGAGAACATGCAGCAGCATGGTCAAGTTTATTAAGCTTATAAATATCAGTACGTGTAATAAAATATAAAATACAGAGTATCTCTTTTCCAAATATGAAGTCTCTGAATGCTTCACTCATCCTTTGGTCTGAAACCCACACAGCACACTCACGTTACACTGGACATGGAGCACTGTTGGGGAGGGGGGTCTGCGGGAACACCAAAGCCCTATCTTACAGAAAGGAAACGTGGAAGCAAATATACTTCGAATATAGACTGTACATTATGTAAACAGACATTCGGAGAAAGAACTGACACAGGCCAGGATATTGTTTTCTAGGAAATCAGAATCTTCTTCCTTTGCAGTCACACACACTGAGGATGCTTTTTGTTGAGGACGGAGCCTGTCCCTGCATTTAGTTATGTGCTTAGAGCTCTTGGAAACGAGTAATTATTACATTCATTCGCTAACAGTTTGTTCTCTGCTTAGCTGGCTGGTTGTGGCAAACAAGGAATACAGAAACTATTTCAGTCCCTGTATCTCATTTAACACTAGTTAAATCATATGTAAGTAATTCACTTTTCAATCCATATTTGTAATATAAATAGATGAGGTGAAGCAGTGAATTTCAAAATTTGTGCGTGGAAAACTAGTTGACAGTTTGTTTCCAATAAGGCTAGTACCAAAATAATCACTACAGAGTCAGTCCAAGCTAGCAGTAAACCCCTGATTTAGCAGGCTGAATCCAAGTTTGAAGTTAGGTAATTCTAATTCCTATATTACTGTGCAAATATAGAATTTCCTATGTAAAAGAGAGTGCTGGCAGCATCGAAGCCCTGTAGTGAGAGAATGAAATACCGATTAGGTTTTGAAAGGCAGAGAATTCATGTGAAGAACTTTAAATGTCTTAGTGGTGGAATCACAGCAATGGCCTCAAACTTCCTTTAACGAATCAGAAACTAAGACAATTCATTAGTCAATGTTCTGAGTCAAAAGCTTAAATGTGAAGCGAGTGATAAGCACGCAAAACTAAAGGTGAATTTTCTACTACTATTGTATGCGAGAGTTTCAAGTTTTATGTCGACCGTTCTGTACCAGCAGCTCCCTCTGAGGGAAAGGCTTAGTCATGACTGTCCATCCCTCTTCAGAGCTTCCAGTCTCTGCAGGAGCGCATTTCCAAACGCTTCCCGGTAGGCGGGGCTGAGTGTGTCCAACAACGAGTAGACGGTTTCGTGGTAGGGCATCTGCAGATGATCCTCTACCTGGTCAAAGGCGTACCCTACCACCTGTGTGAGAGGAACGAACAGTGAGTCCACGGTCCTCAACCGGCAGGTGCAGCAGGCACATGTTACACAAAACTTATACCACGTGATACAGGAAAACCACTAGCGAAGTGCTCTCTGCAGAATTCCTTCTTCAAAATGTAAAAGGTTTGATGTACCCATTTTGCTCTGAAGAGGGATCGAGAGGAAGAAATTAAAAATTTGTACAAAAACATTATTTCATTTTCCTGTTCCAAAACATACTTCAATTTTTTACCCTATTTACATCCTATTTATATATGCACTACATTAAGGTGATATAATAGGTAATATTAGTTCATACTTTCTATCATCAAACTCCTTTTATAAGGAATTCTAGATATTATCCCTGGAAATTTCATTTTAACAATTAGTTTTAATTGGTAAGTTTCCTTTATATTTAATAATTAGTTTATTAGTTTTAGGAACTAACTTAGCTTTATAATTAATGTTAAAGGTCACTTTCACCTAATACTGACAAATGCTCAAACCATGGCATAAAAGGGACGGTTACTCTGTGACTCTTTTTTCTCTTAAAACATAGCTAAAGTTTTTATTTCCAACAAGATAAGATATATCGTGGTTCGCTGACATACTGCAGGGAAGAATTCATTCACTTCTGCTGACTTGACTAAAGCCTGTAAGCTTCCTGTAGAAATTCTACATTCTAATGCCTATTTGCTGTTTTGGTACTGGGGATCAAACGCAGGGCCTTGCATGTGCTATGCAAACGCCTTACCACTGAGCTACGGCCTCAGTCCAGTGACTTCTATTTTTTTTTTTTTTGGTACCGGAGATTGAACTCGGGTCCTTGTGCTTGCAAGGCAAGCGGTGGAACCACTGAGCTAAATCCCCGGCCCCAGTGACTTCTATTTAAGCCACCAAAAATGCAAGTGCATGTCAGAAGCAAAAGCTGAGTGCTTCATGTTAAATGAGAAGCAGAGGCAGATGCCCAAGGAAAGCGAGTCCGCCTCGTTGGCGCCATGTGGCTCGGCACGCTTCTGTGCTGCCTGGCCTTCTCTGTCCCCTGTGACTGCGACCTTCTGGGTGGACAGTGATCTCATGTTCATCCTGGCTTCATTTCCAACTGCTGACACAGGACAGCTGCTCAATAGATGCTGTGGCAGTCAGACTGAGACAGACCTGAGTGCCTACACATGCCAGGCTTACAGCCGACCCACGTCTTTCTAGGCCAGTTCTTTCTAGGCCAGTTCTCTCTACAGTCATCACCCAAATCCTTCTGAGCTTCTCATCTCCAGGTGACGAAGAGGCAGGGACTCGGAGGGATCACTTATGTTTAAGTTTCTGACTCCACCAGAACTGAGCCAGCTCAGAATTAACCAGTGTGATATAGAATAAAGTGAATGTAGTCATTGACCTCTAAATGTAACTATTTCTATTTAAGATACCCTACAGCTTTCAGTACAAATTAGGAGTTTTGGAAAGAAGTGGATAAAAATTGGTGAATTCAAGTATGAGTCCAAAAGCTAAGCAGCTACCAAGGTGGCAGTCATGAGGGTCTGGGGGCAGTGAAGACACTGGCCTTGAGATCTGCTTTTTCTTTTTCTTTTTGGTACCAGGGATTGAACTCAGGACCTTGCACTTCCAAGGCAGGCAGCGGAACCACTGAGCTAAATCCCCAGCCCGAAATCTGCTTTTTCAAGGAGCATCCAGCACTTATGGCTCATCTGGAGCAAAGGGAATCAGTGAAATCAGTGTAAGTGTTAACACAGTATCACGTGATGTCTGTACTTTCCTAGGCCCTAGGCCTTGCTCTTTATGCTCATCTGTACAAAGAAAAGTCATGTATCTTTGACCAAGACTGAAGATTAGTTAGCAAAGTGATTTTCTAATAGCTATCCCTTTGTTCAGTAAGTTCTTCATAATACAAGCTTTTTTCTTCTTTTTAAAGTTGCTCTCAGGTGTTGCTTTTTATTATTAAAGCTAAGAATCTGCTTTAAAGGCTATGGAAATGCCACTTTGTCAGGAAAGGTTCACTTGTAGTAAGAGATGCCCACAATAGAGGGCCAGGGGGAGCTGTTGAAAATGTCAGACTTAATTCTAATCTGAGAGCTGAAAATGGAGCCAAGCGCACGTCTTATGTTAACAGAAGAGGTCTGTGAGATGAGAGGCGGACACAGACTGTGTGAACACAACGGCTGCAGAACTCACTGACTGCAGAGGACATAAATCTGGTGGACACATTTAGCGGCAGATGAAAAATTTTGTGGGTGATGAATAAAGCACATAACAAGTTGCAAATAGGATTTGTCTGAAAAACTTCAATTTCCCTATGCTGACCAAAAGACTTCACAATTGGGCTGGGTGTAGCTCAGTGGCAAAGCCCTTGTCTAGCATGCAGGAAGGCCTGGGTTTGAGCCCCAGCACTGGGGAAATAAAGTAAGTAAGTAAATAAATACTTTTGCTTAAGGTAAAAACAAAACAAAACAAACTTCAAAAACTTCCAGGAAAGGTTTTCTTTAAGTAAGTTTCAGAAGCTTCCCAATATCCAGTTTTCATTTAAGACCCATACACTCCCCAGTTCCCGGTCGTTTCTGACAAAGCGGCAAAGATTTTTTGCCTGAGAAGAGTGAGTTACCCTGAGTCCTGCTTCTGTGAGCTCCAGGCAGTATCTGTTCCTTTCCTTGGTCTCCACGTTGATATAGGCCACGTCGTCTGCACAGCGCAGGCTTTTCGAGACAAACATGTTCTTAACGGCAAAGAGAACATCATTTACAACGGCTTCTGCTTCTAGTCTCATGTCTTTCACATCACTTCCTTCAAAACCATTGAGCTCTGAGCCTTCTTCAAATCCTGACATATTGCTCAGCTCCATGGGGTTACAGTCTGTTTCCATTCTGCAAAAAAGTTGGTATATGCTTTCAATAGAAGGATATAAAAAAGTCTTGTATGGTTAAAACAGCTGTTTGTTAGCTGGGTGTGGCATTTTTGTAATCCCAGCACTTGGGAGGCTAAGACAGGAGGATCGCCACAAGTAGGAGGCCAGCTTGGGTTACACAGTGAGTTCAAGGCCAGCCTGAACTACACAGTGAGACCCTGTTTCAAAGAACAAACAAAACAAAAGTTATTCTCTATGACTGCTTAATATAAAGCAAACTGGCTATCATTTTGTGTGTGTGTGTGTGGGGGGGTAGGATATTGTCTAAAACCACTGCCAGTAGTTTTCACAGTCAAATTAAAGATACATCTGGATTTTCAAAAAGGATCACTTTCTCATTGATTGTCAAAAACTTAATCCTCACTAATAAGCATTTATATTATTAGTTTTTAGCAACTTCAACCAATGCCCAGTAACAAGATTTGTGTCTACATAGTTTTAACATGTAATTATTTCTCTTGCACAGATCTGTTGATCTGGGACTGTCGGGTTAAAGGACAGCTCTTTAACAGCTGCTCTTCAAAACTCCACTTCCAAAAAGGCAGTCCTGACTTCCACACTCCACCCACGTAAGAGGGGAAGGATACTCTTCTCACCCACTCTGCAGTTCATATTTTGCCAAGTTGAGAGGCCAAAACTGCTATTTCATTATTTTATGTGTATTTCCTTGAGTAAACATCTTTTTGGATATTTACGAGTATTTTTAGTTCTAAGATCATACAACCAGAAAAAGCAAAAATGGAAATAAATTCAGGTTGTCTGAAATCAGAGTTCAGGTTCTTACCCATGAAAACAGACTACCTCCTAGTGGTTCCTTCTATAATTTCTAGACTTGGCCTTCCCTCTCCCAAGATTACATTTTAAAAATCCCGAGTTGTCTTCTAAATTCTCATTCTATCTGTATTTAAGTCTTTTATCTACCTGGAGCTTATTTCCTGTGGCTTCACTTTCCAAATGGATACCCTAATGTCCTAACACCATTTACTATACAACTTGCTTTTTCTCCACTTATTTGAACTGGTACATCTATGATATTTTAAAAAATATTACTTCTCAAGCTAACCTGATCCTATTTGACTGCCCAACCACTATTAGTTCTAGCATTTCTCCTGTGATTGGGGATAAAAAAGATTTTCTTGACAATGAGCACTACTGCAATTTGAAATGTATGAAGGAGGCAAGCTAACAAATGTGGACTGTGCTAGAAAGGTGAAAGGGCTTCAGTGAACAAGATAACAGCCTTTTCTTTTAACTGGCAGTTCTGAAAAATAAACTACAGTTTTCATTCTTCTGATGTGGACCAAGCAGCTGCTGTCCTGAACGCAGCCCAGCTCTTCATTCAGTCACAGATTCAATTAACATTCATTTCCTATTTACCTGAGCCCCTCCCCTTCACCGCACTGGAGAACTCGGACTAGATCAGTAATAACCTTTTCTGACAGCGCCGACGGCTCCTAATACCATCCATCTGTTACATTATGCATTCCGTTTCTTTTTCTAAAGTTGCCCACGATGTTCAGCGGTTCTCCACCTCTGCTGCTCCTGAGCCTCCCCGGGAACTTACACAGATACAGACACCAGCCCTCTGCAGAGAAACAGAGCCACAATGCCTAGGAGACAGGCAGTCTTCTGCACAGCTCCAGTCTGTACAGCGACTGCTTTAATTTTCAGCAGATTTGTTTTTTCTTTTGCAGTGCTGAGCCTCAAACCCAGGGCTGGGCTCATGCACACTCTGGGTGAGCCCTCTAATAGGGAGTTACATCTTTGGTCCAGCACAAATTTTTTTTTTCTTGGTACCAGGAATGGAACTCAGGACACTGTGCTTGCCAGGCTCTGCACAAGACCCCCCACCCACCCCTTTTAAAAAAGGTTTTCTTTTTATTAATATGACTGATGATTGCTCGCTACTCTCTACTTACCCTGTAAATCTTTCATCTGTTTACCTTACTTCAGACTTCTCTGACAAAAGTCACCAGGAAACTGCTGATCCATTCTATCCTATTCATTAGACTAAGTGGCAGTTAGATAAAGCAAAAGACCCACAGACTGTGATCCTCTCCACCCTGAAGTGCACTACTGCTGCAGGGCCGACCCAGGAAGGAGGTTAGGACAGGGCCTATGGAACACAGCTCCAGCTCTTACCTGACGAGCTTCTGAATGGAACTGCTACCAGCAGCTACACACTTCAGTGACTACAGTAAAATAGGGAACGGTATATCAGGCTACTTAGTTCTGTCATCTATTTTTTTTGTGACAGTGCCCCACTGTGGAGCTCAGGCTGGTCATGAACTCTTTATGCAGTCCAAGTAGTCCATGCTGGTCTCAAATCTGTGATTCTCCTGCCTCAGATTCCAAAGTGGTGTGGATTACTACCATGTCACTTTATGTTTTTATCTTCTTGAATTTAAACTACAGCTGAAAGAAAGCTTGCTGGGCCAGGCTTCAGCCCGGGGAACTTTAATACCTGCAAGCACAGGGTCAGCCTATTCCCAGAGGCCCTCTGTGGTATGAGGTCAGTCGTCAGTCTCTCATTAGGTTTCTTACTCCTTGTCACTCAATGCAGAGGCTGCTGCAGCTATGCTAGAGTCAAATGATGCTTTTAAATTTGTATAAGGCCTTAGAGTTCATCCAATATAAAATAAAAAAAAAATGGGGGGGCCAGGGATTTAGCTCAGTGGCACCACACCTGCCTCGAAAATGCAAGGTCCTGAGTTTGATCCCTGGTACCAAATATATATATCACATATACATACATATATACATATAATTTTTTTTCTGGAATCATTAGCCAGAGCAGTTAGATAAGAAAATGAAATAAAAGGAATAAGGATAGGAAAGGAAGAAAAATTATCATTATTTGTGAATGACATGATATTCTACATAGAAGAGGCAGATTTTCTATAGCTGCCTATCACCAGCATAAGAGCTGAAGCTTTGCTAGAGGCAACTCATGAAAAATTACATAAAGCCTTGCCAAAAATTTACATAACAAACAGACAGAATGCATACCTCAACCTTATTTCAATTAATGATATGCTTTAAGAATCCTTTATCTTGACTCCCACAGCACTTTACAGAACTCACTCATTGCTAACAATATTAGGCAATTATAAAATTATTAATTATTGCTGGACCAGTCTGTTAGGTAAAAATCTAAGGATGACTTATTATTTATGGAAACAAATATTTGATTTTCTAAAAAATTCCACCTCTCTCTTAAGGCAGTCAATACACTGCCGAATATTATATCTGGTTTTATATATAAATATAAGCACATTTTACAGTTTTACGAGATTAGAAGACTCCAAATTGCGAATGCCTGTGTAAATCTTGGACCATCATGAATATTAAACATCTCTAACTGCTTAAGCAATCAAGTAGCTCAATTATATACCTGAAATAATAATTATATGAAAAAGATGTTTATATGAGGAAGTCAGACAGTTTACAAAGATTTCTTTTAGCAAGAATCTAATGCAGTGCAATTAAGGCCTTAATGATGGGGAATGATGAAGAATCTGGAACTAGAATGGAAGAAATCCTCACAGGTCTGTAAATTAGGTCACCAAACTGCTGCTGTGTTATAATCAGCACCAAACTGCAAAAAGGAGAAAGATACCTTCCCCAAGACAGTGAACTCTTAGATGACTTACTCTGCGGTATCTTGGAATTACGTAAAAAAAACTTGGCATGTTTGATGATGACATAGCAATGAAAATATTTTATTATTGAGGCATTCCACACATAACATTTTCAGCTGTTATTTTAAAGTATTATTACAACGTATGTTTTGTTGGTTGTAACTGAATCTTGGTTATCAATTCTCTTCTTCTTGCCTAACACCCAGACTTTCTGTGGGGACTCAACACTCCCTTCCTGTAAGAAAGCAATGGGGCTGAGATTGATCCCACCCATCACAGACTGCTAGACACTGACCAGCTCTGGGAACTCTTCCTGTCCTTGCAGCCAGAATACTTCAGTCATAGCACCGAGCCCCGGTTGTGCCCAATGGTCATCTTGAGAGGGGACCCTAGTTCAAGGATGATGCTGACAGTGGGGAGAGAACAGAGCCAACAGAGTCACAGCAAACACAGCCAGAGCCTGTCCTGGTTTCCCAACCACTGCACCTTTCAGTTACCAGGGCCAATAAATTCCCATTACTTTCCTGGCAACAGAAAGCATCTTGACTGAGGAAACCACCCAAAATGAAAAGTAGTGATTGATCTAGCACTATAACAGCCTCAGAGAGGTTAAAAGGATTTAAAATATAGAACCTAATGACAATGATGAATATTTTGTGCTGGTTCTGTACAAAGTGCTTTACAGAGGCTTTACAGAGTTTGAGTATCAATGTGCCTTAATTAGTTTCCTACTGCTGCTCTAACAAAATACCAGAAGCTTAAAGTAGCACATGACTTACCCTCTACAGTTCTGAAGATGTGAAGTCTAACATCAGTGTACACAGGGCTACACTCCTGGAGTTTCCAGAGAATCTATTTCCTTGTCATCTCGAGCTTTCAGAGGCCACCTGAGCTCCTTGGCTTATAGTTCCTTCCACCATCTTCCAAGAACACATGGCTTCACCAAGGGACTCTGCGGCCACAGCTCCTTCTCCTGACTCTCTTGAATCTTTTTTGTAAACACCTGATTACATGGAGCACACCTGGACCCAACCACAGTAATCTCCAGTCTCAAGCTTGTTAACACAACCACATGTACACAGTTCCTTTTTTGATATAAGGCAACAAATGCACAGGTTCCAGAGAGTAGAACAGAGACACCTCCGAGGGACCATTCCTATGTTTACCATGCTGCCTCTACACTATCTGCAGGAAAAGAATATTAAAGAGATTTCTTTTATGCCCCTCCTTTTCCGGGGGAGTCACAATCTAGCTTTAATAAACATGATGGATAGGCAATATAAAGTGCTGGGTAGTTTACACAGTTCTCTTCCAAGGAGGCACAGAGCACCTACCAAGCACCCAGCTTCTCTGGAAAGGCTCCATGCTTTCTAATCCTTAGCTCCAGCACCACAATTCCAGCAAAATGCGTTGGGGATGCACTGGTAATTCAATCAAAGGCACCATGGCAAGGCTGGCGAGGGGTCTGTGCCTGTCTTGGGCCAAGAGCTCTGTCTGACTACTTGATTCTGGATGCTAAGTGGCCTATCTAATTAGATCCTCTCTGCAAAAGTTTGAAAAGAGCCAAAAAACATGAAATCAGTTAGCTGGTATCTTAGTCCATTTTCTGCTGCTGTTATGAAATACCTAGAACTGGGAATTTTATAAATAAGAGATCTATCTAGCTTACAAAACTGAAAGTTCAAGACAGGGCAGCCCCATATGTTTGGCAGATGGCATCATGGTGAACTGCAGGTGAGAGGGAGAGAACTGTGGTGAGTGGGGAAGCCAGAGGTCCTGGAGCCAGGCTTGCTCTTTTCCTAACAGCTCACTACTGTGAGAATGAGCCAGTGTCCCAAAGGAACTGTGCCGATCCCTTCCTAGGGCAGCACCCCCAGGATCCTACCTCTCAAAAGTGCTACAATAGCCTTTAACATCACCACACTGAGGCTCAAGTCTTGGATTTTTGGGGACACATGAAGACTGAAGCAGCCGGTGATGGATGATGCAAGTGACAGAAGCAGAGCAGCGAGCAAGAGAAGAGCAGTGCTACATTTCTGGTCAGAACTTTCTGGGAAGACACCTTATCAAATGCATTTACATCCTGTGTACATTCAGCCACAACTCAAATGGTGAGAACACAGATATGCTAATCATGTCAACAGGAGGAGGCGGTAAAGAAAGGAGACATATTTCTTCTTACTTTGCACATTATACTTGTAGTTCTATTCATGTTTAATTTTAACAAATGTGTCATGGGAAGCATATGGTGGGTGGCAAGGCCCTCTGTGATGCCTGGAGGGGCAGGTTCCCTCCCCTCCTCTTTCTTCTCAGTAGGTGACTGGGGAGGTCTGTGCCACTGGGGCTGAGGAAACACGTGCCCACTTCAAGGAGGCGACCAGCACAAGGACGGCCACTGACACATTAGGGCTGCTGTGGGGCTACAGAATGACAGACTCATCCACGTGGATTCTGAAAATCTCAAGTTTCCTTTTCTGTAGGCTAAACAACTTATCTTCACTTTACACTCTTTATGGTAAGAACTTGGTTATTTTTATTAGTGCCATCCAGTACAGTAGCTATTAGCCACACAAGTCTGGCCAGCGTGACAGAGGCAATGGATTGAAAATTTTATCTAATTTTCATTTATTAAAATATCAACTACATGTAGATATGATAATGAAGTGAATTTATGTCATGGTTTAAACAAATCAGTAGATGTAAATGCAGTGAATTAAACTTTTATGAGTAGCAAAGTCTGGAAACTGAGAAACACTTGAATCCTATCTCTTTTATGGAGGGAAATCAGCCATCAGTATTTGAAATAGTAAAAATAAACAAATTATTTCCTATACATTACATTCTTGTCTATTTATTTATTTTGCAATTCTAGGAACCAAACTCAGGGCCTTCATATGCTGGGCAAGTTCTCTACCACTAAGCTGTATCTCTAGCCTCCCAATTCTGTCTATTTAGGCACTACATTTATTATTAAAATTTCATAACCCATGATTTACCTGTATATCCAGAATTTTTTTGTGAACACTAGACTACCAATTAAAGATGTCTACTGGTAACTTAGTTTGGTTTGGAAAATAAGACAGGTATATGAAATATTTATACAAATATTCAAGCCATAAATACATAATTATAATAAAAAATGTACTTGTGAGTGGCTACCAATTACAGAAAATGTGGATATGTCTTGGTCCTACTACAAACTATTATTAAACATGCATGAACTTGGGTTGGCCACACAATTTTACAGGTGCTCATGGTGCTATGAAACAAAAGGAGTAGACAGAGAAGCCTTTGCTGTTCTAAGAACCCTGACAGTTCATGATCTCTGGTGCAGATGTTGACTGCACTTGACTCATGGGATAGGTCAGTCAAAAGTGGTGCAATGAATTAGGATGAGAATTACGAGGGCCAGGGATTTGGTTCTGCCACCTGCCTCATAATTGCAAGATCCCTAGTTCGATCCCAGGTACCAAAAACAAACAAACAGAAGGCAGATAAGAATTATGGACAGCAGAAAGTTCTCAGGAGCTCCTCATGCAGAACAAAGTGAAGGCAAGGGTAGTGACAGTGTGGCAAGCACTAAGGGTAGCCTACCTGAAGTATAAGGAACTGTTAACTGTTAGAGGGAGTTATGGACAGGAAGCGATGGCCCAGTTTAATAGGGTGCTCACACCAAAACAGAACAATTTGATTTTGATATACCAGGCTGTTTTGAGGTCTTGAGAAGGGAATAAGTACCTGATAAATTCAAGAAATATTATGTGTTGTTACATATTGAAAATATTTTCAACAAAGCAAGAGCCTGAAACTCAAGGCATATGACTCCAAATTCGGTGTTCTTTATGTAGGATAGCTGCACTCCTGTGAGACTCTCCAAGAGCCCTGGGACCTGGGAACCCTGACCTCATACTCCTATTCCTTGGGTGTAATTTAAAAAAGGTAACATCTCATTGCCTTTACTTTTACATGCTGAATCTTTTACATGGACTTCTTCAAAGGACAGAAATTCTGGCATGACTCATTTAGTTGATGGTATATTGATTGCTTCTAACCTGTTCCTTCAAACCCCTTTATAATAATACTTAAAAAGCTGACAATATTTAGTTGGGCAGGTATTTTCATTCTTCAGTTATTGCCAGGTGTTGGCATTTTGTGCTAGGTACTTTGAGTGTGTGTGTGTGTGTTTTTAGTACTGAGGACTGAACCAAGGCTCTGCGCATGCTAGGCAAGTGCTCTATCACTGAGATACATCCCAACCCATTTTCATTTTGAGACAAGGTCTAAGTTGCCCAGGGTGACTTCATACTTGTGACCCTGCTACCTAAGCGTCTTGAGTAGCTGGGATTATAGCTCTGCATCACCAAGCTCAGTGGACTTTGTCTCTCATAAAATACAAAAACAGCACTGTGACCAGGGAGGAACCTTTATCTTATGTGACCTAGAGGTGTTAACAATGCAGGCCTTAACTCTTAACATTTATGCTGAATTTCTCTGATGGATAAAGCATAAAATGTACAAGTCAGAACATTTAACGCTTTTTAATAGAGTTTGTTACTGCAAAATTTTCAATTTTTACTTTCCTTTCTGATACCTGAAATTGCAGGCCTCCTGTGGGCAGCTTGAATGTAATTGTGTACTACAAAGGAAACCACTATTTACTGAAAGAAGTCCACATCTCAGCTGTTTGTCAAATGTCTGGTTTAAACCTCCCAAGGCCTATTTCACTGTTAGATAAGATCCCTCTTTTCGCCTTTTCACATCACTTTGTTTATATTCCTTTTATGGCAAGTATTATAATTATTTCCTACAAACATGTTTTATTATCTTCAAAATATATCTAGAACTCAACTGCTTCCATGTAACCATCTTCACAGCTACCACTCTGTGGTCCAAACCACTGAGCTGCAGGCTAAATTACTGCAATATCCTTCTAAGTGGTCTTGCTGTGTTCACCTTCAACCCCTACAGCAGGCTGTTTTCAACATAGCAGTTAGCTCGCTGATCCATTTCACCCACAACAAAAGCCCAAGTCCTTGTAATGGCCTACAAGGCCCTATATGATCCCCTTCAGCTTCCCTTCCTTCCTTCATTCCCTCCTGATGCTCCATGAACTAACCAGCATGCTTTCGTGACAGAGCCTTAATCTCCTCTACTGGTTATTGATATGTGTCACTTCCTGGCTTTCTCCAAGTCTATAGTAAAATCTCATCTTACAGAGTAAGAAACTTCTCTTACCACCCTATACATGTAAGCAAGACAAATCTCTACTCTCTTTCCATGTCCTTTACCTCGTGTGTCAGCTTTATATCTCTGTGACTGAATATTTGAGGTAAACGAGTTAAAAGGCGGAAGTGTGTCTTCTGGCTTATGGTTTCAGAGGTCTCAGCCCATGGTACCTTAGGCTCATTGCTTCTGAGCCTATGGCGAAGCAGTGTGTCACTGCAGAGGCATAAGGCAGAGGAACATCATTCTCCTCAGGGCAGCCAGGAAGCAAAAAAAAAAAAAAAAAAAAAAAAAAAAAGAGAGGAAGGGGCCAGGGTCCTAATATACTCTTCAACACATGCTCACAGTCACCTGCTTTCTCCCACCTGGAGAAAGTTCCACTACTTCCCCATAGCACCACAGGTCAGGGACCAGACCTTGGACACATGAGCTTTGGGAGGCAATTAAGACACAAGTCATAACAATCGTTTTACTTTTTCCTATGGCACTTATCACATGCATATTGCTCAATCTGATGGTCTGTTTTCCCTCCCTTTAACAAAAGGCAAGGCAGGGATTTAAAAAAAATTTTTTTTGAGACAGTGTCTCACTGTGTAGTTCATACTGCTCTGGAATTCACTGTGTAACATAAGCATTAGGCACACACTCTACTACTGAGTTACAGTCCCAACTTCTTTCTGCCTGATTTTTGTTTACACTTTCCACATCATTAACTGAAGAGACCTTAACAGACCTTTAGAATACATTTTTGAACAATGAGCAAGGGAAATGAAGTTTCTGGGAAAAGTCTACCAAGAATGAGGGGCATGAAAAACCCGACAATCTCATGTAGTGGAGAGCATGCTGGTTTCAAAATGGAAAGGTGGCTGTGGAAAGGAGAACCAGATCTTTATCTGTCAACATTTACAGGCTATGTGAGCAACCATAAATAGCCGTCAAGACAGTAAATATTTAACTCTCTAAACTGGTCATCTTAATTCATTACCTTTAATTTAAAAGCTATTCTGTTTCAGGCCGTTAGTTCTGTGCTCTTCTCACATCAGTGAATCTTTCCAGCAATCTCTGGACTCAGATACTAATACGCTCGCTCATACCTGGCGAGGCAGGAAATATAGACTCAGAGAGGTCAGTGGCCGGTTCAAGGTGGCTTGGTTATTTAGTGTCAATGTCAGGATTTTAACACAAGACATCTGGCTTCCCGGCCACCGCACCGGGCCTGTCGGGGTTGCCTAACTTAACAGCTCTGCCTCTGCAAAACTCGCTACCTAAAAGGCAGATATGATTGAGTAGTTTCCCAGGACAGCACAAATACTACTTTATCGAGGTCCCTGCGGGGAGGCTTTGGCATCTATCATGGGAAGCAGTTTTGCTCACAAATGCCTTGAAACCCCAAGTTTTCTGGTCCTGTGAGTACCACACCCAGGATGAGCAACTAAGCTTAGACGAGACGCACTCTGCGAACTGCAAATCGCCGGAGGAGTGGCGAAGAGGAAGCTTTGGAAACAATGCCCGCAGGAAATGGGGGACCAACAACTTGGTGACAACAGGTACCTGTCAATATTTGGGCGGAGATGCCTGAGGATCTCCAGTCCTCGCAGCGCAGCCGGCGGCCCCCGGAATCCCAGGTCCCCAGGGGCCCGGACACCCAGGCCGGATCCGCCCCCAGCCTTCCTCAGCCCAATGGGGGACCCAACTTGGTGACAACAGGTACCTGTCAATATTTGGGCGGAGATGCCTGAGGATCTCCAGTCCTCGCAGCGCAGCCGGCGGCCCCCGGAATCCCAGGTCCCCAGGGGCCCGGACACCCAGGCCGGATCCGCGCCCAGCCTTCCTCAGCCC